>NC_043707.1:92743019-92797550 GCF_006229205.1 Suricata suricatta
TGATGAAAAAAACAATTCTCAAAAAAGTTGCCATGTCAAATAAATAAAAACATTAAAAAAAAATTTTTTTTAAAGTTGACATGTCAAAGGACACAGTGTGAAGCTGTGGCAAATTCAAAGCCAGAAACAGCTCTTCTGACTTCAAACCTATCCTCATTCCCTAACTCCGTTTTGTTCACCAGAAAACTATATTGAAGAATTAAAGTACACTACCTTACTACAGCACATTCTGTTAGAAGGTGAAGGCCCTTGGGATTCTAACTCTGGCTAACGCTCAGAGGACTCAGTTGATGGCTGGGATCATGTAACACTTGCTCTGTACTTGCCAATATTTCTTCATCTCCTACCACATACTAATAGTGAATCATACTTAATGCCACTGAATCGTACACTAAAAATGGTTACAATGGCAATTCTATGTTATGTAGGTATACTTTTTTCTTGGAGAAAAAGAAATATTTTTTTAAATTGTAGTTGACAGAACACTGCATGTTAACTACAATGGAAATAAAAAACATTTAAGTTGTAGTTGACATATGTTACATTAGTTTCAGGTGTACAACGTATCTCTCTCTCACAAAAAAAGAGAGCATCATACTAGTTTTTACTAATTCTACTTCTCTCCACACAAAAATATCTCATTTTGCAATACTTAAAAGCTACATTCTATAGGGGCACCTGGGTGGCTCAGTTGGTTAAGCAGCCGACTCTTGGTTTTGGCTCAGGTATTGATCTCATGGTTCCTGAGATCAAGCCTCATGTCCATCTCTGCACTGACAGCACAGAGCCTGCTTGGGCTTCTCCCATCGCCCCCCTCACCCTGCCTCTCCCCCACTCAGACATGTTCCCTCTCTCTCAAAATAAATTTTAAAAATAAATGAAAACAACAAAAACCACACTTCATATTATAAAAATGGTCTCCAATCTCCAGATTATCATGTGTAGAATCCATAAAGCTACATACTACGTGCCCTGACAGTCGGAAGAGAAAAGATATGACCTCAGTACCAAACGAAAACCAAAACAATAAACAAAGAACAAAAAACCCTGAGTCACGTAAGTAGAACCTAAGGGCATTAATCTGCAGTAAACATCTCAGTATGATTACTTGAGTACTTCTAAAAATAAGCAACTTACTAAATCTTTTTTTGTAAGTTTATTTATTTTGAGAAAGAGAGAGAGATAGAGAGAGTACACACAAACGGGTGAGAGGCAGAGAAAAAGGGGGACAGAGGATCTGAAGTGGGCTCTGTGCTGACAGCAGAGAACCTGACACAGGGCTCGGGCTCACAAACTGCAAGATCATGACCTGAGAGGAAGTCAGATGCTTAACCAACTGAGCCACTCAGGTGCCCTGCAACTTACTACGTATTAAAACAGGACTCCAACACCTTGCCCTCCTGTGCTTAGGACAGAATTTAACACACCAGTCAGAGACACGTTCCCTCTGACCTCAAAGGTCGGCCAGAATTCTCAACGTTCTTCTCTAGGTGACCAGACACAGCTAAAAAATGCAGTTGCACCCACAACAAACTTATTTGCTACCCTTGTCATTTCACTTTGCATAAACATAAACTTTAGAAAGAAATCTCTAAAACCAAGACCCATGGGAGTCTAATCTTGGCTAAGGCTACAAGGTTGATTCTATTAAACTCAACTGAGGACTTCTTGTGGTTTCTAACTCTTGGGAGAGCCCTCTTCTACACACCCTTCTCTAAGTGTGACTGTTCCCCCACATCCCCCCTCCCCCACCGTCCCCCAGCCAACCTTGTTTTGGAGCTTAGGAAGTAGTGTGATGAATTTGAGGAAAAAAAAAACGAAATGGGAGTTAGAAAATAGGAAATAAAGTCATGCTGCTATGAGTGTATACAGTTGGAAATAATCAATGCCTTATTTTCTTGTCTGTACAATTAGGGGATTCAATATTCTTTGTTTTTTGTGTTACCTATAGAACTGTCCAATTTAACAAAATCTCTCAAGAAAGTCATGTCAGAGCATGAGCAGAGCTCTAGAACTGCTCTAAATGAAGACAGGCTGGAAAGCCCGAGTGAGCCCCCTGAGACTGCCATGTTGTGTGAGCAAATCCCAAGGAGACCGTCTGAATACCAGTCAGCAGTACATAGGCCTGAGGTCATCCAGCTAGCCTAATTCTTACTAGAAATAACCAAATCCTGCAAATAAATGGGACCACATATTGCAAACAAGGTATATGGACTCAAATCTTAAAAAGAATTTTGCTAAAACAAAGAAATAATGCTATCAAACTAAAACAGACCAGGAGCCTTTTTTCTCAATCACTTTAAATAAGCACTCGAAAGGACATCTCAGGATTTCCAAAAGACAGGAAAAATGAACTGTCATTACATAGGCTGTATTTTTCTTCGCCTTCATTTTATTTCCTTTTTTCCAGTTTTACTGAGATATAATTGACACATAACACTGTGTGAACTGAGTGTACAATGTGATGATTTGATATACATCTATATGAAGAACTGATTATCACAATAAGGTTAGTTAATACACCCATCACCTCACATAGTTACCATTTTGTGTATGTGTGGTGAGAACACGAACATCTACTCTCATAGCAATTTTTCAAGTATGCAACACAGTATTGTTAACAACGCCCCCCAAGTATTTTTCGATCTAAGTAGCTCACATTACACAGGCAGTAATGTAACTCAGTGGATTTCTGGTAAAAATACGTTTTCCTACAACTTAGGAATTCCTGTCCTGTGTCTTTTCTCCCTCAGAAATTTTACCTCAAGAAGCTCATCCTCCGGCTGCAGAAGGTTCAGTGTATCAAGAGGACCACCTGGAACAACTGAAGATATATAATGGTGCCCATCAAAGGAGTCCACTTCCATGCCAAGCCTCAGGGTATGAATGGGCAGCAGCTGTAGCAGAAAGCAAAGCAGGAACATCAAACATGACAATATCCAACTGTTGATCCCCCGTCAAGTGTTATTTTGACATGAAAGCCCCACCTCTTGAATCAGATCACCAAGATCCCAGTAGAGGACAATAATGGGAAAACCAGTCACCAATAAAATACGTATCATTTGTTTGCTTCTTCTTACTCTTTCCCTTTTGGACTCCCTAGGAGTGGAGAGACAGACCTACAAAGTCCTTCAATTTGTAGCAATGGGCATTCCAAACCGTCAATAGTTTCCAGTACGTATTCCGTGTCCCACATCTCTGCAGGGCTTCCCATCTCCCAGGATATTCTAGTTCCTTATGACCTACCTTCCACTTCCACTTCCACTTCCAGTGTTGAGTGTTACTTCCAGAAAGCTCTTCCTAAAATCTAAGTTAATGTGTCCCTGTGTGGGGTCTAAGACCGCCTTGTACACATTTCTATCACAGCTCACAACCTATGGTGTTTATAATGTCCATTTTCTTGATTGCTCCCCCTGGTTAAATGCAAAGTCTGTATGCTCTCTCTATAGCCTCATCCCCTACAATAGCACCGGGCACTAAACATGGGCTCATTAAATGTTTCTTTGAGCTAATCTGTGAAAAATGGCACTTCACTCAAAAACTCCTTTTCCACAAATAAAAGGAAAAAAAAAAAAAAACTCCTTTTACATTTCATGAACTTAAGTGAGAACAATTTCCAGTTAGGAAAGGGTAGATATGTAATAAGGAAGGCAATCATTATTCCATCCTAAGATTGATGCTGTTGGCTTAAAAGAATTCATATGGGCTCAGAGGAGTCAGAGGTTAAGAAATTCTAGCCAATGTCTAAGAGATGAGACTCAGTGTTGTTGGCTGGAAAGGTCAAAAAGGCACTTACCAAATCCACTTCCTTGTCTTTTAAAGATAGAGCTAATGATTTCTCACTGCAGCTATATAAACTCAAATGTGGCAAATAGTACTAATTATGATTTATACTTCCTATGTCAATAGTCAGTTTCTCTTAAAATACCAGCCCACCTCTAACTGTATATTTGATAAGGAGAAAAGCCCTACAGAATGTGGCAATGCACTCATGACATGGCTCTTGCCTTCAAATTTCCTATTCCCTGTGATCCCTTATCTCTGAATTTGTCACCTTCCCATAGTCATCTGCTCTGAGTCCCCAAAGTTCTACAGGCCTCTTTTCAGACACCATTGGGGCTCATTTCCTTCCCACTATACACACAGATGAACGTGAACTGGCAAGCAGTGTAGCACACTGAGACCTCAAGGACTTAAAACAGGCATGAGGGACTTCTGGTCCTGGGGTACTTTTCTGAAAATTAAGTGCTCTTGACCACCAAGCACTTCAGGATCTACAACCATCTCTGGCAAGAAGATGCTCTAGGCACTCTAAATGGAACATTAACATTGTTTTCACTCTTGTTCCCTATCTATGATTTCTTTATTTCTCACTGTGGCCACCCCAGCCTCCTGTCTAGTCGTTGTACCAAATTATGCATATCCAACAGGAAGAAGACATCAGTTTCCTTACTATTAGTGTGTGTGTGTGTGTGTGTTTCTTTTTGTAGCATTTTCTTTAGTAATAAAAAGTTAATAAAAACTCTCAAAGAAATCGTTCTGTAATAAGAAACTGCCAACCCTCCCCCTTTGTTTATAACGCAAACACCAGCACAGAGTGGTCAGTGGGTCCACGCACAGGTCGTCTCTACGGTGTGAAGACTACTTGCAAGAACGGAATGTTCAAGTTTCAGGAATTCTGCAAGCCAGCTATTCAAAATTCTATACAACTACAATTAAATAATATTAAAAATAAATGTGGTAAGTATTCAAAATCCATCCCTTTCTAATTACTTTTACCACACTTTACCTCATTTAAGGGACTTCTATCTGTTACAGTGTACAGTAGAAAGACTATCTAAAAACTTAGACCAGAAGAACATAAGGAAAGGAAAGAAAAATAATATAAAAACAGGGAGGGGAACAAAACAAGAGACTCTCAAATATAGAGAACTGAGGGTTGCTGGAGGCGTTGTGAGTGGGGGGGGTGGATTAAATGAGCAAGGGGCATTAAGGAAGAGACTGTGGGATAAGCAATGGGTGTTATACATAGGAGATGAATCACTTGATTCTCCTCCCGAAATCACTACTGCTCTATAGGCTAACTAACTTGAATGTAAATTAAAAAAATAAATTAAGAGAAAAAAACTTAGAAAATCCTGAAGGGATGACCAACTGAAAATGACAGATGAAACGGTGGATTTGTTGAGTTGCAAAATGAACCTGGGCGAGGTAGTTACATAGTCCTGTTCCCACACAGTGGGAAGAGCTATTGTGATTCGCTTCGGAGCTCAGTAGTCAGTGATGTCGTTTTGGTAGCTTGAAATTTGCCATGGTGGGACTATTAACACCATGGATACTGTTAATGCTACAAATTTGGGCTTTTTGATTTTTGTTTTGAGAACTAGATGTTCACCAGCATACCACCGATCTACAATCTAGTCTGGACATCGCAACAGCGGGCCGCCCATGGAGCCCCACACCTTCCAGAGACAGGGCTGTGCCCTTCTACGCTATTCTCCCAGATATCTATAAATAGCACATGCTCCCTAGAAACTTAAACCATGAGCAAAACACACTGCTCCATCTTCAATCACGCTAAACAAATAAACCAGAAATGATGTTTACGAAATCTGTCAATCTGAAGGAGGCCTACCTAATATTAGTTTTGAATCTAAATCTGAGTACAGCTAGGTTTTTGAAGCTTCATGTTACATTGCTGCAGGCTTCTCTGCGGGAGCAGGACTGTTTAATTACCTGTCCCAGCTGCATTTAGCAACTAAACAAATCAACCGTTTCATCTGTCTCTTCCAATTGTCCACCCATTTGGTATTCTGAGTTCTTAGAGAGCAGAAAGTGCTAAAATGACAGAAGTGGGTGCAACAGACAGACGACTGATGCCTTCACGCACATCGCATGTTATGCTTTATTGATGCTTATTCAATGTGCTTTGCAAGGGGGGTCCTATTTAAATTGACAAAGTTAATGAGCAGCAGGGTTTTCATGATCCTGATATGACAAGTAAAGGATACACAGAAATATATCCAAGGAAAAGTATGACTGGTGTGTGATTCAGTGCTAGAATGATGAAAATCAAATGAGACCAAGCAAGCCGGAGCCCTTCAACCTGTGAGCGGAGAGACCTGTCACAGGAAGCCAACCACAGGTTATTCATTTGCTAAAAGCTTTACATTAGAACCCAAAAACAAGACACAAGAATGCTCAAGTGGGAACATAAATGATGTTGCTTCAGGGGAAGAAGCCCTTCTGGAGACAATAGATATGTCAGCAGGATGGGGGAGGATGCTTCCAAAAAAGCTGAACTCAAAATAAAACAGGACAGAAAGAATGCCAGGATTGGTTCTTGTCTGTCCCTCCCTCCCTCCCTCCCCCCCTCCCTCTCTCTCTCTCTCTCTCTCTCTCTCTCTCTCTCTCTCTCTCTCTCTCTCTCTCACACACACACACACACACACACACACACACACTGAAGATGTTAAATGCCCTTTATGTTTAAAAGCTAGAGGGAGGAGCATGTGTGTGGCTCAGCTGGTTAAGTGTCGGCTCTTAAGTTGCTGAGCATGGCTCAGGCCATCATCTCGAGGTTCATGGGTGTGAGCCCTGCACGGCGCCCCGCACTGACAGTGCTGAGCCTGCTTGGGATTCTCTGCCACCTCCTCTCTCTGTCCCTCCCCTGCTTGTGCTCTCTCTCAAAAATAAATACACATTTAAAAAAATTTTTAAATTAAAAAAAATAATAAAAGTTAGAGGGAAAGAATTACTAAATTTACCATAAATAACAAACAAATTTTCTAAGACTGAAGCTGCAACTTTTAAACAGTGGAACACAGTGTTAAAGCTTCCACCTATCTAAAATTTTAATTCTGATTATTCAAAACATATACACTATGTACTCCTTTGTACAGAAAGGCAGTGAACATTTTTTTCAAGTTGCCTAACACCAATGTCAAGAAGCAACTGGCATTTATCATTTTGTTTTGTTTGGCACTTGTCATTTTAAATACCAGTGATGTTACCTGCCTAGCTCACATGATAGTTGAGCTTTTGACTCCTGATCTGACACTTGGCACTCACGACTCTTGTTCTACTTTGGTTGTTGGTATGTCCTCCCTCTGGAATCTCCAGTTATCTCCCCAAGCCCTTTCGTCAGAATATACTTCACATGCCATCCTCCCAACAAACCTCCTTTACTTATATTGAGGAAGTACCCTCCCCTTCCCGGAATGAATGAACAGCCTTTTAGCAATACCCCAACAGTAATTCGCAATGGAGGCAGGGAAGGAATCACAACTTCCCTTGGGGACCTCACCACAAACTACAGAATTAGAATACTGGTCAGGAGGAACAAAATACAACACGTGTTGTATTTTTGTTGAAAAAGCTCCTGTTTCTGATAGGCCACCTACCTGAAAGGGCACGAAAGTTACTACAGTCTAGATTCTGTGACATGTGCTCTCAACTCAAAAAAGAGACCAGCAAAACATAAAATCACATGCTGGAGAACTCGAAACAGTAGTTGTCTCTGTGGCGGAGAGTAAGGGGACTCAGATGGGAGAGAAACTTACTTTTTACAGTATATGCTTATGTAACTTCTTAATTTTTGGTCTTTTTTTTTTATTAATGTTCTATTTACTAAGGAGGCAGAGAGTGGGACAGAAAATCTGTAGTAGGTTATGCGCTGACAGCAACAAACCTGATGTGGGGCTCAAATTCATCGACCGTGAGATCATGGCCTGAGCCGAAGTTGAACACTCAACCAACTGAACCACCCAGGCACCCTTTAATTTTAGGTCATATCCAAATATCATTTATTCAAAAAGAAAAATAACATCACAGGTGTAGAAGCCAGGTAACCCTTTATTTATTTCCTAATTTTGCCACTTACTAGCTGCATGTGATCTTAAGACAAGTCACTTGACCTGCCTGGCATTCAGTCTCCACATACTAAAATTGGAAAGAAGAAAACAGTTGCTTACTAATACGGTATCAGTGAGAAATAAGGGAGAAAAAATATTTTTTTCAAATACCTATTTTTACAGAGAGAAAGAAAAAGAGTGTGTGGGGTAGGGGCGGAAAGAAGGAGAGAGAATCTCGAGCAGGCTCCAAGCTGTCTGCACAAAGCCCAATGTGGTACTCAATCTCATTGAACTGTGAGATCATGAACTGAGCCAAAATCAAGGGTGGGACTCTTAACCGACGGAGTCACCCAGGTGCCCCAGGAGAAAATGTATTTATTTTTCTTTATGTTTTAATATTTTTAATGCTGATTTTTGAGAGAGAGAGACACACACACACACAGAGTGGGGGGTGGGGGGGAGAGTAAGAGAGAGCGGGAGATACAGAATCCGAAGCAGGCTCCAGGCTCTGAGCTGTTGGCACAGAGCCCGATGTGGAGCTCGAACCCACGAACTGTGAGATCATGACTGGAGCTGAAGTTGGCCACTTAACCAACTGAGCCACCCAGGTGCCCCGAGAAAATGTATTTAAAGCAAAGAAACTGAGAGTCCCGACAGCAACAAACTGAGCATCTGACTCATGATTTCAGCTCATGACATGATCCCAGGGTTGTGGGACTAAGCCCTGCATGCAGCCTGCTCGGG
Organism: Suricata suricatta; assembly: GCF_006229205.1. Taxonomy (NCBI): domain Eukaryota; kingdom Metazoa; phylum Chordata; class Mammalia; order Carnivora; family Herpestidae; genus Suricata; species Suricata suricatta. Next base: position 92,751,617 of record NC_043707.1, read on the forward strand.
ATATTTTCTTTCTCTTTCTCTCTCTCTCCCTACCTCTCTCTCTCTCCCTGCTCACGCACCCACATACACTCACTCTCTCAGAAAAATAAAGAAAATAAATTTAAAAATTAAAAATAAATACATAAATAAATATTAAAGCAAAGAACTGATTTTGGTAATCGAGTGTTAATACCCACTGCAACTCCTGGGGTGGGAGTGGAAGGTGGGGGTGAGTGGTACATCCCACTGCCTTAAACATTAGATTTGCTTAGGGACACCTGGGTGGCTCATTTGCTTAAGCGTCTGGCTTTGGCTCAAGTCATGATCTCATAGTTCGTGGGTTTGAGCCCCTCATCAGGCTCTGTGCTGACAGCTCAGAGCCTGGAGCCTGCTCTGGATTCTGTGTCTCCCTCTCTCTCTGCCCCTCCCCCACTCGTGCTCTCTCTTTGTCTCAAAAATAAATAAACTATAAAAAAAATTTTTTAATTAGATTTGCTTATATAAAGTGAGGGAGAAACTCATGTTTTAATGCCCTTTGGGTCAAAGAATATAATTCAGGAAGGAAATAAAGTGAAATCTGCCAGCCTGTCTTGTCAAAACCAGAGAACAGGACCTGTTATTTTTGTTTCCCACACCAGGGATATTACTAATGCTCATTCCAAATTACAACTGATGGCCAGCGGAAAGGTCAGTGGCGTGAGCTTAATGCTTCTCCCTCACAGTGCTGTGATGGTCTTAATAGTAAACAGTTGCCAAGAAAGCCATCCCTAAAAGTGCAAGTCTCCCCAGATGCGGGAAAACTGTTCTCCTGTCATGATTTACGGCTTCCTAGAAGCAGCACGGCTAATGCTCAAGCCAGTGTAAATTGCCTTCGTCTCCCTCTTCCCCACAACTCCGTCCACCTCGAAAGAAAACCTTATCTATTACACCGGCCGGTAAGTGATGTGTGAAGATGCTTCCTGAATCATCATCCCTTCAAGCATGATGGCAATGGAGAAGCTAACTGGAGTGACCACCCGAACACAGCTAAACCCTTAGGAACACCAGCCATGTCCATGAAACTTGGCTCTTCTAAATCGAAACCTGATGAGATGGAAGAAAACCCTACAGCCTTGACCTCAGATGTGAAGACTGCACTGCTTACCGTCTCCACGCTGTCACTCGGCACCGCGCCAGAAGCCCAGGCTTAGCACCATGATTCTGGAAGCCCTGTAGCACGTGGTCTCCCTCACCAGCTTCATTTAACATTCTAGTCTTCGGGGCGCCTGGGTGGCTCAGTCTATTGAATGTCCAACTTTGGCTCAGGTCATGAGCTCACGATTCATGGGTTCAAGGCCCACATCGGGCTCTGTGCTGACAGCATGGAGGTCACTTTGGACCGTCTGTCCCTCTCTCTCTTTCATGTAAATAGACATTTAAAAAAATCCTAATTTTCACTCAGTTTGACCCTAACAACTTCCATTCTCCCCACAAGCTGGTCCTGTCTTCCCACAGGGCTTTTCCACTTGCCAGTCACCAGGCTCCCGGCTCCACACAGCCTTATCCTTCAAGCCTGAGTTCAGAAAGTCCTTCTCTGGCTCTCTCTCCAAAATGCTCCCTCCTCCCCAGCTATCAGGTCACCATTCTGTTTGCTCCTTTGCATCACTACTTACAGCCTACAACAATTTTATCAAGCTACTTTTCACTTGTTTATTATTACCCCCTTACCCAAAGCCAGACTCTAAGCTCCATAAGAGCAAAAACCTTTTCCATTTTGCTGTCCACCCTTGCAGCAGTGCCTGGCACGGAGGAGGAGCTCAGTAAGTATTTCAGAGATGAATGAATGTGCTCTAAGCTGCAAATGCCCCCGCCACTGTCTAGCTGTATGGTTTGAGGTGAGTCGTTGCACCTGTGCAAACCACAGCATCCTCCCCTGTGACGCTCCGCTAGGATACAGTCTCCTTACGCACCACGGGGGGAAGACTGAGAAACTGAGTCAGCAAACTCCTAATTACAGGAGGATTTTTTAAAAACTGTAATTCATCAACATACAGAAATAATCTGGGGACATTTATCATCAAGAGATTATAGAAAAAAGTAAAGATGTGTGAGACCGTGATGTGGGGAAAGTACACACCCCTTCTCTCACACACATACATTACATAAAAGAATGGACAAACTAACCACAAATATGAAAACATACACAGGTAACAACTAAACATGAAAAAAGAACAGTGCAATTATGCATGACTCTCCCAGGGCAAAAAATGTAAAGAAGTAAATACTCTGGCACAACAAAAGTTCAATTAAATAATTAAATTTAATTATTTTAATTTTAAAATAGCTTTTTTGTAAAAAAAAAAAAAAAAAAAGGTTAGAGACTAAAAATGAAGTGCACAACTGGGAAACAAAATCACCATTTACTGAACAATTCTTACGTGTTAGCACTGAGCTATATTAAGGCATACGTTATATATATTTATCCTTAACCTTCCAACAAAGGTATTATTGTTCATATTCCACAGGAGAAAAATCAGGCTGCATATTCCACCTCCTAAAATGCTTCCTTCCAATGTCACCTTCTTAATGAGCCCTTCCCTGGTCAACCACTCTAAACTTACAAACCCAGCCTCTGTCCTGAATTCCTTGTTCATCTTCCCTGCCTCAGTATTCTGCATGGCACATACCACCAATACTACATAACTTACTTGTTTTCTATATCTCCTATGAAGATACAAGTTCTAAGGGCACCTGGGTGGCTCAGTCAGTTGAATGTCTGCCTCTTGATTTTGGCTCAGGTCATGATCCCGGAGTTGTGGGATGGAGCCCTTCATGGAGCTCAGTACTAAGTGTGGAGCCTGCTCAAGATTCTCATTCATTCACTCTCTCTCTCCACCCCCCCTTCCCCTTTCCCCTGCTTGTGCACACTCGCTCACTAGCTCTCTCTCTCTAAAAATAAAATAAATCTTTATAAAAAACAGAAGTTCTACAGGGCAGGTCCCCTCCAACTCTGTTCTCTTCTGAAACTCCAACACCCAGTAGATGACCTGACACAAAGTAGATATTAATAAATATTTGATGAATGAATAATGAATGAATGAATATACAGTTGAACACACTGGTGAATTTCTATGAGTTAGTTCTGAATGTCTATTCAGCTCAAAGCCTTTCTGTGTCTTTATACCAGAATTACTGAGTACAAATATGTATATTGTATAGAGGTTGATCAGGAAAGAAAATGAAATTAGTAAGACTCGTGACAAGGAACTAGGGAATGAATGTGAGACAGAACATATGCCTGGAAAAAGACAGTGCCATTTTTTAAGATGTGCATGAAGTGTGGTTATTATACTTTTTTTTTTTAACTTATCATAGAGTATGACGACACAGGGTCTTAAAGGCTTTGAACCTGGGAGGGCAGACAACTAGAGCTACGCTGCATGAGGAATTGAGCCTCAGATAAGGCAGGTTTCCGCGAAGGGGGTTTCTTGAGTTCGAAAGCTGTATGGGCGAGAAGGCTAAAGCCCATCAGAAAACCTCTGAAGGGGTGCCCGGGTGCAGAGTTAGCTAAGCATGTGACTTCAGCTCACGTCATGCTCTCACGGTTCATGAGTTTGAGCCTCTCTTTCTCGAGCCCCACTTTCAGCTCCACACTCTCCCTCCCTCTTTCTCTGTCCCTCACTCACTTGCACTCTCTCTGAAAGAAGAAAAAAACAATAGAACAAAGAAAAAAGAAAGAAAGAAAGCCTCTGAAGAGCCAAGATTTTAGCAGCCCCGAAGTACTGAGAGACAGAACTTGAGTTCAGGTCCCACCGAGAAAAGGGGACAGGTACACATTGCGGACTCACGTGGAATACCTGGAAGGCTAGGTCTTAGGAGCATAGGCAAACCACAGAGTCTGAACCTTACCAGAACGTACCTCTGCCACATATCAAAAATCATCTACTCTCCACGTTTGCCACCCCCCCCACACACACACACGCACGCACGCACACATGCAACAGACTTATCAGGGAAAAGAATGAGTCCCCCGGGACAAAGATAACCTCACCTAAAGGCTTTTGTAGTTGTTCTACATAATCGTGGGCAATTACCTGACGGCACGATGAGAGAGACAACCAAGTAACTACGACGAGAGAAAAGATCAAACAATGAAACACGTCCAAAGTTCATCCAGATATTAGAATTAGCTGTTTAAAGTCCTTATAAACTGTGATTAACGTGTTGAAGAAATTGAGGAAAAGATGGCATACACAGATTATTTTTATGTTTATATATTTATTTTGAGAGCAGAGTGAGGAAAAGAGAGCAACAAGGGAGAGAGCCCCAAGCAGGCTCCTCACGATCAGCGTAGAGCCCAATGTGAGACTCGAACCCACGAGTTGTGAGATCCTGACCCAAGCTGAAATCAAGAGTGGGAGGCTTAACCAACTGAGCCAGTACAAATATGTCCCAGCAAATACCGATTTTTTAATTGCAAATTCCACCAAAGAACATAATCTAAAAAGGAATAAAACAGAAATTCTAGTAGAGAAAAATATAACAACTAAAATTAAGAACTCAATAGATGGGCTTTAGCAGATTAGGCACAGGAAATTTACTAAACTGTAAGACACATAAATAGAAAATATCCAATATCTAAGTTCAGTATATATTAAAGAACAGTTTTAGGGGAAAGCATCATTGATTTTTTTAAAGTCTGTATTTGTGGTCCTGATGTTTAGCAAGCATTTTAAAAGGCCTGCTAGTAATATCTGAAAGGCTCTGCACAATGTTACTCTATGCACTACCTTTAAAGTGGGCAAAGTAATCAAACCTGGGTTTGGCTTCTGAAAACAGTACAGGCAGCCCATGCCCTTCCCAGGCATATGTAACCATCACATTTCTGAACAGTAAGAACCTACTACATTCCCAGAAATCATCTAAGACTAAACTCCAGAAACTTTGGGTCACAGAACAAATTTAGTTTCTTCAACAAGGACTTAAGAGAAAGTTCTTCAAGCAACAAAAAACTGGAAACATTTTTGAAAATAATGCTTACCTTTGAATATTTTTGTAACTCAGCATCATCTGCAATCTGTGTATCCAAAGTAGCAACCTAAATTTACAAGAAAAAAAAAATCCAGTATCTGTAAAAGCATAACTTTATTTCTTCTTAGGTTTTCTGAAAATAATCCATAAACCCTATATATTAATAACACCATCTGATCTGCATTCTCATCCTTTTTTGATATTTCTGAAATCTGTAATTATAACACATAATGTAAAATTTCAGCAAATATTTCCTGTTTTGTTGTTATTGTTTTCCACAGCAATCCTTCCCCCTAAATTACTCAGAAATTGAACCAGAGGGGGAGGGGCAAACACACACTATTTTTAAAAAGCCATGCCCCCTAAAATTTTAATATAATGTTCTGTTAGAAAGAGTCCATAAAAATTGTATTCTTTTAGCAAAGCCAAGAGTTATCGTATTTTTGTTTTTATATCCAGGCAAGGTCAGTAAAGTAAGATGTCTTTGGAAAAATTGAAGCATCTGACTTTCTACAGAAAAGCTCCACCATTTCCCTAGGAGAGTTGGCTGGCAAGGACACAAACAGAAAGACCTGGCCTGGTGAGAGCCTCATGGAATACTTAAAGCTTTTCACCCCGGCCTAAAACTATTGTTCTAAGCTTCAGTGGCGGAGAGCCACAGGAGTCCATGCTAGCAAGCAAAAGACTTTACTGATGATTTGCATCTGTGAGTTGTTAATAAAATATGGTACATCTGGAGGGAGGGGATAAGTTAAACAACGATCCAACTAAAGCTTCTAGAAATACTGCACTTCACAGAAGCAGATTCTAGAAGAAAAATGAAGAAAACTGGAGTACATGCGTACATGCATGCAATTTTAATCTTGCCTGGTTTCTTCTTTCTGCTTCTCATCCCTCAAAACAAAAGAACTCTTAATGAATAAGTTGTCTCTTTAAATTCCCAGCCTCACAGTAAGTCTCCTCTTTCTAGCTAATCTGTGATTGACCTCACTGTATGATAAATGAAATTTGGAAATATGGCTATATGGGCAAAGTAAAACTTTAACAAAGAGGAGCCCTTCGCAGAACTGGCCATTTATAAATATTCAGTCACCAAATTACTTTGAATATGAAACCATTAAGAATAGTAGAAAAGGTTATTGGCTAAGGTGATAGATAGCCTAATGACAAAACAGAATTTAGAAATCTATAAAGGGGCAGCCGTTCATGCAAACCAACATGCAGGTACAAAATTAGCAAGAATAGAGCACGGAATATTTTAACTCATCTTACCAACATTGGAAATTTTCTGACAATAGATAGTGGTTGTATGTTTTAAACCAAGAAGAGAAAAAAATTCTCCAACCAGCCAACAAGTACTAATGATAAACATGCATCAGAAAACATGAATGACAATAGAGATTCAATAAAATTTATTACTAATGCATTTAGTGAACACTGTGGAGGCTTTTCTAAGCACTGCTTTCTGCTTTCACGTGGATTCATAGGGGGGAATGTAATCAATCCCTGACTCAATGAATCTAATAACAGGTGAAAGAAAGTCTAATGGACCACTGGTGCTATAAACTTCTGCCTAACCTAAATTACTTCCTGTTCTCCCTAATCCATTTGATAATCATTCTTTCATTTTTCTCATAAAACTGTAAGATTCTTCGTGAAACATAGGACTAATATCCACAGCCCTTTCAGTGTACAATAAAACAAACAGATCATAAAAGCAATCATAAAAATGCCAGCAATTTTAAGCGGCTGATACAGGTTATAAATTCAAAGGCAAGCTTTCTAAGATTCTTTTGCCTACTGTTGACTTAAATGTTTTCAACATGAGCTGATTGTCTGCTAATTGTAACTGAAAGTTGCATGCGGTCCTTAACTGTTCTTATAGCTTAAAATGCTAAAAGAGGGGTAAAAAAAAAAAATCAACTGATCTGCTAGGGAAGAAAAGCAGGAGGAAAAAATAAAGGCAAGCTGGCTATTCTTGGGCTCTCCCATTTCCTTAAACTGCAATGTCAGGAGCTTAACATGAAATAAGACATGAATGTTCTTTATTACAACATTTTAACATACCATTACTTCATAATCCGGACCCAAAAGGTTTTCCCATCTAGATTTCAGCTCATTTTCTGGAGAGTCAGGAGCTTTTTCTGGATTAAAAAAAAAGAATATTGAAGCTACAGTGGGCCAAACACCTGCTAAATTATTCAATAACAGCAAAGTCCAGTAAGTAAAAGGGAAACAAATAAAAATGAAAATGCATTAACTTGGGTCTACCAGGTAAAGTAAATCAGAGCTTACTTATAAGACTAATGTAAAATGTAAAGCCAATTGTGACCAAGTTATGATGGGACTTTTTTTGTTAAGAACTATTTTAAAGGGAAGAGGAATTGATGAGTTAGAAATGAAATTTGAAATATATGCACTTTAGATGTAAACATCCTGCCATTTACAAGAAAAATACATCTGGCTTTGCTTTACAGTATGTTAAGACAAACAAGGGTTTAATTTAAATGGTAATCACTTCAAAGTAATACTTTCCACTCACCCATAGAAAAAGTACAAATTTAACAAAAGACATCTTTACTATCAACTGGACATACCAACACAATCCAGTCAGAATTCTCATCTGGGCAGTTATAAAGGCTTGTCTGGTTTAATTCAACCACAAAGTTGCATGAGCTTTAATATAATAGAAACTCTCGTTTTACTTTGGTCTTCTGTGGTTACTTGGTTATACCTTTGTGACTCTTAAGTATAATATTGTCTTTTTTGCATAGGTAAGAGAACATTCAAGAACTAAGACAGATTTTAAATGTCCTGCCTGTCCTCCATATGATCTTAGCCAGAAGGTCAGGGCACAGTTCATAGTCTGAATAATGCCTAATAGGCAAAAGTTAAAGTACTGAAAATACAATTTTAACTTATATCCATAGTAGCAGAAAAAGCAAACCTTCATTTTTTCTTTAAGTTAAAGAAAAACTCTGTCACAAGATTAAACAAGTCACAGAACACTTATTCCAGCTGACATAACCATCTAAAATCAAACATAACTTGCAATATCAGCTCTTTCAGTCTTCAGTCCAGACAGCTCACCTTGGGTGCATATAATACTTAATTACATAATGCAAATCATCAAGTAAAACAGGCTAACCTCAGAATTCAGAGACTAAGACTAACAAATGCTAAAGAGCTAAACTCACTAGATGTACAAAAGAATATCCACAAAGTAACTCTATTAAGTGATAAGCTAGGTTACATTAAGGGGATAACTAACCAAAGGTCTTATTAAGACACAATATCATTCATGTGGGCTCGGCACTTTGCGCCTATATATTGCTGTCAACACTTCCACAAGAAATTACATGACAAGTTCTACCATCTTTGTTAATTTCTTCCGGGCCGCAGTTTCTTATTTGGTAAGCTAATTTGTAAACTTAAGAACATGCTGTTTAAAGACCTTATTTCACACACAGGTATAAAGTAATATTTCACCTACAATTCCTTTTAACTTTTTCATCTTTCAGTTGTACAATGGAAGCACAGATGGTCATTGAGTTTCAAAGCGCAGCACAAAGCTAAGTATTTGAAGAAAAAGACTAATTTTAGCAGCTCAATAAATCCTGAGCTACACAAAATGACTTGAAAAATGAATAGTATTGGGTGCCTGGGCGGTGCAGTCAGTTAAGTGTCCAACTCTTGATCTTGGCTCGGGTCATAATTTCATGGGTTGTGAGGTTGAACCCTGCATCAAGCTCTGCACTGACCATGTAGAACCTGCTTAGGATTCTCTGTCTGCCTCTCTCTCAAAAAATGAGTAACATTAAATAAACGAAAAGTATGATGATCTGAAATATTATTCCAATGGTAATGAAAGGGAGCAGAATATGCCACTTTCATAAGTGCCATATTCATAAAATATGGCATTTTAGTACATGGAATACTTCAAGCTAAAGACAATCAAGACCCAACAGACTTAGGAGAAACTTTTACCTCTCCCTTAACTACCTAAAAAAATTTAGATAGCAGGCCTATAGCAGAAAAATCTATTACCAGAGATAATTATTTTATCTGCAAGATCTATTGCCATCGTAGAGCAAACTTTTAATCACCAAACATTTGTTCTTTGTATCACACTGCAAATTACCCTTCTCCTTTTTTTTTTTTTTTTTAACATTTTTTATATTTGAGAGAGACACATAGCATGAGCAGGGGATGGTCAAAGAGGGAGAGGGAGACACAGAATCAGAAGCAGGCTCCAGGTTCTTAGCAGTCAGCACAGAGCCCGACATGGGGCTCGAACCCATGAACTGTGAGATCATGACCTGAGCCAAAGTCGGACGCTCAACCGACGGAGCCACCTAGATGCTCCAACCCTTTTCCTCTTTGAAGCTGCAGATTTGTATCCCATTCCTTAATTTAGGATGCCATGTAAGCCTCAATTGCCCAACTACTCTTGGGTCTCATATTTTTACAGGGCTTCCATACTTATAAAAATTGTTTTTCTTCTGTTAATCTGTCTTATGTCAATTATTAGACCAAAGAACCTAGAAGGGAAGAAGGGAAAGTTTGTCTGTTCCTAAAGGAAAAATGAAAGCTAACTTCTTAGCAGTTCAATGACTTTGGTCTTACTCTCAAGCTGAAATTAAACATACTCATGAAGAAAAAATGCAATGAGATTGATCTAAAAATAAGCAGATTAAAATGTCTAAAAATATTTCTAATTTCAGAATGTATTTGATTTTCACCCAATAGCTCCCATGAAAATCTATCTGGGTACATTGAATTTGAATAGCAAATATCTAACTACAATCCACTTGGGCCAAAATGAATAAGGTAAATATTCAAATTACAGGAAATTTTTTAACTTGAATGAGGGGCTACTCCTTCCTTCAGGAAGGACATCCTTTCCTGAGACAAGATGAAGCCAAAACATCTCTGGAAGAGGATGGTATTAAGTATCCCATTTCATTCAATTGTCAAGACTTTCCTGAGCACTTCTGTGCAGGGAATTGTGTGACATTTTTACTTAAAATGCTTGCAAAACAGTCAACTACATAGCTAAGTTATCAAAGTACAAAGTAAGAGGACAAAGTTGCACATCAATTGAAAAGAAGATTAAAGTATAAATATATAGCAATCTGGCAGTTTGATAAAACACATACATATGTAAATGATGAATTATTATGTTTAAAAACACCACTGTAGTATACAGATAGCTAGATATCTATAATTGTATCAATGACAATACATAAGCTAACATATGCAGTACTTTAAAATGCTAGTAAGATTAAAAAAGTTAACACATACTAATAAAAATGCATTCAAAATTAAACAGGGTGCTCGCTCTCTCTCTCTCTCTCTCTCTCTCCCCCTCCCCCACTTGTTCTCTCTAAACAAACTTTAAAAAAAAATTAAAGATTAAACAATAACATGATTGTTCCCCAACTGCCACAAGTGTTAAGACGTTGATATTAAGAATATCCTATTTTAGAACTCCAAAATGCCTCTAAAATTTCTCATATGAGCTCTAAAGAGAGAAAATGATTAGCAAGAGAAAGTCAAATTACTTTGTTTTGAATTGAATGCTTTGTGCCTACCTAATTTTTCTAAGACTTGTATGTTGTCGTTTTTTAGATTACCCATTCTTTCTTCAGTTTCCTCATCTCCACCATCCAAATTAGTTTCTGTTTCCACTGCTCCAGTTGGATAGAGGGCTGGTATTTCCGATGGTTCTATGACAGTTCCTAAAAGAAGAATTGCTAACTTGAATCACTAGCAGCTGAAGACTATATTTAAGTCCTGTTCTCCCATTTGACCACTTCAAGACAAACATCTCAGGTAACTTACAAAAATGATTATTAAAATGTCATGTGTGATAACCACTCAATTCCTTTAAAAAATAAGGAAGAGCTGGTGGTATTGAAAAGGAAAAGGAACCAGCCAATGGGAAAGGAAGAGCCAGCAAAGTAAGTTGACAAAGCAGAAGTAGATACTTTACAACATAGCCTTGGTAAAGAAAAAAAAAACCCTTAAGGTCTTATACTCTTGCATATGTGGTGGGTAAGAATCAAGATATGCAGAGTAAGCCCATCCCACTGCTCTGGGCTCACCTAGGTTCTGGCATGACATCATCGTAAGTTTAAAAAATAACAATTCTACATCGGTAACTTTATGAATTGGAAGGGAATTAGAGAGAATTCCCCTGGCTGCAACAGTTCCTCCCTTAGCTAAACTGAGTTAAGCTATAGGATATCCAAAGCTTTCAATTTCAAGCATGCCAGTCATTATGTATCTCTTAAACACAAGAAAGGGAGAATAAGAGTCATTTTTGGTCACTTTTGAATGATCACATATGACTTATAAAGTTTTCTTACCAAAAATATTTAACCTGGATCGAACTAGGGCTTTATACCTAGCTTCTCACAGGAAACACAGTGGATAGAGGAACAAGTTAAATTACACCACAAGGACAATGATTCAGAATGTAGTGTTCTGATGACAAAATGGACAAATGCTTTCACAAAAAATCTGTGCCGTGGAGGCAGGGGTCAGGGATTTTTCTAGATTCAGAAACCAAAGAACCATAACACAGGAAACCAAAGAAACCAAAGAAACAGAACAATGCATGACTGAATCTTGACTTTATGAGGTTTTTCTTTCGGGGGGGGGGGGGGGGGGGGAGTAGGAAAGGAAACTACAGAAGACATTTGGGGACAATTGGGGAAATTTCGTATGTGTTACAGCACATTTGATATTAGAGGATTACTATTAATCTTCTTTGGTGTGATAGTGATATATTATTATAGAAGACAATATCTTTATTTTTAGAAGCTATAAAGTATGTTGGACTAAAGTACCATGATATCTCCTACTCACTCTTACATGGCTCAGGAAAAAAGATGAAACAAATATGGCAAAATGTTAACTGTTGAATCTAAATGGCGGATTCATGGGTATTTATGTTTTTCCATTTTTCTGTATGTTTAAAATTTTTTACAAGGGCACCTGGATGGCTCAGTAGGTTCAGCATCCGACTTCAGCTCATGATCTTACAGGTGGTGAAGTCAAGCCCTGTGTTCAAATTCGAGCTAACAGCAGAGAGCCCACTCCAGACCCTCTGTCTCCCTCTCTCTCTGCGCCCCCCATCTCATGCTCTCTTTCAAAAATAAACATTAAAAAAAATCTACAAAAATTTTTACAGTACTGTTGACCCTTGAACAATGTGGGGGTTAGGGGCACTTTCCCATTCCCATGCAATTGAAAACCTATATGTAACTTTTGAATGCCCCCCCAAAATATAACGAATAGCCTATTGTTGACCAGAGCCTTACTGACAACATAGTCAAGTAACAGATTTTGTTTATTATGTGTATTATATTGTATTCTACAGAAAAAGTAAAAGTAAGCCAGAGAAAAGAAAATATTAAGAAAATCTTAAGAATGAAAGCAATACTTTTATAGAAAATACAGTATGGTACCATAATGGGGAAAAACTCCACATATACAGTTCAAACCTGTGTTGTTCAAAGGTCAACTATAAAAAGTTGAAAAATATAGCCAGGTAACAGTCAGATGGGTGTCTGACTTTGGCTCAGATCATGATCTCATGGTTCATGAGTTTGAGCCCCGTCAGGCTCTGTGCTGACATCAGAGCATGGAGCCTGCTTTGGATTCTGTGCCCCCCTCTCTCTCAGCCCCTCCCTTGCGCTCACTCTGTCTCTCTCTCTCAAAAATAAACAAACAATAAAAAAATTTTTTTAAAGTTCCTATGATCTTAGCATGAAATTTTCAACCACATAAAAATTTTTAGATCATTAACCCATTGATACACACTAAAACCACAGCCTAGTGCTAGCCAAGGTAACGAGGCCAGAAGTTGCTAGTGTAACTGGGGAGAACAGTTACATACCGAAGTTTATAGTACTGAGAAGAACATGATGTAATTGTATGGTATAAGTGGTATACAAATTAGTATACAAAAAAGGTATACAAGGTATACAAACATTAGGAGGTTTGTAGAGGAAGGTATTGGGCAAGAGCTGGAAGCTGCGCAGCTTCCCTCAGGAAAAGACCATGGAAGGCACAGGAAAATGTGTTCCATGGGGCAGGACCAAAGATTCCACCACTTCCCTTCATTATTGTGGCTACACATGGAACAGGTGATCCCAACACAGGGTGATAAATGCTGCAGTAGAGCACTCTTCCCAGGGTGCCAGTAAAACCCACACGAAGGACCTCTCAACTTTGGAAGAAGTGCAAATTTAGAGTCAAACTCATCCCAACATAAATTTAAAATGTAGGCATGCAAAGGAAAGAATTGCTAATTCACAGATGACATACTTCATTTGATACAGTAGACTGAAGCCAAGGGCTCTATCAGAGCTATTAAAAACCATTATGTTGATATAAATATTTATGTAAACCTTTTAAGTCAGTAGAGCATTGGTACAATTTATACAATTTAGGCAATTTTTAATTTCATATATATGATGCAGCGGACAGGGCATCTGTCTTTCAGCAGCAAAATTTCCACTATCGCATAAAACTCATAAAGTTCCAACTTAAATATAAATCAATTATTAGTTGAGTCAAGGCTTCCAGGCTTATTATATCTTCAGAAGAGAGGGAAAAAATATATTCATCTCCTGACAAATTCTAATGGCATTATTTCTTACTGGTTCTATAACTAGCCATTCATTTTAAATTGAATTTGTTTTCAGGACTATCAAATTTTTTGATCTACACATTAATAACTTGACAGTTAAAAAATTGGCATGCATCCAATTTGTTCCATAATGAAAATTTGCTATTCTGTAACCAAAATAACAGATATTTTACAAATAAAAATGTTCTTAATAGAAATCCTTACTTTATTTTCTCTCCTCTATTTCATAGGGTAAATCAGGAGACATTAGAATTAGATATTTTGGTCTACGGCCATACCACCCTGAATGCGCCCGATCTCGTCTGATCTCAGAAGCTAAGCAGGGTTGGGCCTGGTTAGTACTGGGATGGGAGAATTATATATTTTGTTAGAAGTAGTAGGGAATCTGAAGTGTGCAAAATGTCAAAGCCTTAGACAAATGAGAATCCCTAGAACAAAAGGTGTCACAGCTTTATTATTCAAATATAAGTAATAAATGAAATTTAGAAGCTTTTTGGAAAAACGATTTCCATCTCCATTTCAAACAGCTCTCAGAGCTTAATGCATGTCCGGGTTTACGTTCTAACATTCGGAATGGCACATAATAGGCAAAGGAAGTTCATCCTCAATGCACAAAGGGGCTCGCTGATTGGTTTCTCCATCACTACATCACACAAGGTGGGCAGGTGTTCCTTCCTAGACTCAGAGAACAATTTCTACAGATAAGCTATTCTTCTGAACCCAGACTACGTGGTGGGGAGAGGAAGAGTGGAATGAACTACCTCTGTCTGAAGGCCATTCGTGTGGGGAGGCAGATGGCGAGGCCTTCCTGCGAACCAGAGTCAGGTGCACCACTTGCCCTGCATTCCGTAATACTTCCACGACATCCTGGTTGGCAAAACCCTGAATATTCACACCATCAACCTAAAATATTAAGAGACACATTAAACAGAGGCTTCAAGTTAGCTACTATTTTCAACTATGACAAGGCAGAATAATGTCAGGCAATTCATTTTATGCCAAAATGAATTTGTATTAAACCTAAAAAATTATTTTTGAATAGAATGCAAAATTAGTAGTAAAACATGCTGATAAACTTCCTGAAAACCTAGAGGGAAAATTCAAACTTGTACTCCAGAGTCACACATTTTAACTCACTGCATGAAAGGTAAAAGGTCTTAGTCTCTTACGCTATTCAAAATTCAAAGTGCCATCAAAGATGGTCAGCTGTTAAACACGGCTCTCAAGATGTACTAAATGGAACCCAGAATTATTAAAATGAAGAGGTCATCCAATACTTCATCCCTCTATCATATCATTATATGGGATTTTCCAGAAGAGATACACACATCTCCCCCCACTGGGTTTTCTAGTGCTGTGAAGAAGTATAGGCAAGAAATGAATTTACTGATCTAAGTCAAGCCCAATTCCTCATTTCTAAAGTCCATCAGAACACACAGGCCTCATCTCCCAGGCTGACCAAAGCATTACTTTAGTTTTCTCCAGAAGTATTTTCTCCAAAGCATCCACTGCTCCTGCTTGTCTCCATGCCATGCCAATCACAAGATACTTCCTAAGCCAAGAGGCATGAAAGGGGCTTCCCTAGATGGCTTGAAAGACCAAGATTCCAATGACACTAACAAACGTTTGTTTCTACGTAAATCACTAAATTAAATGTGTGTGTGTATGTGGGCATATGTGTATACACTTCAAAAATATTATTCAAATTTTTTAAAATTTAACCAATTTCTATTAAATGGAGAAAGACCAGTCTGAATTGATAAAAGGTAATTATATTCTCAATATATAAAAGTTCTATTTTGTATGTATTCAAAATTACTTATTGTTAATAGAAAAATTACTTTTATCTCTAAAGAGATAAAAAGAGCTGGTTAATAGCCTACCTTGTGTGTAAAATGATTGAGTTTAAAAAACACAGAGGTGTTTGAAAAGTCTTTTCTAGGGACACCTGGGTGGCTCAGTCAGTTAAGCCAATCTGATTTGGGCTCAGGTCAGGATCTCATGGTTCATGAGTTGGAGCCCCACATCGGACTCCACATTGACAGCTCGGAGCCTGGAGCCCGCTTCAGATTCTGTGTCTCCCTCTCTCTCTGCCCCTCCCCAGCTTGCTCACGCTCTCTCTTACTCTCTCCAAAAGAAATAAAACATTTTTAAAAAAATTTTTTAAGTCTTTGCTAGAAGAATGGCAGAACATCTTTCAGATATGTGTGCATATATATTTTTTCTTCCCACCAATATAGTTAGTGATTCCTTTCTTCACACACAACAAAAAACAAAAACAATAAACAAACAAAAGAACCAAAGTTAGGACCCCAGGAGCCCAAATCAATGAGAGGTCCCTCAACTTAACTTTTTAGACGTTATGAGGTTATACGAAGCACACATCATGACTCTCACACACACCATAACATCATCCTAAAATAACTTCCCCCCAGCCCGACTCCATTCTCCCGCAGAGAGCAGGTACTTACAGCAATTATTTTGTCATTCACTTGAATTTGGCCATTGTGGTACGCGGCGCTGCCAGGTATTAAACTTTTCACATAAATCCCTGAAGCCTCCCCTGAGGTGCAAGAAAACATATGGAAAAAGGAAGAAAGCTCTAATTAGACCTTGATTGCAAAATTCATATCAAGAGGTTAATTAGCTACAGGGGCTGACTCGGGCCTTGATAAATACTATTTTGAACACAAGCAGGGAAATTGATGGATTGCTTCAAACTGTCACCATCACAAGTGACCCGAATTTGAAATGATGCGACTGATGACTATTTTCTGGAAACTCCTCAGTCCTGGAACCCGGATGAAATGCACTTCACGATCCACTGGAGTTCAGGAGACCTCAGGCAGTCTCAGCCTCTTCTCTTGGGCTGTCTCCCCTCTCCCCTCTCCCCGCTGCCTCAGAGACCTCACCGCTTCTCACCAGCACTAAGACAAGAGTCTCGCTCCTGGTCTTCCTGCCTACATTTAGTTCATGTTAGCTTCCCAGATACAGAAAAGCACACACAGTGTTTAAAAAAAAAAAAAAAGTAGAATCTTCACAACATTAAATAATCTTTATATTATAAAATACTTAAATAGAAACAAATGGCTATATAAAAATTACAACTATACAAAAAGCATGCATTCACTCCTAGGGGCAAAGACTAGAGGAGAAACTGGAATATGAAAACCATAACTCTGGATGATTTAACATTTTTATTCTTTCATTTCAAATGAACTTCAAATATTGTCTCTGGAAGAAAGATAAACACCAATGGATTCCTATTGCCTAACTTTAAATTTCATAAATCATACTCAAGGACCTCCACAATCTGCCTCAAATGTCTTTTATTCCTTACATCCAACTACCATCCCTCCAACAAAAGTCCACACACACAAAACTTGATAGTTCACCAAAACATTGAGTGTCGTCATGATGCTATCCCTTTTCTTACTCATTTTTTCTTCCTATAAACCTCACCCCTTCTACTAAGATCCTTTTTCATGCCTAGCACAAATACGTTTCTTTGTGAATTCTTTATTTCATGAAATTTAATCTTTCAACTCCCATACGATGGTAGTTTGCTTAGATCTCTGCTAAAATATATTTTCCATTTATCCTTAAATAATTAAGAGTTATTTATGTATTTCATTCTCTGACTTGACTTTCCTTATATCCATTTTTCTATTCCTTTCAGAAGGAAGTAACCCCTTCAAAAGTCCAATGAATGGAATAAAGAGAAAATTATTTTGCAAGACTACATGTTAAATAGCATGCTGAGTTTTTAAATGTTCTAGTTTTTGGATTCCCCATTGCCCCCCACCCAGTCTCCAAAATGTCTTGTGAGGGTAAAGAAGGTAAATGATTCTTTTCTTTATTTAGTAACATAAACATCAAATTTTCTCAGTCTTCTATCAATGATTCACTTCCATTTTACTCTGTGTGTATACTGTTAGCTTTATAAAAACACTCCAAAAATTTAATATAATATTTGGGCCATAAGCCACAAGTTTAGGAACGAAGTCATGAATTCTCTAACCAGACAGCATATTAAGATCTATTTGATACAGTTCCCCCCCCCCCCAACATGATTATACAATCCATACTTAGCTCTTTTGGAACTCATTGAAATTCAGAACCCAGTAAAGGTGGCACTTAGAAAAATCTAAAGGTTTGAAAACAGTTATTTCATTAGGCTAAAATAGCACAAGGTGGTCTGACATGAATTTCATTCAGGACTTTGAATACATTAGCACTCTTAATCTTTCCACCTGCTGGAAGTATGCAAAATAATACTTTTTTTTTTTTAAATTAACTTTCCAATCTTGCTATTTTTAAAAAACTAGAACGTTTCATAACTCTTGAATTCATGTTACTAGCAAATATTTGTGCAAAAAATGTTTTACCTTATTCTAATGACTGTCGTAGAATAAGTAGCTTATGGTCAAATTGGTTTCCATGTAACACCCAGTACTCTTCCCCACATGCCCTCCTCCATCACCAAACAGAGTGACTCTTACAGTGAAAGTTACCAAATCTTTACATGTAAGAGTTGAGGGGACGTTATTCAGAGATGCTTGGGTGGTGTATTTATTATTACAAGAGAACCCCTTTATATGACAGGAAAATAATTCTAATTAAAGAGTTTGTTTTATATTAGTGATTATACTAATACTTTGATATTTACAATATGAAATACAGTAATCCTTTTATTTTTGTCACATCTAAAGTGTCTTAATGTGTAATAGTCACAATATTTAAAATATATATCTAAGAAATAAGAGAAGGTACAATTCAAATACTATATGATGAGTTGGATAATTAAGTCCTTATTAATGATAATCAAGTCAGCTATAAAACTACTGAGATAAAACTGTAATCCTCTAGTCACTGAAAAGTAGCCAGCTGCCACTAAAAACACACGGTTTATTGTTCAGCGTTTAAATTAAAATCTGCAGATATTTAATTTTACTACCTAGAAACCTTAACATCCTTTACAATTATTTCCAAATACAAAATGGAAATGACTCATTTACCTGTATGAGCAGCTCCAATATAGCCAACAATTCTAATTCCAAGACTTTGTCCATCTTTTTTAGTGAGTTCAACATCATAAGTTTCAAAAAGAGAACTCTCCTAAAAAACAAAACAAAAAAAAAAAAGAGAGAGAACTGTCTTAAAAGGAAAAAAAAACATTTCAATGATATATATTTAACTCCACAACTGTGTGTACAGTTAATTTGTGCATGGTTTGTCAAGTATTTTTTTAGCGCCTGTGGCAGAGAGAATCTTAAGATGGTCCCCATGATTTTTGATTCCTGGTGCTAGTCCTGTGTTTATGTTTCAGTATGTGGCAAAAAGTATCCAAGTGCATCTAATCTAATCACAGGCCCTTCAAAAGTAGTGTTTTCTGGCTCGTAGCAGCAAAGGAAGTGAAAAAGATCTTGTGGTCTGAAGCTGAAGAGGTCCTACGAGAAGCCCTTCAGCCTGGAGGAGCTGAGTGATCCTTAGCTGACAGTCAGCAAAGAACAGAGACTTCAGTCCTACGGAGGCACGGAGCTGTTTTCTGCCAACAGTCTATATGAGCTTAGAAATGGACTGTCTCCGGAGCATCCAAACCCCTTGATTTGGGCCACACAGGAATATAAGCAGAGAGCCCAGCCAGGCCTCCCCAGACTTCGGAACTGCACAGCTGTGAACTAACAAAGTGTGCTGCTTTAAGCCACAAAGTTTGTGATAATTTGTTACACAACAACAGAAAATGAATACAGTCACTTAGGAAAAAAAAAAAAACTCAGGATACATTTTTATCTAAAAGAACCAAATGTAGGGTGCCTGGATGGCTCAGTCAGTTAAGCATCTGACTTCAAGTTAGGTCATGATCTCAAGGTTCCTAAGTTTGAGCCCCACACGGGGTGAGTTCGAGCCCCACGTCGGGTGAGCCCTGCTTCTCTCTCTCTACCCCTTGCTCACTTGTGCCCTCTCTCTCTCAAAAAAAAAAAAAAAAAGTAAAAATAAAAATAAAAAAGAACTAAATCTAAAGAAAAATTTAGAAGCAAATGGTAAGAATTGTTGTGAATAATTATTGTGAGCAAAAACTGTTGACCTAGAACCTTTTCTCATTACTTGTCATCTATTTAAAATAGTTCTTTAAAGGAATAAAGTGTATAAAAATGTGATTCAATTCAAAACACTCACATGAGAAAGGAAACCACTGATTGCATCAAATTCTCACTTATCACACAGCTACATTGGCCCACACTACGGAACGGGAGGCTCAAGAGAACTATAGTAATGGAAGGGCAGAAGGTGGCTGTAACCAGTTTGGAGAGGAAAACAAAAATGATGTAAACATCAAAGACAGCAAACTTCCAGTCACAAGGTTCCAAGCAGGGCGAGGCCAACCACTTGGTAGAACAGCCCCTTGAATGCAGATGAATGATGGCCTCCACCTCTTCCCACAAAAATCACTTCTTTTTTCTTCCCCGGCCCCTCCTTTTAAAAACTCTTTCTTTCCATTTGCTTTATTACCCCTTGATTCAGACCCTGTGAGATGGTTGGAAAGAGTTTGGAAAGGATCAGAAGGATCTGAATTCAAATCCCAGCTTTGCAACTTACTCACTATATGATTATTTTTATACTTTTACTATTTTTTTAGAGATAGAAAAAGCACAGAGAGGGAGAGGGACAGAGGGAAATACAGAATCTGAGGAAGGCTCCACACTCCATGCAGAGCCCATCTCGGGCTCACCCCCACAACCGTGGGACCATCACCTGGGCTGAAATCAAGAGTGGGGCAATCTCTTGAAACACCCAGACGCCCCGCACTTTATGACTTTTAATGAGTACTTTGGACTTCAGTTCCTTCATCTATTACAATCTTGTCTTAAGGAAAGGTTAAGACCTATCTTCCAGAATTCCTGTGAGGATTTCAGATGACCTCAACAATTCTAGGTGTTTGATAATAATTATTATTATAAGAAATATTTATTCCCTTTGGCCACTCGGTTCCTATCTGTAGTAACTCATACATTGACCAATATTTAGTTTCCCTTCTAATACATGGATGCTTCATCACTACTTTAATTAAATAATAATGGCGAGTACTAGGACTCCTGGCTGGTACAGCTGGGAGAGCATGCGACTCTTGATCTCGGGGTCATGAGTTCAAGCCCCATGTTGGGTTTAGATCTTTAAAATAAACTTTAAGGGGCGCCTGGTGAAGCATCTGACTTCAGCTCAGGTCATGATCTCACAGCTCATGGGTTCAAGTCCCGCATCGGGCTCTGTGCTGACAGCTCAGAGCCTGGAGCCTGCTTTGGATTTTGTGTCTCCCCCTATCTCTGCTCCTCCCCCACTTGCACTCTGTCCCTCTCTCTCAAAAATAAGTAAACATTAAAAAGAAATTTAAAATAAAAATTTTAAACTGTTTTAAGAACCTTTATTTAAGAAAATTTAAGAAGAAATGGCAAGTACTATTATTTTCCAATTTACAGAAAAGTAGCTGAAGCTCAGGGAGCTGAATGGCTTAATCCTGAGGTACAGCAACAAAGAAAATCAATCTGGTCTAAGGTCTGTAAACGAGGTTCTTCTTCACTTCCTTGGGGACACTACTCACACCCATTGGCACTCTGAGTTGAAAGCATTTCCAATCTTGCAGGATCTCATACCCAGTTTTTAAGGTGAAAGAATGGTTTGTATACTCACAACACCAGGGCTCCTGTTGGTTACAGCAGGTACAGCCACGGGTAAGGCTGCAGGGGGAGGAGGGGTTTCAGAAATTCCACCAATTGGGTCTCTTGCAACAAGCATCCTGACTGAATTCCCACAGTTCCTTAGCACTTGGGCAACTTGCTCGCTGGTCATTCCCTGCACATCTGTGCCACCAATCTTCAAGATGTGGTCCCCCGTCTGGAGTCTCCCATCCTTTAATTCAAGAACAAAATAAAATTAAGCCACTCTGGAAAAGAGTATGGAGGTTCCTCAAAAAATTAAAAATAGAACTACCCTACAACCCAGCAAATGCACTACTAGGTATTTTTCGAAGGATACAGTGCTGTTTCGAAGTGCACGTACATCCCAATGTTTGTAGCAGTGCTATCAACGATAGCCAAAGTATATAAAGAGACTAAAAGTCCATTGACTGATGAATGATAAAGAGGATGTGCTATACATATACAATGGAATTCTACTTGGTAACTGAAAATAATGAAATCTTACCATTTGCAACAACATGGATGGAGAGTATTATGCTAAGTCAGGCAGAGAACGACAAATATATGATTTCACTCATATATGGAGTTTATGATACAAAACAGATAAATAAAAGGGATGGGAAGCAAAAATAATATAAAAACAGGGAGGGAGACAAAACATAAGAGACCCTTTAACACAGAACAAACTGAGGGTTGCTGGAGGGGAGGTGGAGGGGGGCAAAATGGGCAAGGGGCCCTAAGGAGGGCACTTGTTGGGATGAGCACTGGGTGTTATATGTAAGTGATAAACCACTAAATCCTATTCTTGAAATCATTATTGTACTCTATGTTAACTAGGATTTAAATTAAAGAAAAAGAACAACAATAAAAAATTTTATTCTAAGAAATCAGTGATCTAATTTCACTTGCTAATAATAATTCATCAGACTTTCAATTCTGGCAAAATGGCTGACAAAGAAACCATCTATAAAATACTAAATAAAAAGTAACGGTCTTAATGAATGCTGAAATGGCAACAAAGAAAAGGGATTCTTGCCAAAAAAAAAAAAAAAAAAAAAAAACAAAGATGGGGTGGAAGATGTGTTTGAAAGGAGAAGAGTAACTAGAATTCTACAATGGACATTTGCTCAAGGGCATCACTTCATGCCTGATAGCTTCGAGCCAGGATATTAATGGCCACAAATGAAAGAGATCAGAAAGCCCTGGGCCTCAAGAAGGGAAGGAGTTTGGATCAGAAGTCTCCAGCATAAAGCTAGAAACTCCCAAGGCCAGCAAACTCAGTGGTAGGTGTAAGGATCAGCAAGATATCAGTGTGGCTGGGAGAGAACAAGCAAAGAGGAAAGTAGTCAGGAGGAGAAGGAGCATTAACTGAAGGTCAGCAGTGCAGAGCATTTATTCTGAGCCGGTGGGAAGGGAAGTCACCGAAACATTCTGAAAGCGAAATGACATTACCTGACTTACTTTTAACAAGATCCTCAAGCTTCTGTGCTGAAAATAGACTTCAGGAGAGGAAGCCACAGAAGCAGAGACACCAGTTAGTAGACTGAAGCAGTAATCTAGAAAGAGATAGCGGTAGCCTGCAGACTGGGTTAGCAGTTGGGAGTGTTGAGAAGTGAGATCCTAGATGTATTCTTAATGAACTCTTAACAGGCCCTACTGATGGCTTCTACAGGAGATGTGAGGGGACAAAAGAATTTAAGCTCCAAGGTTTTAGCCTAAGCAACTGAAAAGACAGCACTGCTATTGTTGGAGATAAAGAGGACTATAGAGTAATGGATGGGTGGGAGTAGAAATGAGTTCAGTTTTAGAGATAGCTGGTCTGAGATGCTATTAGACATGCAAGTGAAAATGTCAAATATGCAGCTGGATATACAAATTTGGAGTTCAGGAGAAAAGTCCAGACCACAGAGTTAAATTTAGGAGTCATTAGCATATATAAAGTCAGGATTCTGGATGAATTTAAAGCAAGGATATGTGATGTTCTATTTTTTTTTTTAATGTTTATTTTTGAGAAAGAGAGCATGTGCACACACACCAGTGGGGGAGGGGCAGAGACAGGAGACAGAGGATCTGAAGCAGGCTCTGTCCTGACAGCAGAGCCCAGTGTGGGGCTTGAACTCATGAACCTCAAGATCAGGACCTGAGCCAAAGTCAGATGCTTAACCGGCTGAGCCACCCAGGAGCTTCTGTGATGTTCTATTTGTTAGACTAAGTGATATGTACATTGGTGATTATTGCACAGCCATCATACATACTTCTTTACATATATTTTTATATGTGTGTATCTCATACAGAGAAAAGTTTGAAACAATAAAAAAGCACATCAGTTCAAAATGTTTAACATTCTATTTTACCTCCGTTTGTGAAATTCTTGAAACAGCAGACCCATCTGTATTTTGTTTCATTAGAAATTTTGAATTCTCTTTACTATGTTAAAGATACCAAAATTTAACACTAGCTGGTTACAAAAAAATTATACCTGCAAAATACTTTACAGGTCAAAAATCACTTTTCATATATCATCTCATTCAGAGAGGGACAACTTTATTTTACTTTATTTTTAAAGTTTATTTTCTTTTGAAAGGAATAGAGACAACACAAGTGAGAGAAGAACAGAGAGAGAGAATCTCAAGTAGGCTCTGCACTGATGGGGCTTGAACGCACAAACTGTGAGACCACGAGTTGAGCTGAAACCAAGAGACAGATGCTTAACCAACTGAGCTACCCAGGAGCCCCTGAGAGGGACAACGTTAAAAAAGAACAAATGGAGATTTGGAAAGGTTGACTGACTTGACGAAGGTCATAAAGCTAATACGTAAAAGAACCTAACTTCAACCCAAGCTGTCCCACTGAAGACCAGCTCTCATTAGTCCTTATCTTACACTTGGACACCTTCAGAGTGACACTGGTAGGAAATAAATTTACTCTTTTCCTATTTTCCAAGAAACTATAACTGTCAAAAAGCTTAAATGAAATGAAGATGAAAAGTAGGTATTTTGCAACTGGGAGAGAAGGACAGCCTGAGATCAGAGCAATGAGCATCAGGCTTGTACAGTACAAGGCTTCACATTCCTGGCTGCAGAAGGCACCATCTGTAAGGGACAGATGTAATTCAGAAGAAAAAAGTAGAACAAAAAACCTAAAAAGTCTATTCCCCATCCTCACTTTTCTCCAATTTTGCAGAAACTTGAATGAAGGTATTAGATCAAAAGAATGAGTAAAAAGCTATGTGTTTTGTTTTGAAGTCTGGAGAAGGCCCTAGAAGCAAATGGAAGAGAAGAAGAGAAGGAAAACAAATGAAATTCAATTCAGAAACTCAGACAAAAAG
Organism: Suricata suricatta; assembly: GCF_006229205.1. Lineage (NCBI taxonomy): Eukaryota > Metazoa > Chordata > Mammalia > Carnivora > Herpestidae > Suricata > Suricata suricatta. The sequence continues at coordinate 92,776,293 of NC_043707.1, forward strand.
ATAAATGCAAAGAAAAAATAAGAATTCATGGATTTCTGGGGCACCTCGGTGGCTCAGTCAGTTAGGCATCTGACATTGGCCCAGGTCATGATCTCATGGTTTGTGGGTTTGAGCCCTGTGTTGGGCTCTGTGCTGGCAGCCCAGAGCCTGGAACCTGCTTCAGATTCTGTTTCCTCTGCGTGCACTTTATCTTGCTCTCTCTCTCAAAACAACAAAATAACAAAACAAAACAAAATTTAAAAACCCACAAACACCAAAAAATAAAAACCAAAGTTAAAAGAATTGGTGGATTTCTACTTTAAGCTCCAATAAATTCATATTCTATCAATGGAACAACTTGAGATAAAGCAACTACTCAAGAGAAAGTCAGTGGTCATGATGAAAAACAAGGCTGAAGCTGCCTCTGTAAATCAAACCATCCTTGAACAAAATTACGGCTGGACCAAAGAATAAAGAACTTGTCAAATAAGTGTTTTTGTATTCAGCTTGGCCAAAGAAGGGCACTTCACCATAAGTTCATATTTAGTTACTTCCTAGGCACTATTTTTTTCCTATTTTACCTCAATTCAATTTAAAAAGATGTAGATAATTTGCATCTGTCACTGAAAGTCAAACATTTTCTTCTTCCAGAAAAACAGGTGTTCTAAGGAATTCCTAAGTGCAAAAACAATCTTCAGTCAGATTGATAGGAAAGACACCAAAATGACAGCTACCTTGTTAAGCCTGCAACTCTAAGTATTGCATTTTACTGATATTTTCTGATCAACATTCTCTTTCCATAACCTGTCTACGGTGCAAGGAAAATAAAAGGCATAGAGTCCTTTCTATTCTTTAATAGAAATCATAAATCAATGATAGCCAATAAATAGCTATGCCAACATTCAAAGACAGTGTGTTGGCTCATTCCGTGGAGTATGTGACTCCTGATCTAGGGGTTATCAGTTCAAGCTCCACATTTGGAGTAGAGATTACTTTAAAAATAAGTAAAAATACAGACAGAGCATGCTAATCAAACATTCAAATATAAAAATTTATTAACCCATGGATTCTTTCACAGGAGAAAAATAATTATGCATATAGGCTAAGATAGTATGAAAGGCACAAAAATTAAAACAGCTGATGTACTTTCCTTTCTCAAAAATAAATAAACTTAAAAAAAAAGGGGGGGTGCCTGGATGGCTCACTCAGATAAGTGTCCAACTCTTGATGACAGCTCAGGTTACGATCTCACAATTGTGGGATGGAGCCCTGCATCAGGCTCAGCACAGAGCCTGGAGCCTGCTTGGGATTCTCTCTCTCAAAAATAAATTTAAAAAATATAACAGCTGATGTTAGAGGATACCACATATTACTGTGAAAGCATTAAAAGTATCATGTATTCACTTAAAAAAGTACTTTAATCCAAATTAGCAATTATAGGGTAAAAAAATACATTACTTTGCATCTTAAGTTCTTTGATAGGCAGACTGGATGAGGGTCACCTGGCTAGCTCAGTCAGTAAAGCACATGACTTTTTTTTAATGTTTATGTATGTATATACATACATATATCATATGTATATATGTATGTATGTATTTGGAAAGAGAGTATGTGCACAAGACAGGGAGGGGCAGAGAGAGAGGGACAGAGAAGCCCAACCTGGCTCCACTCTGTCGGTGCAGACCTACGCGGGACTTGAACTCACAAACTGTGAGATCACGACCCGAGCCAAAATCAAGAGCCACACATTTAACCAAGTGAGCTATCCTGGCACCCTGAGCATGTGACTCTTGATCTCAGGGTCGTAAGTTCAAGCCCCACACTGGGCATGGAGCCTACTTTAAAAAACAATAATAAATTTAAAAACTTTTGGATATATTATAAGTAAAACAAAACAAAATAAAAATATTTGAAAACCTAAAGGAATTCAAGCATGAGATACAAAATAAATAAATTTGCTTCTTTGAAAACTAAAAACAGAATATAAAAGTATTACTAGTTTCGATTCCAGGCCAATTCTATCATTGGTCTTTAATCAAAAGGCAACCTAACACTGGCAGAAAATAGCATCTTTATAAAATAAACACTCTTTTCCTTAAGGAATTAAAAGAAGATAATACATCTAAGTATATCTATCCTATCCTACTCAAATTCCCAGAGCCCTCATCAAATGATATTTAAGGATAAGGAAAATATCTGTATAGACTCAAATCAAAATTTCTTGGAAATAATCAACTATTCAATGGCCTCAAACTGGGCCTCACTTAATTCTAGGCTGAAAATTCCTCATAGTACACACCTACCCTCCAATCCTTGCTTGGTTACATTCCTTCTTAGTATGAAAGATTACTGGATAGTTAATGTGACTCATAATATAATTGCCTAACTCCAAAATGTCATTAATTCGTGACAACTTTTAAACAGGCTGCTTTGTTACAGTTACCTTCTAGAGAAAATAGGATTAACTCAGTATACTTGATTTCCTTAGAATTTCTCCAGACCACAGAAAGATACTTATGTAAAATGAAGTTTTACACTACCCATTTTTAATTCAAAACAAAAACAAAACTTCTAAGTGCTTAATATTTTTGAAGCTTTTGCCATAGATGACCAGCATTCTCAAAAAATGTATGTTTCAGGAACTGTGAAGTTTGGAGACTATCTGAGGATTACAGGTAGATAAAGGTTTATAGATTTATGTTATATATTCTTTATAGATTTATATATTACAGGTTATAGATTTATAACCTATAATATACATTATAAGTCTTTTAGCTTCCCTTACACGATACCATAGAATTTTCCTATCCATGGAATTGGCCCTGGTTACATTGACCGATTGGTCATTGTAACTAAATCTCAGTGTTTCTTAAAAAGCTCGTGTAAATTGACATTTTTCTATTTCATTTACTTTGTAACATTAGAGGCAGTAGACAGCAGAAGGACAAGGACAGGTTTTGGAGTCAGACATACCCAAGTTCAAATCCTGGCTTTACTTTGATCAAGCTGTATGGCCAAATGTCAGTTACTTATCCTACAAAAATCTCAGATCCTTAAGCAAAATGAGAATAAATCCCTCTCTCCCCCGAGTTGTGGGCATTATACTCAATACTATAGGTAAAGTCTTTAGCTTAATGTCTTGCTTATAGCAAATCATCAAATGCTTCTGTTTCTGATCCCCCTTTGAGCTGCAGTGACCTCACCTAGATATTGTTTGCCACACTCCCCAACTGTACACCCACCTTTTAACAATGTATTATCTGTAAACACAAAAGGATACAAAAAGCTACTTGATGAAACTCTTTTAAATAATAAATATGGAGTTTTGCTAACATTCTATTATCTCATCTTACATTCTTTGACAAAAGGAATATTAAGTAACCCCACTAGCTGAACATAGATATCCCTTTACAATCACTCTTGATCACATCTAATGACCTAAGACATCTATATCCCCTTACCATAAAGAGTGCCATAGTCAACAGTGAACATTAGTATTCAAAACAGGAGTACATTTTAATTAAAAGCAATAACTCCCTTTAAGTCTTTTAAAGCTATGATCAGGCTGGGGTGCCTGGGTGGCTCAGTCAGTTAAGCATTTGACTTCGGCTCAGGTCATGATCTCTCATGGCTTCTGGATTCGAGCCCCACGTCAGGCTCTGTGCGGACAGCTCAGAGCCTGGAGCCTGCTTCAGATTCTGTGCCTCCCTCTCTCTCTGCCCCTCCCCTGCTCACACCTGTCTGTCTCTCTCTCCAAAATAATAATAATAATAATAACACCACCAACAACAATAATAATAAACATACAATGTAAAGGTATGGTTAGGCTACATGAGCAACAACTTCTAATGGCTTAGCAACAACACACAGAATCTGTTGAAGAGATTTTATCTGCCATTAACGGAGATGAGGAGAGGGGATGTTGTGTCCCCTGTGATTAGACTTCATCACATTCCCTAAAGGAAAAGGCCAATGGTTCTGCTGCTTCTAGAGCTGACTATTTCCTGATAAACTTAGACCAACTCTGGACAAGGATATATCAGAAAAAAGAAAAACATTAGGATGAACTTTAGATAAACAGATTTAAGCAGCAAAACACAGATTTCAGAGTCAAACTGATGTGGGCTCAATCTTGAGTGTCATTTCCTAGTTGAGTAGACTTAGGCAATTTCTTAACAGCTTTCACATCTGTAATTTTAAAATAAAATGTATGACTTTTAAGGATTACATGAGAATAATATCTATTAGGTAGATAACAACGTCTGGTATAAACACTTGCTTCTCCATCATGACTGATGGGCATACCACAACCCCCTCCCTAATGACCTGAAATAGTGACACTCCCTTCCAGTAAAGGCTAAATATCAGACCTGGGCCTTTCCCAACAGTGTCTCGAAGGGATTAATTTGGGAAACTGCACATCATATTCTCCTTGTGACAATTCTTAATGCACATTAGGATATTAAAAGCTCAGAAAATTCTTACAGTAAAAAAGTCTACTTGATTCATTTAACTTGGTGTTTTCTAAATTTATCTGACCCTTTGTTTTTCACAGTAACTACTCCACTTTGCATCTTGGAAAATGCTACTCCAGCAAACAAGCCTAGGAAGATGGCTAAGGGGGATTTGGGGGGAGAAGTTAGGAAAAAGATATCAAAATAATCCACAATACCTCATCCTTTTCCAGATTACAAAAAATTTCCAAAAACCCTGAAAGAGTATGTTTTCTGCCCCAAATGTGTTGTGAAGGCCCATAAAATGGCCATTCTTAGCCTTTTTGGTCTCATAAATGCTTCACACTCTTAAAAATTATTGAGGATGGAGAAATGGGGATTATGTAGCAGCACAGGAAACTTCTGTGGGTGATGGATATGCTCGTTTTCCTGACTGAAGAGACAGATGGTACGATGGTTAAATTTTATGCATCACCTTGGGTAGGCTATGGTTCCTAGTTTTTTTGGTGAAACACTATTCTAGATGTTACTGTGAAAGTATTTTGCAGATATGATTAATATCTATAATTGGCTGACTTTAAGAACATTACTCTTGATAACATGGGGGGAGAGCTGCTCCGTCAAATCAGCTGAGGACTTTAAGAGCACAAACAGATTTGCTAGAGAAAAAGGAATTCTGCCTTAAGACTCTGAAATCCTGCCTGAGTTCCCTAAGAAATCTTGAGAACTGACCTTACAAATTTCAAAGTCCAGACCGCGACATCAGCTCCTGCCTGAGTTCCAGCCTGCTGGACTACCCTACACACTTCAGATTTGCCAGTAAAACATAGGTCAAATCTATTTTTTTTTAATTATTATTATTTTGTGGGGGCACCTGGGTGGCTCAGTTGGTTAAGCTTCTGACTTCAGCTCAGGTAATGATCTCAGCACTTCATGAATTTGAGCCCCTCCTCAGGTTGTCTATCAGCACAAAGCCTGCTCTAGATCTTCTGTCCCCCACCCCATTCTTTTCCCCTTCCCCACTCGTGCCTCTCGCTCAAAAATAAACATTTTTTTAAAAAACCTTTTCAAAATTATCATTTTTTTTATTTGGGGAGAGAGAGAGAGTGAGCACAAATGGAGGACAGAGGGAAAGAGAGAGAATCTCAACAAGCTCCACACTCAGTGCACAGCCTGATGTGAAGCTCAATCGCACAACCCTGGGATCGTGATCAGGGCCGAAATCAAGAGTCAGAGGCTCAAATGACCAAGCCACCCAAGCACCCCGTATTTTGCATATGTGTTTATTGTACGTCAATTATATCTCATAGAGTACTGAGACTCTCAAAGGGCTTTTAGTGATGGGGTCTTTACTGCTGATATCTACTGAATTAGAAAATAGCAGAGAAGGGGTGCCTGGGTGGTTTAGTCAGTTAAGCGTCCGACTTCAGTTCAGGTCATGATCTCACAGTTCACTGGTTAGAGCCCCATGTCAGGCTCTGAGCCGTCACCACAGATTCTGTGTCTCCCTCTCTCTCTGCCCCTCCCCTGCTTGCACTCTTTCTCTCTCTCGAAAAGAAATATATATTTAAAAAAATAAAAAGAAAAAATAGAGAAATTCTTAAAATATTTAATACATGTGGCTCAGTCAGTTGAGTGTCTGACTTCAGCTCAGGTCATGATCTGGTGGTTTGTGAGTTCAAGTCCCGAGTCGGGCTCTGTGCTGACAGCTCGGAGCCTGGAGTCTGCTTCAAATTCGGTGTCTCCCTCTCTCTCTCTGCTCCTCCCCCATTCATGCTCTCTCTCTCTCAAAAATAAACATTTAAAAAATTTTTAATATATTTAATACATGTAATATATTAATATATATTTTATCTATTTATTTTGAAAATAAAAGCTATATTTTCTAAGACAAAATGGTGAGAAGAGCGGTAGTTTTAAATATTTTTGGAAATCTCTTTAATATCTGGCTTAAAAGAAGAAAACTGGATTTTCACATCTGCTTTAGCATTCAATATATTGCCGTATGTTGTTTGGCTGACGTACATAAAGAAAATCTGGCCTCCATGAGATACATAGTTGGAACATGGAGGAGTATTTTAATAGTCCTTCAGGCCATTCTTCTTTGACAACACACCAAAACCTGACAAGGTGTAGTTTCTTAAAGCTCAGTGGCAATGTGGAATCTGCGACGACATCGACAAACTTTCAAATACTGTTTCATTAAAATCTATTGATCAATTCTGAATTCTGAATGGACCTTTGACCTATATATATACCTATATGTTGTCATATCACACAGTGGTCTGCAGAAAATATTGATCTACAGAGTTATGCAGATCTTCCAAATATTGACATATTTCATTATATAATATTTTAAAACATATTAATATCAGCAATAATCTAATCAGAAAATCTAAATATCAGGAAGTTTCAACTCATGGTCACTTTTCCAGAATTCTAACTTTTGCTTGGAAGTTCAAATTTTATCATCACCAACAAATACCGTCAGTTTTTTTTTTTTAATGTTTTATTTATTTTGATACAGAGAGAGACAGAGCATGAGAGGGGGAGGGGCAGAGAGAGAAGGAGACACAGAACCGGAAACAGGCTCCAGGCTCTGAGCTAGCTGTCAGCACAGAGCCCGACGCGGGGCTTGAACCCACGAACGTGAGATCTGACCTGAGCCGAAGTCGGAGGCTTAACCAGCTGAGCCACCCAGGTGCCCCAGTTGTTTTTCTTGAATGACAGGCTTGCTTCATCCATTTTCAAAGAAATATCTGCCAAGTACCCAAGTCTGAATAATCCTAATTTTTCTGTCAATTATTCTTTCAAAAAATAAGAATTATTTTCCTGATTTGTGGTTGTCAGAATTGGAGGGAGGGGTGGAGAAGGAGAGTAGGTGGGCAAAATGTATGAAAACAGTCAAAAGTTACAAACTTCCGGTTATAAAATAAATAAGTCATTGGGATATAATGTTCAGGATGGTGACTCTAGTTAACAATACCGTATTGTATATATGAAAGTTGCTAAGAGTAGATCTTAAAAGTTCTTATCACAAGAAAATAAACTGTAATGTGTGTGGTGATGGAAGTTAACTAGATGACTGTGGTAATCATTTCACAGTATCGACAAACATCAAATCACGTACAGCTGAAACTAACACTATCTATCACTATATTGCAAAAACCATTTTTGGCTGAGGGGCAGCTGGGTGGCTCATTTGGTTAAGTGTCCAACTTCAGCCCAGGTCATGATCTCATGGTTTATGGGTTCAAGCCCCGCATTGGGCTCTGTGCTGACAAAGCCTGCTTTGGATTCCGTATCTCCCTCTCTGTCCCTCCCCTGCTCACATTGTCTCTATCTCTCTCAAAAATAAACATGAAAAAAATAATTAAAAAAGTATTTTGAATGAGAGTGCAAAACTTGAAAATTTTTTAAAAATTTAAAGTGTTTTCCATATAAAAAAGTGGCTAGTCTGTCTCACAAATATTTGTCTCAAAACCACCATCCTAATTCAGTATGCAGCAGGAATGCTATTTTATCAAACAATATTCAAAAGAAAAAGACATGCACTTCAATGTTAAAATCAGCCAGAAAGCAATCCTCTTTGTTGCACTTCCTGTAGTAAGACTTTTTCCTTTCTTTTTTGTGGCGACCACACAGCGGAGATGTGTGCAATGACCACTAACATGGTTTGACACCATTTTCCTGTCTTGATCCTACAGATTCCCCTTCAGAGTCTCAGGGACCCCACAGAATACCCCAGAGCAGCTTCCCTGAATACAATTAGAAGCTGAAAAGAATATTAGTAGCTCCACATTTGCGTCAAGTGGAATAACCTTGAATGGAAATGGGGAGCTGAGGAACTTGCCTCAAAGCTGCATTTGCACGGCAAAGTCACCTTTATTTACACTTATTAGATGGGATAAATGTATAGATAACTGAATATCAATCAATGAAATTTACATATTATTCTGACTAACAAGGACAGTCTACATACGATGGACTCATTAAGTGGTGTCATAATCAAATTGCTAAACTACTCTCTAAAACCTAAATGTATAATGTTTAAGATTTTCTTCAATGTAAAACTAAGCAGAAATAGTTCATAAATTTTAAAATGGCCCACTTTTAGGGGCACCTGGCTGGCTCAGCCAGTGGAGCACATGATTCTTCTCTCAGGGTTATGAGTTCAAGGCCCATGCTGGGCAAGGAGCACTTTAAAAAAAAAGTGGGGAGTTTACTTTCAGTTTAAAAACTAAAAATAAAGTGTAGTCATTTGACTTATGATGTCAGAAAACTGCAATTCAAGTAAAATTTACCACATAGACTATTTGGACAAATGTTTATAATCACTGTACCTTCTGAGTTTAGCATGTAGGCCCTTGAAAGATATACTGGGAGAGAATCCAGATATTCAAAATATAATACGTACTAACAATTCTTCAACAAAAATACTATTCTCTGAGGCAATCAAAAAGACTCTCAACCACAGACCCCCTTCCCCAAAAAAAGTTGACTCAGGAACTGTTTAAAATAAAGCCAAGTGAGTGTGTATTAACATTTCTGCGTGGGAGGATTTTTAGCAACGCTTAATCTATTTATGGAATCATACATCCTTGTAACCCATGTTATAACATTACATTTCAAACCATACATTTTAAGCGGTAGGACACCAAAATGGAAATAAAGAAGTCAACTTACTCGATCTGCTAATCCTCCGGGAACTATCGTTCTCACAACCACACCACTGGATTTTCCTCCAACTATTCCAAAACCTAATCCGGAGCCATCGTTAATGAGCTCAACATCTTCAATATGTCCCCAATGAACCTACAAATTAATGGCAAATAAGAGCCACGTGGTTAGTGAGACATGGATTCTAGTTTCCCAATAATTACTGAAGTAACAGATTTACCACAAATGGAACATTCATGCAAGTAATTAAGGCAGGAGATATATAAAGATGATCACATGGTCCCTGCCCTTGAGAATCTTATAATCCAGCAGAGAGAGAATCTAAAACACAAATAATTAAAATGAAGCAGAATACTGCATCAAACAGGACAGAGACACGTAGATCTAAGAGGAGACATGTTGTCCCGTCCTCTAGTCTATACACAAGATCTAGAACAAGGCCCACCGAGCACACGGCAGGAACCAATATATGTGTTTACCCGAACTGTAAGAGAACCTCAAAATAGTATAAAGATTGGCAGGAGGAAGGTGGGGGAGGCAGAGACAGGAGGTTAAATCCAATGAAGACTTACAGAAAGCTTCAAGAAAAAGGTAGTATTTTTAATTGCACTACAGAGAAAAAACACATTTTCAAGCAAAAGGGACATGTAAGAGCAAAGATGGGTCAGGGAACACAATGAGTCAAAGATATGGTCAAAAGATTGGGTTTAGTTGGGGAATCTGGGTGGCTCAGTTGGTTGGGCAGCTGATTGTTGATTTCGGCTCAGGTCATGATCTCATAGTTCCTTGAGACTGAGCCTTGTATTGGGTTCTGAGCTGACAGCACAGAGCCTGCTTGGGATTCTCTGTCTCTCCCTCTCTTTCGACCCCTCCAACTCATGCTCTCTTCAACTCAAAATAAAATAAAACATTAAAATAAAAAGACTGGATTTACTTCACTGGATTAGCAAAAGGAATAACTGAGGTTTTAGAAAGGGGAGAACAAGAACAAAGCAGTAGTGTAGCAAGGTAAATCGGGCAGCAATGTGAAGGATGAAATGCTAAGGATATATACTAAAGAGACTAACTAAGCAGACTCTTATGACGGAAAGGAAAGGTAGTCCCCACTGAAGATACTAGCAATAGGACAGTACAAATCAGACTGAGAGACATAAGCATCTTCCTTGTAACTAGCAGACTTCCATCAGAAATGTGCACTAAATTCACATAATCTAAATGCAGAACAAAATCCTCCATCTCAAGCTCATTAGGATACACATCCTGGCTTTACTATTACACTAAGTTGGAAAGTTACTGTGCAATGTTAAAATAACCAGGAATATTGGGATACTTAAATGCACGTCTGAAACAATATCTAGTATCTGGGGAGGAAGACTTGCTAAAATACACATGAATTAATGATCATAGCTAATACTCATAGAGTGTAAATTCTGCACCCGGCACTATGCTTAGCTCTTCACATGTATTCTCATTTAATGCACTTTTAATCTCTGTGTGACGTGGACGCTGTTCTTATTTCCAAGTAAAAGAAGAAACTGTGGTGTGGGGGAGTCAAGGAATCTGCCTGATAGAACACAGACAGGAAGTAGAAGAACTGGATTTGAACCCACCGTAGCCTGGCTCCAGAGCCCTTATTCTGATCCACTTTGTTCATTCTATTTATATTGTAAGTTATGCTGTATTAATATCACTGATTGCAATAGGGAAAATGTCTACATATTAATTTGTGTTGTGACCTTGTACTGTACCCAGATGGTCTATTTTTTCTTTTGTACCAGGGAATGAAAATTAATCAGCTAGCACTTAGTGCTATAAGAAAATAAGATTTATTAGCTTGCATTCTGAAGATGGAGGCCAAAATCTGTAAAATATTACAAACCAAGTTTAAAAATTCCCAAAAGAGACTTATACTTTTATTCTTTTAAATTGTTCAGTAGACATGCTTACACGAAAAGGAAAACTTTTGTAATTTTGCGGTATCAAGAATCTAGTCATAAACACCCAATATAATTTATGAAAATTATTTAATAATTTTCAATATCTTAGGAATAAAATAACTAAATCTTACTTAAAATACTTAGCAGTAAATCTCTAATCTATAAATAAAATTATCTGTAAATAATCTCTAATAAGCTGATCTCTAATCAGCTTAATTAAGGAACTCCCTACATCACCAAGGAACACAAGACTCTTTCCATCACCAAAAAGTTAAACAGAATACTGCAATTCATCCACTATGTTAAATGATAATCTTAAATAAGGGGAGCCTTAGGATATTCAAAAAACAGTATCTTGTTTAATATGCTAATGCTATATTGTGATATGATCCTTCCTAAAGTATGACAAGTGAAATGACACCTTCTAAATGTCTTTATACTTGTTAAAATCAGTGGCATAATTCAAAATTATTTTTCCAGGTTTGAACTCACTGTTTCAGGCGGAGTTGTATCAGCCAGACGGGTGGGGGCGCCCGGTCCCCTGGCCACGACCAGACGCAAAGGTCCCGTGGTTTGTTGCAATAATGCAATTGCTTGCTGATGGGAAACGTTCTGACCCAGCGGCGTGTGACTGATAGCCAGGATTTGGTCATTTTCCCTTAATCTTTGATCCCTTATTATAAAAAGAAAATTTTGTTGTAAGTAATGACAGCATCATTAAAAAACATCTATTCGAGTGAGGCAGTTTATTTCTTTCACTTAGTACATTTGCTCAAATAATTATATAACAGAGCTCTTCAGAGTGCTTTCCATCAAAGCACTTATTAGCTAATTAACCCGTTAAGTAGTGCATCCCTGAACATGTGTGCATGCCCATGCATGGGTTACACGCGCAGGCGCACACGCACACTTTAAAAACCATTTGGAAAAAAAGCGGGGGGGCACCTGGGTGGCTCAGTCCGTTAAGCATCCAACTTCAGCTCAGGTCATGATCTCACAGCCTGTGAGTTCGAGCCCCATATCGGGCTCTGTGCTGTCAGCTTAGAGCCTGGAGCCTGCTTCGGATTCTGTGTCTCCTCCTCTCTCTCTGCCGCTCCCTGACTCATGCTCTATCTCTCTCTGTCTGTCTCAAAAATGAATAAACATTTAAAAAAAAAAAACCATTTGGTGGTGGGAGGAGGCTCAGTTGGTAGAGCATGCAACTCTTGATGTCAGAATCCTTAATTCAAGCCCCATTTTGAGCATGGAGCTAAATAAACAAATAGATAAATAGACAAATAAATCTTAAAAAACCATTTCACTAGAAAAATAAGCAAAAGCAATGTATGGGGACCCACTGCCAAGGTCTTGCAGGCAAAACACTGTCCCTACTATTGCACAAACTGTAGCCTCCTGAACCCCTTCCAGTCTGACTTCAACTTATATCACACTGGGACAACTTTATCCTCAAATTCACCAATAGCTTCCTCTTAAGAAGAGTCATCCTATCTCCATCATCCCTTGCTTCTCTGACACTTGTCAATAATTAGGCTCAACTCTCCTTGAAAATCAGACATTACTTCTAAATCTGTTATCGAAGCCCTTTTCTCTGTCCCAATCACCAACTGCCCAACTACTAACAAAGGTTAAAAAAAAAAAAAAAGCTATTTTTAAAATATTTTACCAAATCTTAAGAAAAACACCCCTATTACAGTTAATATGTACTGAGCACATGTCATGAATCAGGTGCTGCAAAAGATGCTTCAAAGGCGTGGTCTCATTTACTCCTCACAATCACCTCTTAACTTCTGAGCTCAAGGACACAGTGTAAACTTGGTTTGTATTCAAAGGCCTGTACATTTGGTCCCCAGGCACTCCTTCCAACTTGGCTTCCTTCCGGCATAAACCCCTTTTCCAACTATTATGATCTATTCTCTCCCACTCAAACATGGGTCGCATTTCCCACTCTCATGTAGATGGTTTCCTGCATCTTTAATGCCTTCTGACTCTATTGGGCCAAATTCAACCCACCTTCCACGATCCAGCTGTCTGTCTGTCTGTCTGTCTGTCTCTCTCCCCCCACCCTCCCTACCACTTAACTCATTATCACAATGCTCTAAATCATTTATTTATCACTCATTGAGTATTCATTTATATTAAATATGTTGTAGACAGAGCTAGGTAAATTCTATAAAATTCTAAGTCTTCTGAGGACAGTCATGCTTTTGATTCTCCTATGAAACTAGCAAGTCATAGGAGCATGCAATTCTTGATCTCAGGGTTGTGAGTTCAACCCCCATGTTGGGTATAGAGATTACTAAATAAATACTTTATAAAAGAAGAAAGTAGCAAGTTAGATACTGAAATATCTATTTTTGGTGTTAAAAGTGTGGATGGATCTCACAATAAATTAGGTACCATTAAAAATGTTGCTTATATAGGGGTGCCTGGGTGGCTCAGTTGTTTGAGCGTCTGACTCTTGGTTTGGTTCAGGTCATGATCTCACAGTTCATGAGTTCGAGCCCCATGTTAGGGGCTTTTTACTCTTTCAGAATAAACTTTAAAAAAAAGTTGCTTATATATCCTTTTATTAATTTAGGAAAGACTTGTGTTGAGATAAAAATAAGATAAAAAACTGTATATGCTTCATGACCTTGTCTTTATAAAAAGAAAACATTCTACAGTATTTCCTAGTTGTCTCAGGGTAGTCAAAGTCCTAGATGTTTGGGGTTGGAGGGGTGGGAGAGTAGTTTATTATATATTCTATAATTTTCTATTATGTAATGTATTACTTGCATAATTTTGAAATATATATACTTTAAATTGACAATGTTGCTTGTGAACCTTTCCTAGGTCCTAAAGAAACATTTATTTTAAAATGTGACCACTATAGGGTAATACCAGGAATCACTTCCATTTCCCCATCTTCAATGTCCTCCTTTCTCTGACTTCTTCACCTAAATTCCTATTCACAGTTTGTTCATTAAAGAAAATTTCTTAATTAATCCCATATGAATGAGATACTCTGGAATCTTTTCAACCCCGATGTAACTCATTTTGTCTAAGTTCTTAATTTACTCACATTCAAATCTTCTATTCTCTGGAAATCAACCTATTTTAATCCACCTTCTCCCCTACCCAACAGACTGCCAAGACACTGCATTTCTTTCCAGTTAGTATCTGCTCAGGGAATATAAACTCAACCCCAGATAAACAAGTTGTAGAAAAGAAAAATCTGGAAAATATGATTGTGATGCATTCTAAAGTTGAACAGAATTAGTTTTCCTGCAACCATAATTTAACTCTCCCATACTATTTGTATATATTGAATTCCTATTTTTCATTTAAAGGGAGATCAATTTTTGTCTCCCCATTCCAACATGTGAAAATAATGGATTCCAATTACTGTGAGAGCCAAAATAGGCCTTACTAGGCCTTAGGTAAGATCCTAAAATAGCACAGTTCTATGTGGACAGTCCTCAGGAGAAAGAAAGACCTGATCATGAAGACCATTTCACATTATCTAGAAGGTCATGAATAACTGACTCTCACCTCTCTCCACTCCTTTTTCATACTGTCTTGTACTAAATTCGTATACCAGACAGATAGCAGTCTCACTCCAAGGACAGAAGTTGTGTTCCATCTCTTCATAGGACTACTGTCAAGACAGTCTTTTTATTCTTCTAACATTTTCTCCTCTTTGTAGACCCCACTGTCTGAAGCTTCCCTTCAAGCACTGTGGTCTCTGGGAAGTCACCTGACCACTTAGCATTGGTCAAGGTTCTTTACATGCTGACATATCAAATTCCTTTTCTTGGAAATGCTCACCTCAATTTGTAATTATAGACTTTGCATAGAGTAACTCAGCCCCAGGATCGACCACAGAAAGTTTGCACAACATTGAAGATACACTAAAAACTAGGGAATTGTACACTTTGGAACAGAGACATTTCTTATATAAATTACATCCCAATAATAATTAATTTTTCAAAATTAAAAAGAAAAGTTGGACCAAAGTTAAATAGGCTTTTTGCCCAGGGACTTCAAAGCCTACAGTAAACTAATGGTAAGTGACCTGAAGCCCAGGTTCACCTGGGATTCTCTAGGTTTTCCAGAATTTTCCTAATCTATACCTGCTGGCTCAGTGTCACTAACAGCACACATCTCAGTCACAAAACTCTCCCACCATGGACAATACATTATATGGTTACCCTAACTATGTATACCCAATCTCCAAGAACAGGATAGAATTTCTCAAATACATCTAATCACTCCTAAGGTTCCTCAGAACATACCTGAGGAAATGCTGCATGAATGGAAGAAGAAAAGCTGCAAAGTCATGGAAATCCATTATTTCTGAACTTTCAGTTAGGGAGACTAGAACTTATACCCCATGCAAGCAGAATGGGAATTGAAAAATTTATTATTGCCTGAGAATTTGTTTTATATTAGTACCAGCACTGCAATTATTCTACCAGGCCATAGAACTGTAATGAATAGCACTGTACTTGCTCACAAGTGTACAGTTTAACAAGTGTACTTGTGAAATGAATAATAAACAAAAGACCTGAATTAAATACAAACAAAATATAAGGCTTGCACATACCCCTTAAAAATAAAAAAATTTAAAAAAAACAGCACAAGGAGAAGAGGGGAGAATCACACAGATTTGAGGAGGCTTTTAATTGGCAAGAGAGATAATCAACAGTGTGATACGACCACCAAAATCGTAGGATAAAAATTTCAGTATTTCCACTTACTGGTCAGACATAGCTCAAACACCATGTTCAACTGTGGGAGAGTGTGGGGAATAGAAAGAGCACTAGCTTTGCAGTCAGACGGTCTGGGAATCCTACCACAGCTCACTGGTCCAGCACCAAGAGCTCTGTGGCTAGAGGGAAAGCGCTGAACCTCTCTGAAACCCAGTTTTCTCATCTATAAAACAGGGTAGTGACACTACTAGCTTGGTCACAGCCACAAACACACAGGCGAGTATCTGCCAAAGGCCTGACGAATGCATAGGAAAAGAGCAAGGTTAGCTGCTACCGTTAACTGTTTTTATTACTAGCTTCTTATTCACTTTATAATAAGGTTTTCAGAATTATCAGAAAAAAATGACCAAAACGCAGAGGGAACACCCTCCTCACCTGTCTGCTATACTTCCTGGCTGCACTTCCTTCACAAAGATATCAACTTCTCCCAGGTTTTGACTTCGAAGGGCCACCACGCTGAATCCCAGGCCTCCAGAAGAAGGTCGTTCTATATCGATATATTCAATTTGCCGGCCCTAATGAAGGGGGATTAAAAGGAAAAAAAAAAAAAAAAGGAAAAGTCAATGAAGTATATTTAACCACCATACCCTTTCCAAAGAACTGAAATTGCTATTTTTGTGAATAACACAAAAAACAGCTTCCCCTAAGACATCTCTATCCAAAAAATCTCGGGATTTCAGCAATAAATTATTTCTGGAAATGCTCTCACTTGGTTATTTTCAGTAGAACACAAGAGGGAATGTGCAGTGCTCTGCAACCTCAGGGAATCAGAGAGGTATTTTCACACTTCATTCACATTATGAGATGAAGCCCAAGCCGGGTGAAAATTTCTGAGAAAAACATCTTTTTCCACAGTAAATTCTAGATTACATTTTACACTTAATTCCTCTAAATTCTTCCCATGCAAAATACATTTTTAAATGAGGAAAGCAAAATAGATATCGAGAATATGCTAGTGTTCAGCCTAAGAACCAGCTGCATTTTTTAGGGTCTTATTTTTTATTGTATTGTGATGAATTAATACTCTATTAGGTTAATTCAAAATATTAGGGAAAGGCCACTATTCAAAAGGGTTCAACCTGTAACTAACACCTATTTTATTGCTTTAGTTAATAACTACATTTATGATATGAGAACTTCATAAATGTAATCACATAACAAAACCATTACATTAGGGGCGCCTGGGTGGCTCAGGCGGTTGAGTGTCCAACTTCGGCTCAGGTCATGATCTCACAGTTTGTGGGTTCGAGCCCCGTATCGGGCTCTGTGCTGACAGCTAGCTCAGAGCCTGGGGCCTGTCTCTGGATTCTGTATCTCCTTCTCTCTCTGACCCTCCCCTGCTCATGCTCTGTCTTTCTCTGTCTCTCAAAAAAAATTAAACATTTAAAAAATAGTTTTTAAATTATTAGTCAAATTAACAGGATAGAGCTTTAAAGTCAAAAAAGGAATTAGATATAGAACATTATTTAAATACACACCTTAAACTATTTAACTTTAAAACTCATGTTTTGTTTTGTTTTTAAAGACACTTATTAGAAGGTGAGGTGAACAAACATTAACACATCCAAAATTTCAACTATTTAATTTTACTAAATAGTACTAAGGAAAAAATAGTACTAAGGATAAATAATACTTTTTAATAGTACTATTAATAGTACTAAGGATAAAAGTAGATGATTCTTTCAAATGTTTCCCTAGATTTTCCAAATTATATTAGCTCTCCCATTAACTGTTTTGATAAAAAATTAAAAATAGCTTCAAAGGAGTTTCATCACTTCTGGTAGACATCAATTTTCCTCCTATGATTAAAAACATAAGAATCCCTTTCTTTCCAAGTGCAGAGATGTGTCAAATTGAATTGTCTAAAAACTTACCACACTCAGATATTTTCCTTATGTAATTTTAAGTCAACAAATGTCATACACAGGTTAAAAATAATATCAATCTCTGACAGTATAAAAATGCAAGCAAACGATACACAGAATAATAAAATTTAAGGCAAAGAGTTTGCTTTTTTTTTTTTTTAAGAGTACTGTTTTCTTTTTTAACTTGTAACGGAAAAATATAGCTACATAGTCTCATGACAAGATGGAACTTTACCTGAGCCATCTGTTGAATGACAGAGTGAAAGTCTTCATTTTCCAGAGTAGGAGTCCAAGGACACAACCCAGAGACAGTCAAGTTACTAGCGGGTCTTTGGGCATTGCCGTTAGTAATGGCACCATCTGTAAATACTAATAATCCTTTCCTAGAAAAATCAAAGTTGGCTGAACACTCTGAGGGTATGTGACTGAGCTGTTGGAGAGAAAATAAAAGAGAATCATCAACATAAACCTACACAAAAGAAATTATTTCTATTTGTTAAATATTCTATTTTTCCCATTACACATATAAATTGCATATTAAATATTTACACAAGAAAGAAGACACAGATACATGAATCTGTGTTTAAGCCTACAAACTTTTTTATTTCATATGACACAGAATATTCAATAGCTTAAAATATGTTGTTTCCTGCCTTCTACTATCACCTCAAGTTAACAGCATGCACAACATTGTTCATTATGCTTCACAGACACAGAAACAACCAGTCAAATAAACATGTAAGACACTGAGCCCTTTTGCATTTCCATGTAGAAGGCCACAAAAGATCCACATGTAATCGAAACAAAACAATACAATAACAGTATTTAATGAATGATTGCTATGAGCAAAGTGCTATACCAAACTCTTAGATATTATCTCATTAATCCTTACAATAGCGCTAAAAGATATTATTCCATTTTGTGAACATGAAAACTGACTCACAGGTTAAGGAACTTGCCCAAGATTAGCAGCAAATGAATACCATTTATACTTAAACATTATAGGAAAAAAGGGAGGAGGGGAGGGAAGAGAAACCTATAATTATGGTGAATAAGAAAACAGAAGTTAATTTTTAAAATATCACTGGCTGAGGGGTGCCTAGATGGCTCAGTTGGTTAAGTATCCAACTTCAGTTCAGGTCCTGATCTCACATTCACGGGTTTGAGCCCCGCAATGGGGCTCTGTGCTAACAGCTCAGAGCCTGGAGCCTGTGTCAGATTCTGTGTCTCTCTTTCACTGCCATACTCTCTGTGTGTGTGTCTCTCTCTCAAAAATAAAAATAAACATTTAAAAAAAAATTTAAAAATAAAATCTCATTGGCTGGGGGCAACGGGGGTGGCTCAGTCAGTTGGGTGTCTGACTCTTAATTTAGGCTTAGGTCATGATCTCAGTTTGTGAGATTGAGCCCCATGTCAAGCTCTGCACTGACAGTTTGGGGCCTTCTTGGGATTCTCTCTCTCCCTCCCTGTGCCCCTCCCCACTGAGTGCACACTCACATTCTCTCTCTAAATAAATAAAGTTAAAAAAAATATATATATATAGATATATCATCAGTTGATATGAGTGCCAACACAGTGGAATAAAGGTAACATCAAGAATGAATGTCAACAGTACCATATAGGAAAAAAAAAAAAAAAAATCAACACCCACAAAAACTCCATGAAAGCACTCAAAAAAAAAACCCCAAAAATTCAAAATTCATAGTTGAATGGATAAAATGATTATGCATATAACATCTGCAAACTATATAAATACAAAAGATAGTTATTACGATTGAGGGGTTGGTAAAGTCCACTTAGACCAGTAGGACCGACAAATTTATAGTAACCTTTCCCAATTTCTATTGCTATCAATAGCATTCACTTGCACTATAGGGCTCATTCCCTGGCCACGGAATACAGATATGAAAGTATCAACATGGAGAGTGCTAAAATTATAGTATAAATTCTGATCTAGAGAAAGAAATTCAGAAAAGGACATGTGCAGAGTTTAATCCTTATCTGTTATAAGAAAAATCACTTGCTAAATAAGGGCAGCCAATTTGGTTTATTAACAAAAAACATTTTTTCCCAGATTTTGTTAATTTTCACTTCAAAATACTCTGCTACATTATCTCCAATTACATTTAAAATTCTGTCCAGGGGCACCTGGGTGGCTCAGTCAGTTATGGATCTGACATTGGTTCAGGTCATAATCTCACGGTTCATGAGTTCAAGCCCTGCGTCAGGCTCTGTGCTGACAGCTAGCTCAGAACCTGGAGCCTGCTTTAGATTCTGTGTCTCCCTCTCTCTCTGCCCATCCCTCATTTGTACTCTGTCTCTCTAAAATAAATACTAAAAAAATTAAAATTCTGCCCAAATAAAATCCATAGGATAGCTACTATTCAAGTTCATCTTTTAGAACAGATGATTTAAAATCATTTTGCTGGAGTGGCTGGGTGGCTCAGTTGGTTGAGCATCCAGCTTTGGCTCAGGTCATGATCTCACTGTTCATGGGTTCAAGCCCTGCATCGGGCTCTGTGCTGCAGGTAAGAGCCTGGAGCCTGCTTCCTTCTGTGTCCCTCTTGCTCTCTGCCCCTCCCCCACTCATGATCGGTCTCTCTCTCTCCCTCTCCCTCTCCCTCTCTCTCTCTCTCTCTCTCTCTCTCTCTCAAAAATCAATAAATGTTAAAAAAAAATTTTTAATCAATTTGCCATCGCTGACCCCAAAAAAACAACAACCAAGAAGACAGTTAAAACTAGTAATTGATATCACTCTAAGAAGTGGTGCCATGTGACCTATAATTCAACACTTATGTGTAGAAACCCCATCACTCCAGGCACCATAGTGTATGTAGTGGAGAAAACACAGGTATATATTAAAACGGCAGTTATACTGCCTCTGTGACCTTTCTAATCAGAATATCCATGACATTTAATATTTATTTGGTAATTATTTGATAAATATATGATAACTGGGAGATAGTAATAATATGCTACAAGGGTATGATCACTTCCTGCTAGGGAAAAAAAAAGTTTATGAAGAAACAATATTTAAGCTTAACACTATTTTATATTCTGAAGAAAATGTTGGGAAGTCTGACAGCAATGGATAGATCAACTAGACAGAAAATAACTAAAGAAACAATGGACCTGAACTACACATTGGAACAGATGGATTTGACAGATATATTTAGAACTCTACATCCCGAGGCTAGGGAATTCACGTTCTTCTCGAGTGCACATGGCACATTCTCCAAGATAGATCACCTACTCAGTCATAAAGCAGCCCTCCATAAATATAAATGAATTGAGATCATACCATGCACACTTTCAGATCACAATGCTAGGAAACTTGAAATCAATCACAGGAAAAAGTCTGGAAAAACTCCAAAAACATGGAGGTTAAAGACCACCCTATTAAAGAACAATTGGGCCAATCAGGCAATTAGAGAAGACATTTAAAAATATATGGAAACAAATAAAAATGAAAATACAACAATTCAAACTCTCTGAGACACAGCAAAGGCAGTTCTAAGAAGAAAGTATATTGCAATCCAGGCCCATTTCAAGAAACTAGGAAAAGTACAAATTCAAAATCAAACAGAGCACC
>NC_043707.1:92797650-92813309 GCF_006229205.1 Suricata suricatta
ATATAAAAAGAATTATCCACCATGATCAAGTGGGGTTCATTCCTGGGTTACAGGGCTGGTTCAATATCGCAAATCCATCAATGGGATACATCACATTAACAAAAGAAAGGATAAAAACCATATGATCCTGTCGATAATGGAGAAAAAGCATTTGACAAAATACAGCACCCTTTCTTAATAAAAACCCTTGAGAAAGTCGGAATAGAAGGAACTTATCTAAATATTATAAAAGCAGTTTATGAAAAGCCCACAGCTAATATCATCCTTAATGGGGAAAAACTGAGAGCCTTCCCCCTGAGATCAGGAACATGACAGGGGTGTCCACTCTCACCACTGTTGTTTAACTTAGTGCTGGAAGTCCTAGCATCAGCAATCAGACAACAAAAGGAAATAAAAGGCATCAAAATCGGCAAAGATGAAGTCAAACTTTCACTTTTCACAGATGACATGATACTCTACATGGAAAACCCAACCGACTCCACCAGAAGCCTACTAGAACAGATCCCTGAATTCAGCAAAGTTGCAGGGTACAAAATCCACATACAGAAATCAGTTGTATGTTTATACAACAATAATGAAGCAACAGAAAGAGAAATTAAGAAACTGATCGCATTCACAATAGCAAGAAAAACCATAAGATACCTAGGAATAAACCTAACCAAAGATGTAAAAGATCTGTACAATGAAAATTATAGAAAATTTACGAAGGAAATTGAAGACACAAAGAAATGGAAAAACATTCTATGCTCATGGATCAGAAGAATAAACATTGTGAAAATGTCATTACTACCCAAAGCAATCTACACATTCAATGCAATCCCCATCAAAATTGCACCAGCATTCTTCTCAAAGCTAGAACAAACTATCCTAAAATTTGTATGGAACCACAAAACACCCCGAATAGCCTAAGTAATATTGAAGAAGAAAACCAAAACGGGAGGCATCACAATCCCTCTACTACAAAGCTGTCATCATCAAGACAGTATGGTATTGGCACAAAAACAGACACATGGACCAATGGAATAGAATAGAGAACCCAGAATTGGGCCCACAAATGTACGGCCAATTAATTTTTGACAAAGCAGTAAAGAGTATCCAGTGGAAAAAAGAACTTGACAGCAACATGCAAAAGAACGAATCTAGACCACTTTCTTACACCATACAGAAACATAAACTCAAAATGGATGAAGAACCTGAAAGTGAGACAGGAAACCATCAAAACCTAGAGGAGAAAGCAGGAAACAGCCTCCTTGACCTCAACCACAGCAATTTCCTACTCAACACGTCCCCAAAGGCGAGAGAATCAAGAGCAAAAATGAACTATTGGGACCTCATTGATAAAAAGCTTCTGCACTGCAAAGGAAACAAGAAAACTAATAGGCAACCGAAGGAATGGGAAAAGAGAGTGGCAACTGACATATCTGATAAAGGCTAGTATCCAAAATCAACAAGGAACTCACCAAACTCCACACCCGAAAAGCAAATAATCCAGTGAAGATATGGGCCAAAGACATGAATAGAGACATCTCCAAAGAGGACATCCAGATGGCTAACAGACCCATGAAACGATGCTCAGCGTCATTCATCATCAGGGAAATACAAATCAAAACCACACTGAGATACCACCTCACACCAGGCAGAGTGGCTAAGATGAACAAAACAGGAGACTATAGATGCTGGCGAGGGTGTGGAGAGACGGGCACCCTCCTACACTGTTGGTGGGAATGTAAACTGGTGCAGCCGCTCTAGAAAACAGTGTGGAGGTTCCTCAAAAAATTAACAATAGAACTCCCCTATGACCCAGCAATAGCACTGCTAGGGATTTACCCAAGGGATACAGAAGTGCTGATGCATAGGGGCACATGTACCCCAATGTTCATAGCAGCACTTTCAACAATAGCCAAAACATGGAAAGAGCCTAAATGTCCATCAATGGATGAATGGATCAAGAAGATGTGGTATATATACAATGGAGTACTACATGGCAACAAGAAAGAATGAAATCTGGCCATTCATGGCAACGTGGATGGAACTAAAGGGAGTCATGCTAAGTGAAATAAGTCAGGCAGAGAAGCACAGACACCATAGGTTTTCAGTCATAAGTGTAATAGGAGAAACTTAACAGAGGACCATGGGGGAGGGGAAAGGGGGAAATAGGGAGAAGGAGGGAGGCAAATCATGAGAGACTCTTGAATACTGAAAACAAACTTGAGTGCTGAAGCGGGCAGGGGGGTGATGGGCATGGAGGAGGGCACTTGTGGGAATGAGCACTGGGTGTCTTATGGAAATCAACTTGACAATAAAGTATTAAAAAAAAAAAACTATCCAAGCAATGCTAATTGTAGGTCACAGGTCCCAGTACAGTCTCCCTGTTGAATTAAGTGTACTGATATTCAATGATGTCTCTATCTCCTCCTTTCTTTGCTGGTTTGAACATAAAAACATGTAAAACCCTGATGAGTGACTTACTTGCCCTTTCAGTTGCTTAATGGACTGCTGAAGTGTGAGGATCTGATTGAAGAGAGGGCTCTTGAGTGTTTCATAAAACAGAGAGAGTTTCTCATCCTGCGATGTGTCCTCCTTCTCCTGCAGTTTCATTTTCAGGCGATCAAGAACTTGTAGGACCTGTAGTTTATCTTGTTTGAAGAAGGAAAACCAGAGTCCAAGTTAGTCCCATCGTCCGTTTCAGTCTTTGAATCCTTAATTAACTTACTGATAGAAGTGTGTATCTAGTATACCTGGAGCAGGATTTTCAGGCATTTTAAATTATAATCTTCAATCTCTTCTAAAGAAACCTAAGGAAAATTTTAAAATACAAAAGATAAATTTTAATTAGCATATACGTTTCTATAGTTCTCTAAAAAAATAAAGAAAACTTCAAGAACATTCTTCATAGAAAGACTTCACTCAGGAAATTCAAATTAAAATAACAATCTGGGGGGCGCCTGGGTGGCTCAGTCAGTTAAACGTCCAACTTTGGCTCAGGTCATGATCTCACAGTTTGTGGGTTGGAGTCCTGCACCAGGCTCTCTGATGTCAGGACGGAGCCCGCTTCAGATCCCCTCTCGCCCTCTCTCTCCCCGCCTCTCTCTTTCTCTCTCTGCCCTGCCCCTCAAATAGAAAGAAACATTTAAAAAAAAAAAAAAAGGCTACAATTTGAGGCACCTAAGTGGCTCAGTTGGTTAAGCATCCAACTCTTGACTCACAGTTCTTAGGCTCCACGCTGACAACACAGAGCCTGCTTGGGATTCTCTCCTTTTCTCCCTATCTCAAAATAAGTAAACATTAATAAATACTTTAAAAATACTACAAGGAGGTGCCACTATATATCCACTACGATGGCTAAAACTAGAAAGGAAAACAGACAATTGGCTGCCTGCTGACAAAGATGTGAAGCAACCAGAACCCTCATGCCTCACTAATAAGAACATAAAATGGCGCATACATGTTGAAAAGTTGTTTGGTAGTTTCTTATAAAGTTAAAAATACATTTACTGTATGACTCTGCACTTCCAGTCTTAAATACCCATGAAAAGTGAAAATATGAATTCACAGAAAAGCTGTACATGAATGTTAGTAGCATTTTTATTTATAAGAGCTCTGAATTAAAAACCCCCAAATGTCTAATAGCAGATGAATGTACAAATTATCGAACATAAACAGAATATTCAGAAATAAAAAGGAAAAAAAATTACAAACTTACACAACACGATCAATCTCAAATGTTGAGGGAAAGAAACCAGACCAACAAAGGTAACACATTATATGCTCCCATTCACATGAAGTTCAATTTATAGTTATAGATTAGTTTGCCTGGGTAGGGTAGAAAGCAGCTGATTGGGAAGAGATTTGAGGGAACTTTTGGGGGTAATGTTCTATGTTTTGAAGGGGATACTATTTACACGGATGCATACATTTGTCAAAATTCATTGGCTTATATACTCTAAGTCAGTACATTTTATTGTACATAAATTATACTTTAATTTTTTAATGTTTATTTTTGTGAAAGAGAGAGAGAGAGAGAGAGAGAGAAAGGATCTTGAGCTGGGGAGGGGCAGAGAAAGCAGGAGACACAGAATCCCAAGCCGACTCCAGGCTCTAAGCTGTCATCCCAGAGCACCATGTGGGGCTTGAACTCACAGATAGCAGATGATAAGATCATGACCTGAGACAAAATCGGACATTTAACTAACCGAGCCACACAGGTGCCCCTAAAAGGTACTTTAATAAAATTGATTTCGTAAAAAGGATCCTGGGCTGGAAAAGAACATCTAAATTAAGAGATCAAGATGATTTTAGAGAGATTAGGGGGGAAAATCCCCAAATTGCACAAATGATCCTGGATCTGAGTGCATCTGAATCTCCAAAAGGTAACCACCCAACATATTGGCATTTTCTGTTTTTAATTCCAGTGATTTGTTCAAACAAATCAAATGCCTAAAATGAAACTCAGTTCAAATGTAACAACTCAAAATACTAGCAAACCCTCTATGACCAAAATGGCACTTTCACAGTGGTCACTTATCCTAATGGTACACTAGATTGTAATAAACCATCAGAGAAATAGGAGTATTATATAGTCCAAATTTTCCTACATCAACTCTGGATACAGTTGCTGAATAAACTGAGGCCTTTATCTTCTAATTCAAGGTCACTGCCTAAGAAAGCATATTAAAATCCAGTAAGTGGTGGTATCCGCACTGATAAAAGGGCCATGGGTTCCATCCAAATGCTCTTTGGATTCAGTGAGAAAGAATTGCTGAAAAAGAGCATCACAGAAACGCTACCAATGAGCTGGGCATCTCAATTGTTCAACCTTTACAACTACCCACTAACAGGTAACTGAGTAACAAAAGACGGTGACAATGGCGCTGTCATTTTCTATAGCAGTCTAAGGCCCAGAGGATTGACAAGAGCAGCTTTGTGGTCCTTAATACATCAACCTCTCTGGAAGAAAGAATGCAAGCTAAACCCATGAGATGCTATTTTTTACTGTCAGGTTGGCAATTTTTTAAAATTAATAATAGCATGTAGTCTCGACGTCATGGAAAAACAGGTGGGAATATAAATTTGCACGTTTTAAGAGAGCAACTTAGTGATAGCCATCCATATATTAAATGTGCATTCTCTTTTACCCAGAATATCTACTTCTGAGGGTCTCTCCTGAAGAAATACTTGCAGAAGGGCACACAGATGTGTGTACAAGAATATTTACTTCATTGCTTTTAAGAACAAAACTTCTGGAAATATTAAGCTATCAAACAGTGCAAGACAACAATAAAGTAGGTCTGAATGTACTGAAATGACCATGGAAGAGAAAGGGTTAACAGTAAGCCTGTGGCTTCCTCCTTCAGGGCGAGAAGGCCAGCTGGATGACCAGACCCCCTTGCAAACACTCTAAAGATTTCTTAATCGGTAATAGCCTCTTGATTTTAAGTATCAGGAAATACCTGATCTGCCTTAATTGCTTTTTGCAAACAATCTGAGAGTATGTGGATTTATGGGGCATGGCTGACTAGAAAATAGAAGATAATCACACAGATATTTCACATTCGTGTAACTCAGAGTATAAAACTCAGGATTCCCCAAAGACAAAAGGTTTCCTTTGAAAAAAATGTTTCCAGGGGTGCCTGTGCAGTTCAGTTGGTAAAGCATCCAACTTTGGCTCAGGTCATGATCTCACATTCATGGGTTTGAGCCCCGCAATGGGGCTCTGTGCTGACAGCTAGCTCAGAGCCTGGAGCCTGCTTCAGATTCTGTGTCTCCCTCTCTCTCTGCCCTACACCCTGCTCACGCTCTGTCTCTCAAAAATAAATAAACATTAAAAAAAATGTTTCCATATATATTGAGAACTTGTGTAGCAATCTAAAACAAAACAAAAACTGCGTCCTAAGGTTGGATTTTATTCCTGTAAACAAATTAAAAATTGTGGTTTGAAGTATGTCAGAAATACATTTATATTTACTTAAGGTCTAAAAATAACTAGGTATTTTAAGTGTGTTGATAATATGTCCTAAGAAGAAAAGTGACATTCTTCGGAATGCCTACTGGCTGGGTACTCCTCCCCGAGGAATGTCTGTGTCTAACTCCTGCCTGTAATCACTGAATCATGAGGAAGGTTTGGTGCTGGTTTGGTGAGGTTTGATCTCTCATTCCCATGAACATGCTTTGACAATTCAACTGCCTACGTTAACAGAGGGATATTATCTAACACTCACAACTGAATAGGGAAAACAGCAAGTTTCAGGATATGTGCATTATTTTCTTTTTGTAAGATAAAAAAGTATGTTAGGGCGCCTGGGTAGTTCAGTCCATTAAGCACTGACTCTTGATCTTGGTTCAGGTCTCAATCTCTCACAATGATAAGACAGAGCGTGCTTGGGATTCTCTCTACCCCTCCCCCCCACACTCTCTCTCAAAATAAACAAAGACAAAATGAAGGCAAAATGGAACATGTCCAAACACATATAAGAAGTTAAGGGTAGATCTAGAACTTGAACTCAGTCTTTTTAAGTACAGCCTTCTCTCAGTCAACCACTCTGAAGCAGGATACAGAACATAGTACAACCTGACCTTTGCACTCCAAGGGAACCAAGAGAAACTTAAGGTTGTTCGCGGAGGTTTTTTAATGTTTGCTTATTTTTGAGAAGGAGCTCTCATAAACATTTTTTTAAAAAGGAAAAATACGTATTCATGCGTAGGTTTCCAGATTTATAAAGGTAGTCCATTTTATAGTGATTACTTCTAAAAAGTAGAAATGGGGATACAGAGATAAGAACTTAGACTTTTATAGATTTTAGTGCTGTTTGAAATTTTGAAAGTATGTCTTAATTTTATGACTTAAAACCTGAAAAAGACAAAAAGATAATGGCTAACATGGCCTAATGAGAGAGCCAGCAGATACAAAGATCATGACAACATAACAGGATATATTGTAAGACCTATAAATAGCAGAGGTGTGTGCCCTATGCTAAGCAAAATCACAAAGGGAGAGTGACTCAGTCTGAATGGGGATGTTTGGAATGAGAACACAGTAGAAGCTTCTCTTAAAGAAAGAGAATAGGGGCACCTGGGTGGCTCAGTCGGTTAAGTGCTGGCTTCGTCTCAGGTCATGATCTCACATTTCTATGGGTTCAAGCCCTACGTCGGGCTCTGTGCTGACAACTCAGAGCCTGGAGCCTGCTTCGGATTCTATGTCTCCCTCTCTTTCTGACCCTCCCCTGCTCACACCGTCTCTCTCTGTGTCTCAAAAATAAAGACATAAAAAAAATTTTTTTTAAATAAAAGTAAAAGAGAGAGAATAGGGTGTAAGAGAAGAGTGACCATTTGCCTAAGATAGTCTTAGATTACCCAGCATCATTATACGGTTTCATTTCGTTCACAAAAATGTTGCAGTTATGAATGGATAGAAAAGATGTAGCATCTTTTTTTATACACACACACACGTGTAGACATACAAGTACATATACACGAATGTATATAGCTACATGTGTACGTGTACACATGTGTGTACATATATCCATGTGTGTATACATATGTATATGTGTATCTATATGCACGCACACACACAATGGATATTACTCAGCCATAAAAAATGAGACCTTTCCATTGGTGACAACATGGATGGACCCACAGAGTATTACGCTAAGAAAAATAACTCAAAGAAAGACAAATACCATATGATTTCATTTATATTGGAATCTAAAAAATGAACAAAAGAAAACAAAACACCTCTTAAGTACAGAGACCAAACTGATGGTTGCCAGAGGGGAGGTGGGTGGAGTGATGGGTAAAGAGGATTACAAAGGTACAAACTTCCAGTTATACAATTAAAAAAATTTTAAGTGTTACAGTTTCAATGAAATATAGGGCTGCCCTTGGTCAGTGGTTCTCATATTTTAACAGACATCAGAATAGCTTGGAGGGAGTATAGCTCAGTGGTACAGAATTTGGCTGCAGAATCACCCAGAGGGCTTGTTTAAACACAAGTTGCAACTACCCTCCAGAGTTTCTGATTGTGCAGGTCTGAGGTGAGCCAGAGAATTTGCATTTCACACAAAGTTCCCATGTTACCCTGATGCTGCCAGCCAAGGACCACAACTGGAGAACCACTGTACACAGGTGTAAAAGTGCATGATTTTCTGTAAAAATCTTAATTAGCTTTAAATGACGTATTATAAGGTCTCTGAAAATAGGACAAAAGCATAGTTGGTTGGTTTGTTTTGTTTTTACTGCAGGCATGGACTGCAAATTGATGTTTGGTTCACGAAAAGATATGTACCAAAATTGGGAATAAGCATTTAAAAACCATGCGGTGTGGCAGAGTAATGCTTATTCAATTTAGTAATAAAAACTTGACTTTTTAAAAAATTTCCTTTTTCTTAACAATTCATTTTTCAAACAAATTATTTCACAAAAATACCAGTCCTTGAAGGACTGGGGGTTCCGGGGGACCCTGCTCTCTTACCACTGACAGTTTAAGCAGCACAGACTTTAACAGACTTTGAGAGGGTCCTTGTAAATAATGCTAAGTAGACCGGTCTTTAGCCTGTAAGCAACAGGAAGTAATTAAAGGCTTTTAAGTAGGGAAGTATTGAGTCCAGATTTCTATTTAAAAAGGTAATTCTGGTAATAGGATAGATGAGTGGTCTTCAAACAGTTTTAAACACATTCCCATCAGTGAAAATATGTACACCATTCATCTTATTTTTTATAATTATAAACACATACCACTATCATTTACATGTCATGTGTTTATAAAACATGCCATGACAGTAAGATAAAAACTCTAAAAAAGTAAGGTTTTTCTCATCATCTTCCTATCCTCCCAAGTGAATAATCCTGTGCATTTTTGGAAACCATGGTGGTAGAGTAGCTTCAGGAAAGACTAAGGGTAGAACATTGATTGGTCATCCAATCCTCTGACTCATTTAATTACTGGAAAAAGTTACCGGAAAATTATGACAATTCCATAGTGTTAGATAATATCTAGGAAGGGGTCCAAAGCCGTAAGAGCATAGGACAGAAGGAAGAAATGTAGTAACTCTAGAACTGAACATCCAGTAAGCAGCGTGTAGGCTATATGGCCTCTCATTTCATGGTCCTAAGAAATCTTCACCCAAACAACTTTGATCTATTGGACTAGGCTAAGAAACAAAGCTGACAGCAAGGAATCTCAGGTTTGTTTAAACATGGTAAAGTGGAGTCTAACTCATCAGAGATACACCACTTAAAATCGGTCATAACCGAGACATTAAAATGCCACAGTGTGTCGCTGTCCTCAGAGCTGTACAGCCCCCAGAGAAGCAGCAGTTATTATGTTCAGTTTCCACTCCATCATTGATCAAGAGAGTCTGAGCCATGAATTTTTCATGTCTGGTTCGCTGTAGGATTTGACTGAAGGAAATTATTATAATATTGTGGCTTTTTTTTATACTCATGCCTTTAGCCATTACCAATTAATGGAATATGTGAAAAAAGCTGATGCAGAGATAGAAATTTAATTTGATTTAAATTTCCAGTTGGAGGAAACTTATTGAATAGACTTATTAACCTTTTGGTTCAAGAATGTAAGCAACCAAGGACACCGATAAACATACTTTTCAGATTCCCAGTAGCACACGGAATAGGACGCACCAAGACAAATTTGGGGAAAAAAGATCACTGGCAATCAGTCTGACAGAAGTATTTAGCATCTAACTGCAGATGTGAATTGGGAGATCACAATTAAACGCCTCACTGGAAATTCCTCAGAGCCAACCAGGGAGTGTGAACAATCTAAAAGCTATTAACTGTAGGACGAAGTCATGATTTCAGAAGTTATTCAAAAATAGAAGTTCATGAAGTTCATGAACATCTTTAAGTTTCCATTGCTTCCTTGGGAATACAAAACTCTGTTGTACCTAATTATCATGCCTTTGTCCTCAAAGCTCAGTATTTGTGAGGTACCAACTGAATGGAAAACAGACTCTCCTAGCCAATGTAAACACATCTGCTACCATGTTAATGCAGATTCAAGACAGTTGTCATGGTCTTGTGTCAGTATCAATGACAGGCCTTTTATAAACCCTTTAGATGTAAATAATATATTTTTGGCTGTTGCCAACACTATATTCTTGAAATTCTGAAAACATATATAAATTCCAGAACAATCCTGACATTTGGGGACCATATGCTTAAGCCATAGCCAATGCTTCATTAAATCCACTTAGGGGCACCTGGGAGGCTCAGCGGACTTCAGCTCAGGTCATGATTCCTGGGTTAGTGGGTTCAAGCCCCGCATCTAGCTCTGTGCTAACGGTGTAGAGCCTGGAGCCTGCTTCAGATTCTGTGTCTCCCTCTCTCTCTGCCCTTCCCCTGCTCATGCTGTCTCTCTGCCTCTCTCTCTCTCTCTCTCAAAAATGAACATTAAAACTTTTTTTAAATAAGTCCATTTGGTACTATTCAGAATATATAGAAATTGAAGATAAATGATACCATGCTAAACTCAGAATCAGAACTGAAAATTGAGTCAGTTCTCCAGAATAATTCAGTTGGCAATATACTAATTTTCTTATTGAATCGTTCAAAGTTAATCAATGCATATCAATACTCTGCCTATGATTGGCTACTGTGAGAGAGTGAAGTTAAACTGTTTTATAGAATGCTTTTGTATTTCTGTTGGTGGCAGTTTTTTCTAATGGTAAACAAATCAAAAACAAGGAAAACAGGAGTCACACATGAAACGATGCTCAGCGTCACTCATCACCAGGGAAACACAAATCAAAGCCACACTGAGATACCACCTCACACCACTCAGAGTGGCTAAAATGAACAACTCAAGAGACTATAGATGCTGGCGAGGGTGTGGAGAGACGGGCACCCTCCTACACTGTTGGTGGGAATGTAAACTGGTGCAGCTGCTCTGGAAAACAGTGTGGAGGCTCCTCAAAAAACTATCCATAGAACTCCCCTGTGACCCAGCAATAGCACTGCTGGGGATTTACCCAAGGGATAAAGAAGTGCTGATGCATAGGGGCACATGTACCCCAATGTTCATAGCAGCAATGTCAACAACAGCCAAATCATGGAAAGAGCCTAAATGTCCATCACCTGAGATGAAGTTGAAAGCTTAACCTACTGAGCCACTCAGGCGCCCCTCAAATCTGAAATTCTTAAACACACACTACCTTTGTTTACATTACTGTTCCACACACTTTTAAACTATATAAACGGTTAGTGTACTGTACCTTTATCCTTCAGCAATTTGTTTAACTTTACAATTTTAAGATTTAGTCATGGGGTGCCTGGGTGGCTCAGTCGGTTGAGCAACCCACTTTCGATTTTGGCTCAGGTCATGATCCCAGGGTCATGGGGCTTGATTTCACATCAGGTTCCGCACTGAGCCAGGAGCCTGCTCAAGATTCTATTTCTCTCTCTCTGCCCCCTCTCCCTGACTCATGCACACTCTCTAAAATAAAAATAAATAAAATTTTAAAATATTAATTAAAATATCTCTTTTCTGACCACAAGCTTTCCCTTCTAAAAAAAAAATAGTCATGATGACATACAAAGCTTCTTTTCATTCACTGTAACTACTAAATAGAGTTCCACTGTAGGAACCCATGATTTCTTTACCCAGTCTCCTGTGGATGAGCATTTAAATGGTTTCCTACTGGTCAGAAACACAAAAACGGTATTAAGCTAAATACCTACCACGATAATCTACTCCTTCCCAGTTGATTCAATAACCAATTCACAAAGTAAGATTCTATAGCCTATGACCTTTGAAATCACTGATACCTGGTTTCTACTGCTGGGACCACCTGTGTTCTTGTACCAGTTGTTTAAATTTCCCTACACTTCAGATTCCTCATTTGTAAAAGTTAATGAACACTACTACATATATACAGTTGAAAGAACTAAATAAGGTATTGTAAAACATTCAGCCTGGCACACAGTGTACATTCAATGAATAATAGCTACTATTGTTATTAACAACATCTCTTTGCAATCAAAATTAATTTAAGATATTTTAAGGGCTTCAAAAAAACTATTGTAGCTGAGATTTTGCTATGTACCCACTAATGGTTATTTCTCAGAAGACTAAACAAAAATGTTCACTAATGCAATAAATACAAGAAGGGGTGGGAAGGCCTATATCTTGGGAATTAAAAAAACCTGTTTGTAGGTAGGAATGTAAGTGCTTCAATCAACTAAACCCTCTTAAGGATCAACATATTCATACTGAATCCTAAACCAGTGCTGTTCAATAGAAAACTAATGTGAGCCACATAGGTAATAACTTTTTTTAATATTTAAATTTTTTCATTAGCTGCATGAAAAATGTTAAAAGCAACAGGGTAATGTTTTTAAATGTTTATTTTTGAGAGACAGAGCACAAGTGGGGCAGAGGCAGAAAGTGGGACAGAGAATATGATGCTGGCTCTCCACTGACAGCAGTGAGCCCCTTATGGGGCTTGAACTCATGAAACACAAGATCATGAACTGAGCCAAAGTCTGGCACTCAACCGACTAAGCCACCCAGACGCCCCCAAGAAAAGTTAATCTTAATATAGTTTGCTTCACCCAATATATATAATCATTTCAATATACAAATATAAATAAGGTTTTTTTTTTTACACTAAATCTTCAAAATCTGACCTGTATTTTACATTCGCAGCACATCACCAGCCCAACTAGCCCTATTTGAAGAGCCCAACAGTCACAAGTGCAAGTAGCTAACCATGGTGACAGAAGTTTTAACCTATGGCTTTTCAGAAAGATCCCAGTAAAGTTGTTTTTGGCAAAGACTTTCATTTAACGGCTAATATGGTCTCTATGCCTTTTATCAAAGTAACTCACAAACTTCAGTTCTTCCCAATAAAAACAGCACAACTCCCTAGTTTTATCAGAATTAAATGTCACAGTGGAGGAACAAAAAGGGGGGAGATAATGGCTCACAGTTTACAAGACACATTCTTAAAAAGGATTTAATTTCAGCCTCCCCGAAGATCAGTGAGGTAGATCATTTACAGACGGGAAAACAGAGGACCAGGGTTAAGTGACTTGCCTAGAGTTAGTTACGTGGCAAATGGACCCAACACCATGTCTCCAAACTCCAGTCCACACAGTTGTACACAGCAAAACAGAAGTGGACCCTTCATCTTCAGCATAGATCTCTCCCAGTGACTAACGGAAGTGTACTGACAAGCTCTAAATTTCTATTTGCACCAGAACCTAAGACGAGGGCTGAAAAAAAGGCATCCAAATCTACACAAACACATCGGAGTACGAGAAAAACCATAGCAATGGTCAATCTCAAATATAATTCTCTCAAAACTATACTACCAAGATTAACAAAATCTTTACAAATTAAACCCCATTTTGGCTTCCCTGACCTAATGTATCTTTGTTACACTTTAACAAAGCAAGTAAACTCAGAATACTTGGTGGTTTAGCTTAAGGCCTAGTATTAAGTGTTTTTTAGTTTGTTTTTTAATGTTTATTTTTGAGAGAGAGTAAGCGAGCAAATGAGCAGGGGAGGGGCCGGGGGGTGGGAGGGGACATAAGGGGGAAAGTTAAGACCTGTGCTGAAATGAAGAGCCCGTTCCTTAATAGATAGAGCAACCCAGGCACCCCAGTATTAAAAGTTTAAGTAAAATGCAATTACAAAAATTACTGAATGCTGAACCCGTCCCGGAATCACAAGGTTCCCAAAGTGAAGTGACTATGGGAAAATACACAGGTTTCCCTTTCTAAGAATACTGATGGGGCGCCTGGGTGGCTCAGTTGGTTAAGCATCCGACTTCCACTCAGGTCATGATCTCACAGTTCCATGTTTTGAGCCCTGTGTCGGGCTCTGTGCGGACAGCTGAGAGCCTGGGGCCGGTCTTCGGATTCTGTGTCTCCCTCTCTTTCTGACCCTCCCCTGCTCATGCGCTCTCTCTCTCTCTCTCTCTCTCTCTCAAAAATAAATAAAACATTAAAAAAAAAAACTAACTGAAAGACAAAATACCGTAATTTTATTAGTGGTTACTTCCAGTGGTACGTGGGTTTGTGTATGCATTTAGTCCCTTTTCTGAAAATTCTCTCCAATTTTCTATGATGCACATAGGATATCTTTATAGTTTAATATTCACACATGACTTAAACATACGCCTTTACGGGCCCCTGCTGGGCTCAGCAGACAGAGCATGTAACTCTTGATCTTTCCATGTGCTAGTTTAGGCCACATCTTGGGAGTAGTGTCACATAGAAAATCGTAAACCTATTAAGGGTTTTAAACATAGATAAGAGCTTAATACAATTTCTTTTCAATTTTAAACTATTATTCTAATGCTAAGGTCATCTTAAGCGACTCTTAAGATGCTCTCAATTAGCAAGAGCAAATCTCTTCAGAATAGTTTACAAATTCTATCTCCGAAAGTACCTTCCAGCTCCCATATTTATTAACTTTTTAATTATTTTAAATTTTTAATAATCTTTATATAGGCCACAGGGGCCTGGAAACAGCAAGTTCATTTTAGTTAAAAGTCACGATCCCCGTTTTCGATACTGCAAAATGAAGCAATTTGAGTTTTTACTCCACTAGCTTTTTTCTAAAAAAAGATGTGTACAGAGGCGCCTGGGTGGCTCAGTCGCTTAAGCCTTGGACTTCAGCTCAGGTCACTGCTCTTGCCGTTTCTGAGTTCGAGCCCTGGGTCTGGCTCTGTGCTGACAGCTGGGAGCCCAGAGCCTGCTTTAGATTCTTTCTCTCTCCCTCTCTCTCTAAAATAAATAAACATTTTTTTAAAAAACTTTTTTTAACTTAAACGATGTGTACCAAAGAGTTGGCAGCCAGTAGGAGCTGAGACAGCCTAGAACGCGGTGTTACCATTCTCGGTGTAACGGAGATTTCTTCTAGGTCTCCTGAAAGCGTCTTCATTAACTTAAGAAACACTTGTGTGTTGCATAGCTATCAATGGCCAGACTCTAAATGCAGTTGAGAAGCAACATGGAGAAATAGGGCCCTGAAAGGCGAACCCTCTCAATCGCAGAGACAAACCAGTAAACAACTAATTCGAATCCAAAGTGATAAGAGCCATCTGGAGATAGGACTAAGTGCCAAGCGACCACTCCTAGGGGAGATTAATTTGGCACACCTGCTAGGTGTGCCAGGCGTGCTGGGCGCTTGGGGTGGGGGGAGGGGAAGGATTTGAAAATGTTTTCCTGAGCTTGACTTAAAGCAGGAATCCAGAAATTTCCCCAAAGGCTGAAGGCCACAGGGCTTTCCATCTTATCCTCCCCATCTGAAAAGTGACGTTAGCAGAGCCAGGGCCTGACCGCCGGCCTACGTGACCACCGGGCACGTTGGATCTCCTCAGAGATCTGGGAACCCCTTCTTCTCCGGGCCCCCACTGCAGGCCACCACCTGTTCACTCCTCTTCCCGTCACCAGTGGAGGAAAAGACTCCGCCCAGCTCTGGGGCCAAGAGCAGGCACAGATCTGGGTGCAAGCTGCGATCCCTGCCAATCCCGGAACAGAAGTGGGCCGAGACTGGAGGGCCGGCAGGGCCTGCTGAGGCGGGGCGGCTCCACGGCCGGCGGCTGGCGGCCTCCGGGCAGCTCTGCACCCAGCGAGCGGGCGCCCGCGTTGGGGTCACCAGGGCCCGGCACGGGAAGACAGCGCCCCGCACCCCC
>NC_043707.1:92813409-92878221 GCF_006229205.1 Suricata suricatta
CCGGGGCGGGGCGCCGGGGCGGCGCGGGCGGCGGGGAGCCTGGGCCACGGGAGGCCGACTCCCGGGAGGGGAGCGCGGGGGCGGTGGGCTTCCCTGTTTTCTGCAGGTGAAGTTCGTCTGCGCTGGGGAGGGTTAAGAGGCCTGGAAAAGGTGGGGTTGGGGCCGAGTGGACAGGTGAAACGCGGAGTGGTGGGGGCAGCCGGCGCTAAGGGGGTGGGGAGATCCGGCTGGACAGGTGTTGTAGGAGGGCTGGGCGGAAAGCGAGACCCAAGGTCGAGCGAATGGAAGGCTATGATGAAAGAACTTGGTCGGATCGGCATAGTCCTCCATTGTCCCTTTCCTTTCTGTTTCGTCATATCTCCCTTGTGTTTTCTCTATCGTCTGATCCAACATTAAATTCTAAGAAGTATACCTGGGGAAATTTAGTAGGAGAAATAAAGGAATATGGCAGTATTTGTCTGCAGTATGCCGGGCACTAGCTTATACATGTCTCATTTTCCTCTGTGAAGAAATTGATGAAAAAACTGCGCTCCTGATAGTTTAAGTGATTTGCCCAAAAGTTTGTGATTTGCCCAAAGTTGGGACCACATGGGATCTTCTGAAGTGTTGACTTCACCAGACATTTTAACACTTTTATTCTTGTTACCGTAACTTACCTGTGTAAAACCTACAATTCCCTGTCTTTAATTATTCCACTGTCTTTTAATCTTTTTAAATGTTTAGTTATGTTTGGGAGACAGAGACAGCACGTGCAGGGGAGGGGTAGAGAAAGAGAAAAACACAGAATCTGAAGCAGGTTCCAGGCTCTGGGCTGTCAGCACCGGAGGTTGATGCAGGGGCTCCAACCCAGGAACCGTGAGATCATGACCTGAGCCAAAGTCGACACTCAACTGACTGAGCCACCCAGGTGCCCCTCCACTCTGTTTAATGTAACTAAGAATTTTGATGATAGGTCTTTTACTTTGTATAATAAGGTCCATGCATTAACCATAAAGAAAATCATTCTTCAGGTCTGTATTCATTGAATAAATGCAGTGTTTGTTATGAACGGTGATTGAAAAATGTTAAAAAAAAAAAACATACCTGTCCTCAAGGAAGATGAGGTATATATACAAAACACCTGCAACATAAGAGTATTTATTGTAAGATAAGGCATTTGCCACTTTATAGTGTTGTTAGTCTGCTTCTTTTAAAGGAAATATTACTTCCTAAGCCTGGTGAAAAGACACAATTGCAGCATGGCCCTGCTTCTTAGGATCTAATTATTAAGGGAAATAAATTTATACAATAATTTAGATTACCAAATAGAATGAACCTAGAACTTGTGGAAGATGAAGAGATTATACTTGTTGAAATCATCTGTTAGGACTTAAACAGGTTTTTTCCTACAGGTGTTTGGGATTAAGGTAAAATGGAAAGAAAATGTTTCCCAAGTCACTGCTATAGCGAACAGGTGGAGACCAATGATCTCAAAGCATCACCTTGAAAGCATTGTGTCTCTTCTTACTCTAACATCCGATGCTGGTTTTGAATGTATTCCCTTCCCCCAAAAATAAGGTGATTGAATTGATCATGAGACAAAATTCAAGTTTCTTAATTTGTAAGATACTCTAAATTCTACCCCCTTCTTCCTGACTCATCCGTCTAATCTCCCACTTAACATATCCAAGGTCCTACTCTGGCCAAACAAGTCTGGTAATGACCTTGGAATCACCACACCAGGGCTTTTCTGTTGCTTATTCCTCCCCTTTTCCAAGGCTGGAATGTCCTGCTAGGCTCCCAGTTCCCCCAGGGCGCCCCACCCCTAAACAGAAACTGCTTCCAAGACTACGCCAGCAAAATCCCTCTCTACCACACTTAATCTAATTTTCTCCACATTTTTGTGTTAATTTAATGTGAGCTTTCCTTTGACTCTTACCCAGAATTTTAAAAAATATTTTTCATTTATCCGTTTTTTAAGGAGCTCACTCTATGGTGA
This sequence comes from Suricata suricatta, assembly GCF_006229205.1. Taxonomy (NCBI): domain Eukaryota; kingdom Metazoa; phylum Chordata; class Mammalia; order Carnivora; family Herpestidae; genus Suricata; species Suricata suricatta. The sequence goes on from NC_043707.1 coordinate 92,815,388, forward strand.
ACATTTCCTGGCACTGAGTTGGTTTGTGTTTGTTTTAACTTCCTAAAATACTTCAGAGTGTCTTATTCACAGAATAATGAAGATGAACAAAATTTTTAAGAACACTTCTGAAAAATCAGAAGATCTGAGCTTGAACTCTGACCCCACCATTTCTGAAAATATGTGACCTTGGCAAGTTCCTTAACCCTTCTAATTCTCACTAGGGAAACTGAGGTAAAGTGGTTACTTCATTTGGAAGTTTGAAAGGTTCTATGAAGGAATACATATATTGCATATACCTGGCACATAGAAAGTACTCAATAAATGAAGCAGCCTATAGATGGGCATGAGCATGACATCGGTGCCAACAAGGAGACAGCCATGAGGAGTAGTAAATAAAGTGAAACCAGGACAGATGGAGGAGGAGTGGAAAATATTTCAGGTAACTTAATGTTATGAGACTTTATCCTTCACCTCTAAGAAATTAATGAACCACTTTAAAATTTTTATGAATAGAATGTCTCTCTCTTAACATTTAATGACCGGTATCTATTTTTCTAGAAATTATTTTTTAAGAACTTTTAGCGTCATAGCAAAATTGAAAGGAAGATAGACTTCCCATGTTTCTTTGTCCCACACATGCATAGCCTTCTCCTCTATCAATATTCCCCACCAGAATGGTGTATCTGCTACAATTAATAAACCTCCATTGATACATCAAAATCACCCAAAGTCCATTGTTTACATTAAGGTTCACTCTTGGTATTGCACCTTCTATGGGTTTAAATAAATGCATCGTGACATGTATCCACAGTTATAGTATCATGCAGAGTATTTTCACTGCCTTAAAATTCCTCTTGTACTCTGTCTATTCATTCTCCACCCTACCTCCAACCTCCTGGCTGCCTCTGATCTTTTTATTCTCTCTGTAGTTTTGCCTTTTCCAAAATGTCTGATAGTTGGAATCAAATAGTATATAGCCTTTTTAGATTGGCTTCTTTTACTTAGAAATAAGCTTTTGGGGCACCTGGGTGGCTCAGTCGGTTAAGCAACCAACTTCAGCTGAGGTCATGATCTCGCAGTTGGTGAGTTGGAGCCCCATGTGGGGCTCTGAGCTGTCAGAGCCTGGAGCCTGTTTCAGATTTTGTTTCCCTCTCTCTGCCCCTCCCCCACTCATTCTGTCTCTGTCTCTCTCAAAAAAATAAATAAAACATTTAAAAATTTTTAAGAAATAAGCATTTAAGATTCTTCCAAGTTTTCAAATAGCTTTATAGCTCTTTTTTTTTAAGCAAAAAATAACATACCATTGTCTGGATGCACCACAGTTTATACATTCACCACAAAGGACTTCTTGTGTGGGGGCTGAACTAATCTTCTCTTTATTGTTCTGATTTTAGTATTTGTGCTGCTGAAGAGTGCACACCTACTAAAGAACATCGTAAAGAACTGCTCCCAAATTTGGCCACGTATGAATAAAGCTGCTATAAACATTTATGTGCAGGATTTTGGGTGGACATAAGTTTTCAACTCCTTTGGGTAAATACTGTATACCTGAATAAAGGATACATCATTTAAAATAGAGGCGAGAGACCCAATGAAGAAGCACTCATGCTTTATTAACCTAAGGTCAATTCCAGAGCCCCCAAAGAAGTCTACTTTACAACCTCAGCAAGAAGATTTTTCTCCTCACCCAGCAACAGCCCAACCAGTGAGTAACTGCCATCACCCCAAACTCTACTTTTCTCCAACGGACCTCTACTCAAAACAAACCCTCCCAATTTTCTCTTTTCTCCCTGAAGAGTAACATTCATCTCTTTTGTTCTCCTGATTTGACTATAGTTTACTATAGCTTGCAAGTCTCAAATTGCAATTCTGCTATTTCTGAGGGAAAAATTGTTTTTTACTAGCAAAATAACTGGCCACTTTATTTTTGAGGTCAACAATGCCAAGGAACTTATATAGGATTTTGAGTAAGATTTTGAATATGATACAGGTTTTCCTTTTTTTGATGAAAGATTAACCAGAAGCAGTATAAAAAATGAATTGACAAACTTGGAGAGAGGGTCTAGAATCAAAAAGAGGAAGGGGGCTTTAGGGTTGAGTGTCTGACTTTGGCTCAGGTCCTGATCTCAACGAGTATTCTTGATTTGGAGCCCCACTTCAGACTTGTTGCTGTCAGCAAGGAGCCCACCTCAGGTCCTCTGTCCCCTTCTTTCTCCGCCGTTCCCTCGCTCGTGCTCTCTCTCTCTCTCAAAAATAAAATAACATTTAAACAAAAAGGAGAGGAGGCACCTGGGTGGGTCAGTTGGCCAAGCGTCAGACTTCAGCTCGGTCATGGTCTCGAAGCTAGTGGGTTCAAGCTCACTGTCAGGCTCTGCATCGATCGGTCAGAGCTTGGAGTCTGTTTCACGTTCTATGTCTCCCCCTGTCTTTCTGTCCCTCCACCACTTGTGGGCACTCTGTCTCTCTCATTCTCTCTCTCAAAAATAAACATTTTAAAAAAGAGAGAGAGGAAAGGAAGAAATCATAATAGCAAGGTAAATGGGAAATGATTAATAACCCGAAATAGGGTTAAGAATATAGGATTGGTGCTCGCTTCGGCAGCACACATACTAAAATTGGAACAATACAGAGAAGATTAGCATGGCCCCTGCGCGAGGGTGACACGCAAATTCGTGAAGCGTTCCCTATTTTGCGCAGCTCCCCGTAGACCTGGTACCCTGACGATTACCTCTTTATAAAATACAATATACAGCACTGAATAATAAAACTGTGACATTTCACTAGAAAAAAAAAAAACAAAACCAAAAAACGTTCCTGTAAAGCAGTCTATGACTTGTGAACGAAGCTGAGTCACACCTAAAAAAAAAAATATATAGGATTGAAAAAAATGAACACTTAAAAATATTGGCAGCTTACTGATTAATTAGATAAAGGGATTACTAAAGAATAAGGAGAAAACTACAATGTAAAGAGTATTCTAAATTTTGAACCCGATAGAAGGGACATGGGTGGTGAAACTGAGAAAAGCCAACTTATTCCATTTTGGTTTTTGAGAAGCAGATTCTGAGAGAGTCAGTTTTTAGAGCCTACATTTGACATTCAAGATGAAATATACTTGGCATAGAGTTGGCCTTACGAAGTGATGAGTCAAAGTTAATTGGATAGTAGGCAGTTAGACTGGTGTACAGAGAGGACACAATCAGAAATACTTGAGAGACAGCAGCATGGATATGGTAGAATTCCAAATATTCAGCCGACCATAATAAATATCTCCTAGAGGCACCTGGCTGGCTCAGTGGGAGGGGCAAGCTGCTTTTGATCTGGGGCTCCTGATTTCGAGCCCCATGTTGGGTGTAGAGATTATTAAAAATAAATAAAACTACAAAAAAAAAAACCCTACCAGAGCCTTGATATTATGAATTTATCACCAGGAGAAAAAATTGCCCATCACAGTCAAATGAAAAAGACAATTTTTTGGAAGGTAACAGTCTTTTATCTCAGCGTTTCTGTCCTAATGGACGGAAACAGAAGTCAGGTTGGTTTCCTCTTTTCTCTCTTTTTTTTTTAAATCCAAGATTTCATTTTTTTAAGTAATCTCTACACCAAATGTGGGGCTCCAGATCACAACCCTGAGGTCAAGGGTCACATGCTCTACTCACTGAACCAACCAGGTGCCCCAGGTTGCGATGAGTGAAACTATCTGTTAATGTAATTAGGCTTCAGGCTCTGAGCTGTCAGCACAGAACCCAACACAGGGTTTGAAACCACGAACCGTAAGATTATGACCTGAGCCGAAGTTGGATGCTTGAACCACTCAGGCACACCTAGAATTCTATATAATTATTATGTCACAAAACAATTTGGCATTGAGATTCAAGAACTTAACTGAACTACAAGATGTGGTACTCATGTGATCTGAGACCATGTGTGCAAAGAAATAATGTATTTTACTGAGCCACAAGAATATAGATTAAGGGGCAATAAGAAGAGAAACTGAATATGTTTTTTTGTTTATTTATTTGTATTTTTGATGGAGAATGCTGGTAGTGACCTGGAAAGTGAATTTTTAAGTGTACCATCATTTTAAGAGTTAAAAATTTTGGTTTAAGAAAAACTTTTTTTTAAACGTTTATTTATTTTTGAGAGAGACAGAGTGTGAGCAGGGAGGGTCAGAGAGAGAGGGAGACACAGAATCAGAAGCAGGCTCCAGGCTCTGAGCTGTCAGTACAGAGCCTGATGCAGAGCTTGATCCCATGAACCATGAGATCATGACCTGAGCTAAAATCGGCTGCTTAACTGACTGAGCCACCTAGGTGCCCCAAGAGTTAAAAATTTTGTATCGTTTCTTTACTTTCACAGGAGACTCTTTTGTTCTTTTCAGTTTATACATTGCAAAAGAGAATGAAGATAATCACTAGAACCATAAAAACAGATTTTGTGATGGGATTAATCAGCAAAACATAGCATTTTCAAATAGTTAATTGTTCAAATCTATATGAAAAATGGTACAAATACAAATATCAGCAATATTCCTGTAGTCAGCAGGAAAATACCTAATTTTGTTACAATTTCAATAAACTCAGACTGGAAAGTCTTCCTTTTACTTTCTGATTATTTTAGATTAAATTTCGAAAATCAAACAAGAATATTTTGAGAGTATCAAAATCAATATGCAAAGTTACTGTCTTTTATTACCAGATAATATGTGTAGCAGTTAATATGTGTAGCTAATCCTTGATCTCAACCCCTTTGCTAAATTTTATCTCAGGATGGTGGTTGAGCTATATATTACATATATTATTGGTATTATTTTAACTTGAAGTTAATGGTTAGTTTTCTAGAGTGCACTTTTTTTTTTCTAAATAGGCTTCAGGTCTAGTGCAGAACCCAACTCTGAGCTCAATGCTGAGCCCAACGTGGGGCTTGATCTCATGACCCTGAGATCATGACCTGAGCTGAAATCAAGAGTCAGACACTTAACCAACTGAGCCACCCAGGTGCCCCGTCACTACTATGTGTTCTCTTTTTAACAATTATCAAATAGTACTTTAATTGTTTCTCTTGTCCCCTAGGAAACATGAAGTATTTAAATTACTGGGTTCCTGTCTCTTCATTTTTGAAGTCTGTAGGGTCTTGCTTAATGCCTGGATACATAGTGAATGCTTGACAAATATTTCTATGGAGGGGAAGAGAGGGAAATAAAGAAAAGGAAAAAAGGAAAGGATAGAGGAAGTAAAGAGAGAGAGAAAAAAAAGAAGTTCACATAAAAAAAGGAAGTTTAAAAACTGAGCTAGTAAAGGGACACCTGGGTGGCTCAGTCGGTTGAGTGTTTGACTTTGGCATCATGATCACAGGTTTGTGAGTTTCTGCTGTCAGTGCAGACCCCGCTTCAGATCCTCTGCCCTCCTCCCCTCCTCTCTTTGCCCCTCCCAAAATAAATAAACATTAAAAAAAATTGAACTAGTACATTTTTAACTTCTTATCACTTAAATCTTAAATAAGCATAAATATTTTAATTTAAAAATAACTTAGGGGCACCTGGCTGGCTCAGTCAGTGAAGCATGGGTCTCTAGATCTCTGGATTGCAGGTTCCAGCCCCACCTTGGGTTTAGAGATTACTTAAATAAAATCTTTAAAGAAATAAAAATAGCATAATAATGCTGAAAAATTGGTTTAAGGAGAGTTTTAAATGTTGTTACAGTACTAAAATATTACTGTAGTAATTTCATGTCCTCCTATTCCAAAGCGATACTTCTCATAATACATTAGCCCATGCTTCTCAAAGTTTGTGCTCTCTAGCAATCTCAGCACCTCTTAGAAATTTGTTAGAATGCAAATTATTCTGCCCCATCCTAGATTTTCAGAATCAGAAACTTGAGGATGGGGTCCATCCTTGGTGTTTTAAGAAATCTTCCAGGTAACTGTGATGCTCCCTCAAATTTGAGAATCACTGCAGAATCCAATTCTTCAAAATTAATGCTACTATGAATGAGGAGGCATCAAATCAAATATTGTTATGTTAGAGAAAATGGCTTAAACGTTCACTAAAAAAAGTTAATGTGTTGCTTAGTATAAAAGATAGGCTTACTACAGAACTTTTAGAATATATAAAAATTCAGAAGGAAAAGATGGAGGGAGAAAAAATTTCAACTTTTTACTTAGTGTAGTAGTAAAATCTTAAATCTCCTTTTCATATAGGCCCACTCTCTCAAATATATGTCCACTATTAAAAATAAAAGTGTAATGCCTATTTTTGTTAGGGAGTCCTTAAGTTCTGTGTAAGAGCCTTCCACAAATTCTTCTCTAAGCGAACAGGTAGGTTATTATATAACAGTAAGAGCACAGATTGTGAAATCGAGCAAACATCAATTTGATTCCAATTCAGTGACTAAGGTCGACATGCTTTTTAGCGTCTTTGAGCCTGGCTCCTTATCTGTAAACCCAAATCCGACCAGGACCAACCGAGATAATGTTTGTAAAGCGCTTAACAAATCGCTGGGCGCCGCTGGCACATTTGTAGACAGAAAGTCACAGCAGGGTTAGCTGGGGAGGAAGCAGTGGACGCAGGGCCGAGATTCTCAAAGCGGACCTTCTTCGGGATTTCAAAGACAAATCCAAACTGTCCCAGGCAAATCCCCTGCCCCGCACGGAAAACAACCTGCCTCTAGCTAAGACAAGGTCCCTTTAAGAGCCTCGCTCTCTCCGCCTTTCTCCCGCCCCCGCCTAGTCAAAGGCGGAACCGGAAGAGGTGGGGGTCGTGCCGGTTCCCAGCATGGCGGCCGCCTGGCCCTCCAGGCCGCCTGCTCCGGAGACAGTGGTCGCCCGGCTACTAGGTGTCCTGTGGTTCGTGTCAGTCACCAAGGGACCTTGGGGAGCCGCTGCCATTGCCGCCGCTGGTGGCGAGGAGACGCTTAAGTGCGAGGATCTCAAATTGGGACAATATCCTCTGTGAGGACCCCCCCCCCCTTGCCTTGGGGGCGAGGTAGATCAGGGGTTGTGAGTGGGTCGCGGCCTTCTACCTGGGCCAGGGTTGTGCCGAAGGGATCGGTGACTTGTGGCATCTAATGACCGATGGGCTCCGGGAGGTGAAAAGAGATGTGGGGGTGGGAAGCACAGCGGTCACCCTGTGATTTCCTCGGGATTTTACGGATTTTGGGCCCTTCCTTTTCTGAACCACCTAGTTTTAGTTTCCTTTGTTTTGTTTTGTTTTTACCGGCGAGCTTATTTGTTCCACCAACACCTAAATCCTGAAGTATGCCAGGCCCTGTCTAGGCACGAACAATAAAACGGTTAATAGGCTCTACCCCAAAAGTTTGCTGACTTGAGGAGAGAGGAGACAAATAAGTAGTTAATAACGATAAAGCCAGTGTATGTGGCCCATTTATCGTTAAGTCTGTGTGTTTTGCCTTCTGTCATTCTAAAACTCCGACAGATGCCGGACTGTCAGGGCCAAATTCCTTATTTGCCTTGTAACCGTGGGCAAATGATCCAAACTGTGTTTTCTCTTTAGTAAAAATGTAGATAACGATGGTACCAACTTAAAAGTCTGTTGTAATAAGTTAGTGCAAGTAAATCACATAGAACAACGCCTGACACATAGTAGGGACTTCTGGTTTATTTATTTACAGATGAGAAAACTGAGGTTAAAGGGGTTAAGTGGCTTTCTTCTTTGTAGTAGCTCTGATAAAGGGAGGAACAGTATGAAATGGGAGTTACAGTCATAATAGCTACTTTTGTACAATATTAGATCGTTTTATACAAATTGTAGAACAAACATTAGTAAGAGAAGCCAGAGATAAAGAAAGATTCTACTAGACGAAATTTTAAAATTATGGAAATTCTATAGTATTTTTATATGAGTTGGGGAGAGGCAGCCATTGTTAGATGTTTACATAATAGCTCTAATTTGCTGAATACTCTTGTGCTTGGAGTTTGAGAATCACTGACCTAGTAAGTTGAGTCTTTTTTTGGCAAGAATGGCAGATGATTCTGTCTAAGGAAGTAATTAGATTGTATGAAGAGCTGGATGGCTTGAACTCTAGAGAGAAGTGGTTGAGCATTTCGTGATGATAATGGGAAAATATCTGTTATTCCTCATGAAGTTGGGTTTCCAGTAGTGTTTAAAAAAAACCTTAAACAGATGTCAGTAGGTTCCCTGTTTCTAGAGACACCTTGTGAACACCTTATCCCGTCTTAAGTCAAATACTTTAGGAACAAAAGCTGTGTACAGGTGTTTTGAACATCTATTGAAGGATGATTATTATACCTATTATCAAAAGCTTGAAATCCCCAATCCTACATTGGGGAGACAATGTAGACACATCTAAAGGAACTATTTTCCCTACAGTCTGATGGAAAGTGCTCTCTCTAGCCTTGGAATCAGGAAACCTGATTTTACTCATTATCGCTTACATGACTTTGGACACATCTCTCAAACTTTGAGCCTCAGTTTGTGCTTCTGTAATGTGGGAATAATAGAATTCACCTCACAGGGTTATTTGTGTTACATGAAGTTATATATGTGACAATAAATACAATGGGGCCCCATAAATTAGTTCAGATATCTTGAAACTGATTTTTTTAACCTAAAGCTTTCTTAGACTAATTTGGTAAGGGTTTTCATTTTCTTTAATGGTTTGTGGGAAGGATGTTGTTTAAGGATGGCATCCTTAGTTAGAGCTTTTAATGTGTATTAAGTTAATATACTTTTCCTGTAATAAATTAATGTTCACTTGTTACTTGGTGACACTAAAAGTATATTTGTGGTTGTACTTGTTGCTCTGGACCAAGTAACAGCTTTTTTTTACATGTGAAAAGGAACATGACTATATAATACATGATATTAAAGAGAAAATGATAATAGTTTGTGTTAAAATGTCATTCATATTTCCTTAACTTTTCTCACATATATTTGTAAAGATCCAAAAATAAATGATGCTACACAAGAACCAGTTAACTGTACAAACTACACAGCTCATGGTAAGACTTCCAGAAACATGTTTTTAAAAATAATTTTTAAGGCATTGTTTCATAAATCATTGTATGACTACTAAAAGTAATAAATATGTGCTTTTTCTTGAGTTAGTCACATTATTCAGCTTCCAGAACAGCTTAGAATTGGAGAACTGGCTAGGGGTTGTTCCTATTTAATTCAAGAAGAATTTTATTAATTATATGAACTTTGAGTTTTATATTTTCACTTATTGTTTTTAAAACCTTTGAAATCAGCTTTCTCTTTTATTTACCAAGCTGTGTATGCAAAGGTGCTTCCTATGTTAAATTTTTCATTACTTGAAAAGAACTTGAAATGAGACTTGTAGCCCAGTAAGTTCCAATAAGAAGCATATCACCCATATTTTGCATTTGTGAAATATGCTTAGGTACATCCTAATTATGAAAACAATATAGTTAGGAGTTTAAATATGTATCAGTTTTGTTTGTTTGTTTTAGTATTTTCCTATAGAGATGTTTTGGTAATAGATACCACCCTCAGCCTAATTTGGGGGAGCTTCTGTTACTCTAAAATATGTGGAATGCCAGATAAAAACTAATAAATTGTTCTCTTTAGTCTTTTCTTCCAAAGGGGTATATGTTGGAAGGGAGGCAGATATATGTTGGAACTATGTAACCTTATTTGGCATGATACATAATGATGGCCATTACATGGTATTATTTTGAGGAAAGAGCATTTATTGAATACTGATTATGTTATGTATTAGGTAGGAAATAAGGCAGTAATTGATGTTTTCTTTGTAAGTAAAATCTCCTAAACAGACTCTTTATATAAAAATGAGATTGAAGGAATTATTTCCTTACAGCAGAAAACTTTCATGTTTTTCAACATACTCAGATAATTCACCTCTTGATTATGAATTTGTATATATTTTATTTTATTTTTTATTTTTTAATAAAGTACATATTTATTTTGAGGGAGACAGAGACAGCACCAGCGGGGTGGGGGCAGAGAGACGGAGAGAGAATCCCAAGCAGGATCCACACTGTCAGCGCAGAGCCAAATGCCGGGCTCAAACTCAGGAACCATGAGATCATGACCTGAGCTGAAACCAAGAGTTGGAGCCTTAACTGACTGAGCCACCGAGGCACCCCTGAATTTGTATATATTTGAAAAAGCAGTTCTTTTATCTTTTTATATCTTTATACTTTGGCACACTACTAGCCCAATTATAGTCAACAAAAATATTTGTAAATAAGTTGTGTTAAACTTTTGTTAATGGCACTTAGTTACTACTCTGAAGGTATGAAATTTTACCATATAAAGTTATAGGTTTCATACATACGTAAATACATGATTTGTAGGTTACATACATATATGTATGTATATATATGTGTGTATATACGTATGCACATATATATGTGTTTATATGATTTGTATAGCAGATATTGCTTAACTTTACAAGGAATCCCCTCCTTTTTTTAGTTAATTTAGAAGTGTACTCTGATCTGCCTGTTTTACAGTTCAGTCTTTTATATTCTGCTTTTGGAACACAGACAATAGAGTAAACGTGCATAAAGAAGACTCAGCTTTCAAGATACTTAACCATTTATGGGAAAGATGTCAGAAATCTGTGAATATTATTGTGATTCCAGTATCTAACTAAATTAAGAAGCAGGCAGGCTTCGTGCTGTCAGCATGGGGTGCAATCTCAGGAACCGTGAGATCATGACCTGAGCTCAAATCAGTTGGATGCTTAACCAACCCAGGCACCCCTAGCCTGTAGAATTCTTTGCAGGTATGAGGAGTTTGAAGGAAATTATGCAACTAAAAAGAATAGTTTCTGTCCCAAAGAGCTTTGGCCTCCATTTAGGTATATCTTATATAAAATAAGTTTGAATCCACTTGTGCAATTATTGGTAAGTAAGTTTATAAATCTACAAAATCAATGATCAGAATACTAGAAAGTAAAAAGACTTGGTGTTATGGTACCATCATGGCCTCGCTGATGTAAGTGAAGAGCTACAGGAGCATAAAAGGAAGACTTTCTATGAAAGGGAATGATATGAAATTTCTTTTGGAGAGAATAAACCAAGTGCCTTACTGAATGTGAGAACATATGTAGATTAATAAATGACTTAAAATCGTTACCATGGTTTTAAAAAGAAACTAAAGTTTTTGAGACACATACAAGTCACAGGGCTTCTGCATATGTGACACAGGTTACCTAGCTGAGAGCTGGGATGGATTCTACTCAACTAGATACTAGTCCAACACTCCTGAGGCTGTGTCTGTCCACAGGAAGTTTCTTTTAATTGCAACTTACAAAACTCACAAAAGCTAGTAAAGTAGTCCTAGTGAAATGCTTCTAAGTCCTGGTCAGAGAGGACATCAAAATGACCCTTGAAATATGTTTTTGGGTCCTAACATGGAACTGATTAAGAGGAGAACAATATTAGAGTTGTGGAAAGTGACATGATTTCTCTCAACCTCCAGCCAAGACTTTTCTTCCTCTGTTTTTTCACTCTGTATGTGAAAGACTATTAACAGAATTCTCAAACCAAGTTTAATTTTCTTCACCAGCACTTTCTGACTACATATGAATAAGAACAATGTTTTACAAAGAGGGGAGTTTCATGATAGAGGAATTGATACCAAAGGCAAAGTAATTCAACTGTGACAGTAAATTAATATGACCTTAAAATGGTTCTCAGCTAGAGATACAGGCTGCCAGTTATGGAATTAATTAAGTCACAGGTATGACAAAAAAGCACAGGGAAGTTGTGGTAGTGTAGTAGCGTTGTATGGAACAGATGGTAGCTACACTGAGGAGCGTTAACATAGAAACTTGTCTAATCGCTATGTTATACACCTGAAACTACTATAACATTTGTGTCACATAGAGACTTCAGTTTACAAAATAAACCTAAGGACACCAATCACAGAAAGTCAGTGAGACCTTTCCAAATAAGGTAAATTCTTAAGGTATAGCCAGTCAGTTTCCTTGCTTTGCTTCCACTAATTCTCTATAGAAATCTTTTAACTGCCTCCTACGGGTGGGGCAAAGCACTCTAACCACTTCTGGTTTGGTACTGCCCAATTCGAAATGATTTTTGCACAAATAAACTCTTACAATAAAAAAAGGAGAGTGTGGTGGCTGGGTAGCTCTGTTGGTTAAGCATTCAACTTCGCTCAGATCACAATCTTGTAGTTTCCATCTTGCAGTTCTGTGAGTTCAAGCCCCGTGTTGGGCTCTGTGCTGACTGCTAATTGCCTGGACCCTGCTTTGGATTCTGTGTCTCCCACTCTCTCTCTGCCCCTCCCCTACTTGCACTTGTTCCCCCCACCAAAATAAGCATTTAAAAGTTAAAAAACAAAAACAAAAAAGATTCTCGACCCAATGCCAACTAACAAGTGTATTTACTTATTGAGAAATTATTCATAATAAATAATTGATTAAAATAAATAGATCAAAACAGTTACCTTGGTGAAAATTAATTTATATTATGGAATATTTATTATTTATTGAGAAATTATTTACTGTATTTATTGAGAAAGAATTACATGGCAGGCTTCTACCAGGTGTATTGTTGTATGAAAGAAGACATAATTTCTGCCCTCAAAGAGTGTTCTGTCTAGATTATACAGACCTACATAAGCAACTATTTTCAGTTTTTTTTCAATTTTTTATTTAAAATATTTTAATGTTTATTTTTGAGAGAGAGAGATTGACAGAGAGAGCATGTACAAGCAAGAGAAGGGCAGAGGGAGGGAGACAGAGGATCTGAAGCAGGCTCCACACTGACAGCCGAGAGCCCAATGTAGGGCCCAAACTCACGGAACTAGGAGATCATGACCTGTGCCGAAGTTGGACCCTGAAGTGACTGAGCCCATCCAGGCACCCTGCATTCTTTTATTTTAGAAAGAGTGAGAGGATGCTTGCATGAGTCAGGGAGAGGGGCAGAGGGGGAGAGAAAAAGAGGGAGAGAGAGAGAGGGAGAATCTTCAGGGGCTACACGCTCAGCGCAGAGGCCAACATGGGACTTGATCCCACAACCCTGGGATTACAACCTGAGCCGAAATCATGAGTTGGACACTCATTTGACTGAGCCACCCAGGTACCTCAAGCGTTTGCAATTTTCTGATCAGTGAACTACAACTGACCCCATCTCCAGAAAGTTTTGCTCTGATCCTTTGGCAGTTCTTCACTTTCTTCAGTTTTTATTGAAACGTATTTATAGGAAAGTACACATATAGGAAAGTTTTCAAACTGAACATGTTTGTGACTTTCCAAATCAAGAAATATTATCAACATGCTAAAAGCCCCCTCATGCTCTTTTTTAGTCCCTATTCTGCCCTAATGGATAACTATTAATCTTAACTTCTAACAACATAAATAAGTTATGCAAAGAATATGTTATTGTGGGGCGCCTGGATCTCTCAGTCAGTTAAGCCTCTGACTTCGGCTCAGGTCATGATCTCATGTTGGTGGGTTCGAGCCCCGTGTTGGGCTCTGTGCTGACAGCTCAGAGCCTGGAGCCTGCTTCCGATTCTGTGTCTCCCTCTCTTTCTGACCCTCCTCCCCTCATGCTGTTTCTCTCTGTCTCAATAATAAATAAAAACATACAAAAAGTTAAAAAAAAAAAGAGTATGTCATTGTTAGACTTTCTTTGGAGATAATTTTAAGCTTACAGAAAAGTTGTAGGAAGAATAGGACAAAGAACACTGACACATCCTTTGCCCACATTCACCAGTTGTTAACACATTATTCTTGCTTTCTCATTGTGTGTTCATACGTGCTCTTGTCTCTCTCTCTGAATTTGTATATATTTTGTCCTTAACTATGTGTGTTTTTCCTATGAATAGAGAGATTCTAGTTGTTGTAAATTTCAGTAAATTTAATATTAATACAAATACTTCATTATCCATATTCTCACTTTACTAAATGACCTTAAGTAATGCCTTTATAGCATTTTTTTTTCCAGTACAGGATCCTAAGATCAGGTTTTGACCCCTAAATCTGATGGATCAAGGCTATAGTCCAGAGGGATGGTGTTAACCAGAGTAGGATCCCCAACCACCTACTCTCTGGGTCATTCCTTTTCACTGTTATGAAACTTTATTATTTCTGATAGTTTTTTTCCATGTAAAAAGCAGTGCTACTTTTGATAACTGAGAAATACTGTCTCCTTTGCTTACCAGTTTATATTGATCCATCTAAATCATAAACATTGGCCAGAATAAAACGTTACAGGAAAGCTATGAATTGCGTAGTTTTCAGGCTTATAGCATGTTGCTTAATTTTGTCTACCAGTTAACATGTATTGGTAACTGGCTTCCCTAGGCTCATTATATTGATTTGTTTATTTTTGCTTGTTCCTGAAATCAGTGTAAACGTGGAATTATGGTGTCATGGGAAGAGTACTGATGAAGAAGTAGTAAGTGTTAGCCTAGGACTTACAGAGTCTTACCTCCTTATGAAACTTTTGTCAACTCCTTTAATTTCTTTTTTTTTAATTGGTACAGCCACTTTATTTTATTTTTAAAAAACATTTTTTATGTTTATTATTGAGACAGAAACAGAGCATGAGTGGGGGAGGGTCAGAGAGAGAGGGAGACACAGAATCTAAAGCAGGCTCCAGGCTCTGAGCTGTCAGCACAGAACCTGATGCAGGGCTCAAACCCACAAATCGCGAGATCATGACCTGAGCCGAAGTCGGACGCGAAACTGACTGAGGCATCCAGGTGCCCCCTCATTTAAATTCTTAAAATCTCAGTTTTCATGTTGTGAAAGAAAAGTTTTGCCTACTGATAGGATTATTATAAATAAGGGTCAATGAGGCACTTGGCTGGCTCAGTCAGTAGAGCATGCAACCCTGGATTTCGGGGTCACGAGTTCAAGCCCCTTGTTGGGTGTAGAGATTACTTAAAAAAAAAAGAGTCAAAAGAAATTACCATAAAGTATGTGAAAACAAACTCTAGCGTTGTGGACTCCTTTTGATTAATTTCATTACACAAAATCTTCCATTACTAGTACTGCCACTTACAGTGTTATATTCATTTCTCATGTCAGATTCATTCTCTTAGTTTTCTCAATACTGAAGTTCTCTAATTTACGAGAGTAGGGAACCCAATTCTTGTTGAACAATTTTTGTAACCAAGTACCATGCTTTACACCATATGCTTGAGCATTATAAGAGTATTATCCACATTTCACAGATGACAAAAATAAGGATTAGTGAGGTTTTGTAATTTTCTCAAAGGAGCAATGTAGCTGAGTGACAGTTTGGAGTAAAACCCAGATTTCTCTGTCAATTCAAAGATTTTTTATTAAATCAACATTGATGTTTCTTTTATTTTATTTTCACATTAATCTCTCTATATTTGGAGCAACAGCTTATCCTTTCTTACTAAAGTACATAGTTTTCATACTTTAAAATAATTTGTATGCTTCTCTCAAATTTCTGGGAGCACTGTAGCACTGTTGGTTGCTTTCCTGAGGTTCTGAGCCCAGAACATTGGGCATTTTTCTCTTCTATGTCTCATGTCAAATACAAATCATTTCTTATAATAGAAATGATAAAATATCATTGAAAACTAAGATTACAAAATAGGGTATTCAAACAATTAATAGTAGCTAACTAAAAATGGAAAGGTGTGATTTCTTACTATTTAACATTTTAATGAGGCATTTTTACAACTCACCTGATCTTTTAAAATGTATAGGCCAGGTACCTGGGTGGCTCAGTCGGTTAAGCTGCAGACTTCAGCTCAGGTCATGATCTTATGGTTCATAGGTTCAAGCCCCGCGTCTGGCTGTGTGCTGACAGCTCGGAGCCTGGAGCCAGTTTCTGATTCTGTGTTTCCCTCTCTCTGACCCTCCTCTGCTCACCATCTGTGTGTGTCTCTCTCTCAAAAATAAAAATAAAATGTTAACAAAATTAAAAATAAAATGTATAGGAAACTGTCATCTCTAAAACCAGTGCATTAGGGAAGGTGTATTGGACAATAACGCCAACTGGAATCACAATTACAGTGTTTCACATTGCAGCTCTCTCTTTAAGATCTGATTTCAGGTAGTCTGCAGGAAGAGCTCACAAGGCTGTAAGACAAGTAGTGATAGGTTCGAACTGAGCAAGTAAGTGCAAGGTGATACATTCTGAGGAAAACTATCCAAAATTTAGCAGTAGAATTCTGTTTTATGGCACAGCCACGCCAGAACTTACTGCTTTGAGGATTTAAAAAAAGTTAAAGGTACATTTTGAGGGAAAGCTTGTGTTTATCGATTTCTTGCAGATCACTTCTTTATGAAGAAAGAATGGTCCTCATGAAGGCAAAAAGCTAACTTTTTAAACCAGACATCTCTTTGATTTATATGTCTGATGCCTAAAACCCTTGTGCATGTACTCCTGGAGGTAGACAGAGCTATCCAAGAGGTAAACAGGTATAATTGTTGAATTACTTTCCTAAGACTATTATAACAGTGTTACAGAGTAGATGCCCTAAAGCAACAGACATTTACTATCTCGGTTCTGGAGGCTAGAAATCTGAAATCAAATGTCAGGGCTCCTTCTCAAACTCTGGGTGGCAAATTTCCTTCCCTCTTCTGACCCGCTGATGGTGGCCGGCAATTGTTGGTGTTCCCAAACTTGTAACTGCATCAGTCTGGTCTCTGCCTCTGCCTTCATATAGCATTCTCCCTGCATGTCTTCATATCATCTTCTCCCTGTGTGTATGAGTGTAATTTCCCCTATTTAGGACAGTAGTCGTCTTGGATTAGGGCCCACCCTATGACCTTATTTTAATTTGGATAAATCTGCAAAGACCCCATTTCCAAATAAGGTCACACTCTGAGGTACTAAGGGTTAGTACTTACACATACCTTTTGGTTGGGGGGGGCATAATTCAGCCCATAACAGGTGTCTTTAAAGGAATTGATTTCCACAACATCAAATATTATATGTTTACTTTTCCTAAAATTGATGTAAAATTTCTGAATTTTAAATAGTTGCTTTTTTATATCCTTTGTTGGGTAGATGGCTATTCAATTGCTGTGGTATTTACAAGAGACTGTTAGGGCGCCTGAGTGGCCCAGTTGGTTAAATGTCGGACCTCGGCTCAGGTCATGATCTCATAGTTCGTGGGTTTGAGCCCCGTATTGGGCTCTCTGCTGGCAGCTCAGAGCCTGGAGCCTATTTCCGATTCTGTGTGTTCCTCTCTCAGTCCCTCCCCTGCTCATGATCTTAAAAAAAAAAAAAGCGCGCGCACGAGAGAGAGAGAGAGAGAGAGAGAGAGAGAGAGAGAGAGAGAGACAGACTCTTAAATACTGAGGATGGATGAGGGAGTGGGGAAGAGGGGAAAATGGGTGATGGGCATTGAAGAGGGCACTTGTTGGGATGAGCACTGGGTGAGCCAGTTTGACAATAAATTATATTTTAAAAATTGCTGTGGTATTTAGATTCCATTGTAAAGAGTGCTATAATATTTAAATTTTAATGGCAGTATTTATAATATGCTGGAAATTATATTTTTCCAACCATTTAAATCCATGATGAAAAACTTTAGATATCAATTTAAAATGTGTAAGGGAGTACCTATTTGTAGAAAGCCATTTAAGGGAGTGCGTGAGCAAATTTTTTGAAGACCCTTTGATCTAGAGCAGGGTTTTTCAACCTTGGGATTATTGATGTTTCAGATTAAGGAATTCTTTATTGTGAGGAGTGTGTTTTATGCATTATAGGATGTTTAGGAGTATTCCTGGCCTCTACCCACTAGGTGCCAGTAGCAGCTCCCCAGAGATGACAACCAAAAGTGTCTTCAGACATTGGCAAATGTCCCTTGGGGAGCAAAATTGCTCTTGGTCATTGAAATAGCATATATTGATCTCCTTTCAGTCAGTAATGTAGAATATACATACATTAGCATTTCAGAAGTTTACTCATCTCAGTTTTTTTAAAGCTTATTTATTTTGAGAGAGAATGTGAAGAGAATGGGGAGGGGCAGAGAGAATGAGGAAGAGATAATCCCAAGCAGGTTCTGCACTATCAATACAAAGCCCAACATGGGGCTTGAACCCATGATTCATGAGATCATGATCTGAGCCAAAGTCAAGGGTTGACGCTTTAAGTGACTGAGCTACCCAGGTACCCCTGCTAATCTCAATTTTGAGATATAGCTCTAGACATGACGTAAGATGGCAGATTTTCAAGAGGTATCACCTAAGGGTATTGACAATAATTTCCTCAAAAACATCAGTACATTTTATCCCAGTATCCTATATCCAAACAGCTACATATAAATTGTTAATTTTTGTCCCATCTCTGTAAATTAGAAGTCCTTGCTTATATATGAAGTTAAGAAATGGCTGTATGGAAAGTCTATGTTTTATAAAAGTTCTTAAAAAAATTTTTTTTAATGTTTATCTTGAGAGAGAGAGCGAGAAAGCAAACGTGAGGGGCAAAGAGAGAAGGAGACAGAGGTTCTGAGGCAGGCTCTGCACTGACATGGGGCTCAATCTCACGAACTGTGAGATCATGACCTGAGCTGAAATGGAGAGTCAGATGCTCAACCAACTGAGCCATTCAGGCACCCCTGTTTTGTAAAAGTTCTTATTGAAGACTTTCTCTGTGTTTCCCTTGGGTCATGAACCAAACAAACCACATTCCCATGGTTGCTCAGAGGTGAATTGGAATGCTTTCTTTCAGTTCTATCACAAGAGCTCTGTAAAGCTTTTTGTCTTAATTGCCAGGAAGCTCTGACCTAAATCTGTGGTCCAATTACAATGTCTTCTCTTTCTCATTTCCTAGTACAGTCGACCCTTGAACAATGCAAGGATTAGGGGAGCTGACTCCTATGCAATCAAAACTCTGTATTTGACTTTTGATTCCTCCAGAACTTAACTACTAATAGCCTACTGTTGACTGGAAGATTTATCAATAACAGTAGATTAACACACACTTTGTATGTTATATGTATTATATACTATATTGAAACATAAAGTAAGCTAGGGAAAAGAATGTTATTAGAAATATTGTGAGGAGGGACACCTGGGTAGCTCAGTTGGTTAATATCCAACTTCAGCTCAGGTCGTTGTCTCGCAGTTATGAGTTCGAGCCCTGCGTGAGGCTCCATGCTGACAGCTTGGAACCTGGAGCCTGCTTCAGATTCTATGTCTCCTTTTCTCTCTGCCCCTCCTCTGTGCTCGCTCTTAAAAATAAATAAACATTAAACTACATTTTAATTTAAAAAAGAATATCATAAGGAAAATGTATTTTACAGTACTGTATCTGTTGGAAAAAAATCCACATATAGGTATACCTATACAGTTCAAACCTGTGTTGTTCAAGAGTCGGGTGTATATTATTTCTTCACACTTACTCTTCCCTTCATTTTATTACTTTTTTTGCTTGTTTAAATGGTTCTCAATTATACTGAATCTGTGGATTTTAGTGTAAGACCTTGTTTCAGAAATTTAAATACATTAAATAAATTAAGTCTATGGGTGACATAGTTTGAACTTTCAGTAGCCCAACAAAAGTGTGCAAAGTCATTATACATTTTTTGATGTCATTTGGACAATGATTTGTTGGAAATCATAAGATAATGTAGACAGAAAATGTATACCATTTTCCTCTCGTGATAAAACTCTAGGGTCTCTTTTAGACTATGACACAAGTTTCAATCTTCATTTTCTCAAAAAAAAAAAAACCCCTGTAATTATTGATCCTAAACATAGAGATAAGCAGTTACTGAAACTAGCCTAAAAACTTTAATACCTTTTATCAGAAATGGTGAAGGTGGAAAAGGCACTAACATTTATCAAATAACTACTACATGCTGAGGTTTGTGCTAGGTACGTTGTAGCATATTTAATCCCCACAGTGGTCCTATAACGTAGGTGATCTTGGTGCTATTTTTTATCTACCAGGAACCTAAGGTTCTGAAAGAGGCAATGCACAGATAGGTCATTCATGTCCCAAAGTTCTTGCTCTTTACACAATGAGGCTGTAAAGGTCTCAGGACTGCCTGCCTAGCACATAGTAAGCTGTCTAAGTATTACTTCCTCTTCTTATGTCATCTGGGGTATAAGTAAAGATCCAAAATGTCAAACGTTGAAATGGTGTACTGCATCAATTCCTGGAGGGAATAGAGAAACAAATACATTTAGAATAATCTAAATGATTAGACCTGGCTCAGTCTGTAGAGCATACAACTCTTTTCTCTTATTTTATTTTTTAGAGAGCGAGACCACACAAGCAGGAAAGAGGAGTAGAGGGAGAGGGAGAATCTCAAGCAGGCTCCATGCTCAGTGAGGAGCTTGGCATGAGACTCAATCCCATGACTCTGGGATCATGACCTGAGCTGAAATCAAGAGTTGGAGTTGGTGCCTGGCGGGGGCTCAGTCAGTTAAGTGTTGGACTTCAGCTCAGTTCATGATCTCACAGTTTGTAGGTCTGAGCCCAGCATTGGGCTCTGTGCTGACAGCTTAGAGCCTGGGCCCTGGTCCAGATTCTGTGTCTTCCTCTTCCTCTGCCTCTCCCCTGCTTGCACTCTGTCTCTCTCTCTTACAAAAATAAATAAACATTAAAAAAAAAAAGAGTCAGACAGTTGGCCGATTGAGCCACCAGGCACCCCAGAGCATGCAACTCTTGATCTTGGGGTTATGAGTTCAAGCCCCAACTTGGGCATAGAGAGTACGTAATTAATAAACAAATTAAATTTTAAAAATAGAATAATCTGTTTAGAATAGATGAAAAGAATCTTAGTTTATAGTAACTGTCTTCTGCAAGAGTTGTTATAAACTGAAAATACAAAGTCAGATCATATTAAATTTAATGAATCACCCAATGAGTTATTAGCAAATTTGAGTATTCTTTACCCTAAAGATGAAGTAAAGGGCAGTTATACTGTGCAATTCTTTCCTTGTCACCTTTGTCAGAGGCGAGAGATTGAAGTAGATGGGCCACGCATCTGACCTGATGTGACAATTCTTACATGTCTGTATTAAGACCACTATATCATATTATCCTTTATCTTGCACATGTATATATATACTTAGGTATTTCTATCTGAAGTCTCATGTCAGATATTATATTGGGATGTGGTTTGTTAAAATTTTATATTTTGTGATTTTTGCTAGTCTTAACCATAATTACATACCTTTCCTGCAGAAAAAAAAACAATGGTTTCTTGCTTTTTTCTGCCTTTAGTTCCTTGTTTTCCAGCACCCAACATAACTTGTAAAGATTTCAGTGGCAATGAAACACATTTTACTGGGAGTGAAGTTGGTTTTCTCAAGCCTATATCTTGCCGAAACGTGTAAGTCCATTACTGACACTAAATGTTCAGATTACTTGCCTGTGTTGTATCTTGACTGCATGGAGCAAAGAGATAAAGAATTAATTTGTGGGGAAAACCCTACACTAATATAACTTACCTTTTCTGCCCATGTCAGAAAACCTCTGTATTAAGGGAGTGCCGTTATATAAATACAGTTCACCACCAAGCAAAGCATAGTAGTTCACTATGTGGAATAAATAAAGACTGTGAATAGCCTCATGCCATGTTAATTCGGTCCATTTATACCACTAAATGAGTTATGAAAAATTCTCTTTTTAAAATGTGGGGGTTTTCTAGAGTACAAACGAGGGATCGTGTACCTGTAGTGTTAAAAGAATGTTGATTATTAATCATTTGCATATTAAGGACATTTTGAAATTTTTCATTCTTGGTAATAGGTATGGAGATGAATGCTTAAACAGCATTCAAAAGTTTATTTGGGATATTAAAACAAGTGGCTTATTAAGAGTGTTCTTTATTTTTAAAAATGTTTTTAAATGTTTTTATTTATTTTTGAGAGAGAGAGAGAGAGAGAGAGAGAGAGATAGGGCACAAGTGGTGGGAGTGGGTGGGTGGAAAGAGAAGAAGAAAGACACAGAATCCAAAACAGGCTCCAGGCTCTGAGCTTTCAGCACAGAGAGCCTGATGTGGGGCGCAAACTCATGAGCCATGAGATCATGACCTGAGCAGAAGTCAGATGCTTAACCCACTGTGTCACCCAGGTGCCCCAAGAGTGCTCTTTGTTTCAAGAACTTTTGAGTTTGCCTTTTATTCTTGCTGTAGTAAAACTAACATCGTATTCATGTTTCTGCTTTGTACTAAAAACATGATTTAGTTTCACCCATTTTATTAATTGGTGGTACTATATTTTTACCATTTAACTGTACATTGTTACATTTTAGTTGATAGTACCTATTTGCACTTGTATCAAGGAATAACCACTGTTATTTCTTTTCTCTCTCTCTTTTCTTTCTTTTTTTCTTACTATTTGGCTATTTCTACCAGTTCTATTAGAATTCCTAGAAGATACTAGTAGTCTTATTTTTGACCCTATTTCACTGAGCTAATGAGGGGGCTTTAGATTCTATCTTGCTGTGTAATCCTAAGCCAATCACTTAAGCTTTTTTGGGTTTGAAGATTTTTCATTAGTAAAGTAAAAATTGCTAAAAGGGATTACTTCACAAGTACTTAGAAATGGTTTAGCCAAGTTTTAAATTTATAGATTGCTATTTCTACCATAAAAAATCCAAATGACAATTTATTAAGTGTTGGTCCAAGATATAGATTATAGTATAACAACTAAGAAAATCATCTGCTGAGAATAGCTAACCACTCAGGTTGGACTTGGAAGTTTATATTATTTGTTATGGTAACACCACAGTGGTCTGTTAACTCAATTTCCAAGTTAGTTCTGATTTCTTTTCTGTGTCTCTGGGTACATTAGGCTCAGTGCAACTGAGCTACACTAATCATGCTCACAAAACACTGACGTCAGTGATGAGGAGAAATGTAATTATCAGAGAAACCAGATACTCACAAGTATGCTGGCCAAGTTATTCCCCTCCTATAGTAAAATCTACAATTCTAAAATAGAATTCACTTACTAAACATTGAATCAGAACAAGGGGAGTTAAATTGATGGGCAATTTTAATGATAAGTCACAAAATTAAGATCAACTCATAAGTCATTTTTCTATAGCAGGATATTCAGTACATGTCTACCAAAGAGCCAGCTGCTGGTCAGGTACTGAATACTCACTGACCGATTCTTACTCACTGACAGATTCTTACTCACTGGGTGTTCCTTTTCTACTTTACACATTTTCCTTCTACTCCTGTTAGCATGTTCTTTTTCAAACTGTATATAACATTGATAGCTGATTAAAACTCCTGTCTTAATATTGCAGATATAGTCATTCTCTAATGTATTCTCCAGCAACTAAAGTCTAGCAACCATGTCTGATTGATTACCAAGCCACACACCTATTTATACTAGCCAACTATTTTGGTTGGAGCCGGCTAACTGCTGTAACAGATGTCTTTAGAATTTCAGTGGCTTAACACAATAAAAGTTATTTCCCATTCACATCATGGTCCAGTGGTGTTGGCTTGGAGGTCTGGATGGGGTAAGGGGGTGATTGTTGCTCCATGCAGTCATGCCAGAGCCTTGCTCCTTTCATCTTGTGGCTTTGCTTCCTCGAGTTCTCAGAGTCCTTTCTATTCAGCCAGCAAGTGAGAAAGAGGAAAAGGAACCCCATACAAGAGTGTTTATGGGCCAGATCTAGAAATGGCACACATCACTTGTGTCCTTGTTACATTGGGCAAAACTCAGTTATGATTGCAAGGTGGGCTAGAATACCGAGCTTAGCTATACATCTGTGAGCAAGAGAGCAAGAGTTCAGTGAACAATTAGACAATCTGCTACACCACTCATTTTCAGATTATTCTTTAAGGTTGTTTAATATATAGATAATTGTGTTTCCAATTTCACTTTCCTTTCCAGCCAAGCTTTTTGAAAGACTTGTTCCTACAATGGTTCCCTTTCATGAGTTTTTCTGTCTAATGTAGTAAAACTTTGGGCCATGCTGAAATATGCTGCTATATCAAATAGATCTTTATAGTCCATATCTTAGTCTTTCTACAGCATTTGGCATTCCCTTCTCTTAAAATACTTCTTTCCTTGACTTGTGGTATAAAGCGCTCTTCTATTTCCTTGATTCCTCTTCTTTTTTCCTTAAATCTTGCTATCCCCAAGATTATATCTTTGGTCCTGTTCTCTTTTTCATTCATTCCCTCTTTGGCTTCTCTCGCCATTTTTATGTATATTAAGGTCCCAAACTGAACCTATCATCTTTTCCTTCAAATCATATTCTCCTTTGTCTTAGTGAATGGCATCTGTTACTCAGTTTCTTAAGCTGAAACTTTGGAGTCATTCTTGACTTGTCCTTTTCCCTCATTCCCCATGTTTAGCATGGTTGCTTCTGCCTTCTTTGTATTTCCCAATTTTGTTCACATTACTCTCCTACTACTGGCTAGTAGGTGATAGCTTAAGTTTCCTAAAAGCTTACTAATTTATTTCTCTACTTCTAGTCTGGTGCCCCATTCCAGTGTAGATGGAACACCCCAGCCTTCAGTGTAAAATCTGACATCCTTATAATCTTCGGGTTATAACAAAAGTTATGGATCTTTGGGCCACCTGTCACCCCCCCCCCATCTTCCCCAAAATGTCCTAATTGTGAGTGAAATGCAAAAAAACATAGGATTATAAGCAGGAGATGGACATAATCAGATTTCACATTAAAGTGATAACTCCCACTACTTCTCTGTTTCTTTATTTCTCTTTTTCAGCAAGTCTCCTTCAAAGAGTTGTCTGATGCTCCCGAACTTCAATTTTTTTTCATTCCAGGCATTCTGAAGTCTGCTTTGTTTGGTCTTTTTCCTGTACCACATCACCAAAATTGTCCTTGCTGAGGTCACTAATGAATGCCTCTTGACTAAATTTGGTGGTAAATTCTCAGCCATTACTTAAGTGATCCATAGTCACGTTTAGCAAAATTGATCACTCTGTTCTTTTTTAATACATGGCACAGTCTTCACTTGACTTCCAGGATACCACTCTTCTAGTTTTACTTCTCTCTTAGTGCTAGCTCTTTCTCAGACTCCTTTTTCTCTTTTTCCAGCCCAGCCTTTTCTCCTCTTAATTTCTTAATATTGGAGTATATTAGGGCTCAGTCTGTGAATCTTTTTTTTTTTTTTTTGTCTTGTCTATCTGTTCTCACATGGAAATATCCTGGTTTTAAAACCTCGGTATATGCTTGTAACTCCCTAATGTATATCTCCAGCCCAGACTTCTCTCTCTAACTCTAGACTTGTATATCCAGCTGTCTTTTGGAGAACTCAACTTGAATGTCTGATAAACATCTTAAACTCACATGGCCAACAGTGAAATCCTGAGCATCCTTCCAAGGTCTAGTTTATCCTCAGCCTTACCCAACTCAGTTAATGCTTGTTTTTATCCCTCTAGTTACTTAGAACAAAATCTTTAGCTTTTTTCATACTCCTTTTTTCTTTCATATCCTAAATTGAATACATCAGGAAATCCAGATGTTGTACTTCAGAATATATCCAGAATCTGATCACTTCTCAGTGTTGCCTTTGCTATTAGTCCAGGTCAAGCCACTATTAATTTTTATCTGGATTACGGCAAGAGCCTTCAGAGCCCTTTGTCCCTGTGGTAGTTCAAATTTGTTCAGCAAATTCATCCCTCTCAATTACTATTAACTTGGCAATGTATACTTTTCACTCTATTGATTTGGGGCTTGACCCTCGGGTTGTATTTGGCTTGTGTAATGCACTCCAGTAGGAAACAAGGAGAGGCTTAAATGTGCTTGTGAGGTTTAGCTTTCCTCTTGAACCTTGGTGACATGCTCTGCAGAGGACTTGCCCCAGGTAAGTACTACACCTTCAGCTTGCGCCCTAGAAGAACTGAAGAGGAGCTGATTTGAACTAAATAGTAGCCTGGATTCAAACGGAGCCTGACGTTAGCCTGAAGCAGCATCTCCTGGCTGAGCCCACTCTGCATCAGCTGAACCACAGCCAGTTGCAGTCTAGGAATGTGAGAATCGGTCTCGTTATGAGCCACAGAGACTTAGGATGGTTTGTTACACAATGTTATCGTGACAGTAACTCACAAGTACTCCCCTACGGTCTGTTTTCAGCACAGCAGCTAGAGTAATTATTGTAAAATCTAAATCAGATCATACTACATGTTTACTTAAAACGTAGTAGCAGCTTCCCATATCTTTCAGAGTAAACACCAAAGTCTTTACACTGATATTCATGGCCATACATGATTTGCCCGTTTTGCCCCTTATTATCTCTCTGACCTCAGCTTCTACTCTTCTTCTATTCTCTAATTCCACTCCTGTTACACTGGCCTTCTTTATAGTCTTCAAACACGGCAGGTATGCTGCCCTTGCCACTGTCCTTGCCACGGTGGTTACTTTTGCCTGAGGCACTCTTCCCTTAGAGCTATGGGTAGCTCACTCACTCACTGACTTCCCTCAGGTCTTTGGGCATATGCCACCTTCTCAATGATGCCTACTCTTATTACCCTGTTCATATCTTACATCACCTTATTATGTCTACCCCGGCATTCTGAATTCTCTAAATGTCCTGCTCCACTTCTCCTTTACATAGCGTTTATGACTTTCTAACATAACATATGATTTACTTTTAAAATACATTTATTTTTGTTGCTTGCTGCCTGTAGGTTGAATGCTCTTTAGGGGCAAGGATCTTTGTTTCTTTTGTTTATTAATATATCCCAATAGCCTAGAATAGTGCCTGGCATGCAGTAGCCACCCAATAGGCATTCATTAAATGAATGAATGAATGAACAAATTAACAAATAAGTATTAATTCATAGTTTTATTTCCTGAAATGTTTACATGTTGAAAATACATGTGTATAACACTCAGGTTCTAATTTTGTACAGAAACGGCTATTCATACAAAGTGGCAGTTGCGCTATCTCTTTTTCTTGGATGGTTGGGAGCTGATCGGTTTTACCTTGGATACCCTGCCTTGGGTGAGTATGGTTCATAAAATAAATAAATAAATAAATAAAATTCCTCGTGAAATTTATATGGTAGGTAAATGTACCTATTCTTATAGATCAAATCTCTGCATACTATTAATAGGTCCAAGTTCCAAGTAACTGAAGTTGAATAGTTAATGTTCTTCTGTGAATATAGAGCTAGCTGTTAGCTCTACAATTCAGCTTGGGCAAGAAATTTTGACTTTTCCTTTATTTTCATCTTTCTGAAAACACACAAAATAGTATAGATACTTCCTTGGGACAATAGGCTTGAGCTGTCATTGCTAGTACTGGGCAACATGGTGGACATTTAATAAATTTTTTATGAATAAATGCATATCCCTTCTATCCCTCTAAGAATACTTGCCTTCTTCCTGAGCCTCTGTCAGTGTTCTCTTGGGAATAGAAGCTGCTTCTTTTCAGGAGAAGTTGGAATTGGAACTCCAGGAACCGGCATGAGCTGGTATAGAACCTGACTTAGTACCCTTAGCATCCCCCCCTACATGCTCCTTCTATCTATAACCTTCACATTGACCATAGTTACTAATGCTTGTGAAAACTGTATTTGATGATAGCTTTTGTTTGAACAATACTTTTGTATGCCTACCTTTATTTAAGCCTTATAGCTCTCTGACTTTATCAACCTCTTTAAATCATCTTTACCAGGTAGGGAGATTGTCACCAGAGAGGTTAAGGAATTTATTCACTCTAGAGGCCTTGCTTTATTCTGTGACATATTTGTTGTTATCATCCTTGTTTTATGGATAGGGAAATTGTCACGAGATTAAGAGATTTACCCAAGGACACTCAGCTAGTGACCTGAATGTGAACCCAAATTTTCTGGCTCAAGAGATCATACTTTATTTACGGTAGTACTCTACTTCCTTGTTAACCCTGTACTGAGCAAAATTGAAAGCTTCTGGATGTTCTACTTTCCAGCTAGCAAGGCTAACCTTATTCTTTCCATGTTGCTACCCACCAGTGATCAAAGAGGAATCTTTACTGTGGTGTTAGTGGGAAGTATGTTTCTGACAGCCTTACCTGGAACTCACAAATTTGTTTAGTTAACATTTATTCAACATCGTTAAGTAAGTAAGTATTCTGGAAATAATGATGAAGATCACAGTTCTTATTGGTTAAGACCGTATGAAACCATATATGCACAGAAGGCCTCAGAGTTGCTAAAATAACCCTTTAGTCTAACTTTCTTTTTAGATGATAGATAGATGGACAAAAGGAAGGATGGACAGTTGGACAGAGAAATGAGATTCATAATGAGAAAGTAAAATGATAGGGTGATGATAAGAATACACCCAAAGCCTTCTGGCTTTATCCTTGTATTTTCTTTTTTTTTTTTTTTAAGTTTATTTATTTATTTTGAGAGAGAGAGAGAGAGAGAGATAGGATAAGCTGGAGAGGGGCAGAGAGGGGGACAGAGGATCTGAAGCAGGCTCTGTGCTGACAGCAGAGATCCTCATGCAGGGCTCCAACTCATGAACTGGGAGATTGTGACCTGAGCCAAAGTCAGGTGCTTAATCGACTGAGCCCCCCGGATGCCCCCTCCTATATTTTCTTTGTTTTTAATTTTTACTTATTTATTTTTGAGAGAGAGTGAGTGATGTGCAAGCATGAGCAGGGGAGAGGGAGAGAGAGAATCCAAAGCAGGCTCTGTGCTGTCAACACAGAATCCAATGTGGTGCAATAAGGGGCTTGATTTTACCAACTGTAAGATCATGACCTGAGCTGAAATCAAGACTCAGACGCTTAGCTGACCAAACCACCCCGGTGCTCAGGTACCTACCTCTTGTATGCCGTCTTTACAAAGATGGAATTACACAGGAGCACCTAGGTGGCTCAGTCAACGAAGCGTGTCTTAGGTTCAGCCCAAGTCATGATCTCACTGTGAGTTCGAGCCCTGCATTGTGCTGTCAGCAGAGCCTGCTAGGGATTCTCTCTCTCCCTCTTTCTGGTTTTCCCCTACTTGCTTGCTCTCTCAAAATAAATAAACTTTCAAAAAATTTAAATATAAAATTATGCAGAATTATGTATATATTTTGGGAAGATTTCTAACTTTTAGAAAGTTTTTAAAAACATTAGGAGGGAAGGAGAAGCACTGTTCTTTACAACAGTTTATTCTGTGATGATTCTGAAGAGTAAATTTATTTTAAATATTTGGCCTAACGAGTGATTTTTTGGTTTTTTGTGATATGTGTTGAATGAGCTGTCATGTCAGATGTGTAAGTTAATGTTTTTGTCTTGCTGCACCACATAATAATATGTTAGTATGTATATTGTGAATTTTTCTTCCTGCAAAGTAAAATTCTAGGTAATAAAGCTCTGTATAGTGGCTCTGGTTAGTGAATGTTAGTTTCCTGCCAGGAGCTACCTTTCTCTGGCCACTGCTGCTCCAAAATATTACTAGCTTCAGTCAAAGAGATTCCATTGGAGGCTGAGATTCCATAAACTTGCAAGTGTAATTTTTTAAAATTTATTTGGTTTTGAGAGAGAGAGTACGTGCAGAGAGAGAGAGAGGGGCAGAGAGAGAGGGAGAGAGAATCCCAAGCAGCCTTCACACCATCAGCCCAGAGCCTGATGCAGGGCTCAGTCCCACAACCCTGGGATCATGACCTGAGCCGAAATAAGAGCCAGACGCTCAACCGGCCAAGCCACCCAGGCACGGTGCAAGTGTAATTTTTAACATTCAACATTATGCTTCAGTGTAAAAGTTTTTTTTTTAATCTTTAAATAACTTACTTTATTATCACAATAATCTTTGGGTGTTCATTAGTTCAACAAATATTTTGACTGTTGGCTTAAGATAGAACCTTCTCAAGATTAAGTCTGTCATTTCTTATTACTGCTTTCCAGCTTATGAGTTGTTGTTATTGTCTTGTCTTTTATTTTCTTTAGTCTGTTGGGTTTGCTGACTTTTAAAATTCCTTACCATCTTTTAGTGGGATCTTGGAGTGAGAGGAGCTAAGTGGGCATGTCAAATTATTGATCTTTAACTGAAAATCCTCATCTCTTTAAGCAAATATTTTTATCATATCTTACTTGCATTTAAGCTATCTTAATGTTAAGGATTATGATATGTTTTACCAATGAATCTAATCTAATCTGTAAAGTTATAATGTTTTTAAATTTTAAAATGTTAAATGTTTTTAGGTTAAATTTTAATTTTTACTAAGAATCCAAAGTTAAAGATTTTGGTATTTTTGAATAAAGTGATTACCATTAAAAAGAATTCTTAACTGTATAGTACAATGTTGACTGGCATGAAAATATAGATAGAGCCTAAAATTATATTTTTCTCATAACCTTATTTAATCTTCTGGTAATAAAAACAGTGGTAGCTTTTTAAAATACTTTCTCAATACCATTTATGATCATTGGAATTTTATGAGAACAGAATAAGTAATGTAAATCATGCAATATGAAACCTGCTTTTTCTGAGTATTTTAGTGTTAAACATGATACTTCGTTATATAAATTTTATTTCAGGAATAGACAAGGGAAATTGTGGGGGTGAGATTGTGTAAAAAATTTGAAGAAAAATTTTCAGATTTTATCAAATTTTACACAATCTCACAATCTTTATGTATAGCTTTATTACCTTTAATTGATTTAGTCCTCAGTATATCAGTGCTAGATTAGCTGGAAACTTTTTTTTTAACAATGAAACCTTAGTTTTTATCTTTATTTATTTATTTATTTATTTTAGAGGAAGAGAAAAAGCAGGAGCAGAGGAGAGAGGCAGAGGAAGAGGGAGAGAGAAAGGGAGAGAATCTTAAGTAGGCTCCATGCTCAATGCCGGGGATCACGACCTGAGCCGAAGTCAAGAGCCAAACGCTCAACCAACTGAGCCACCCACACGCCCTGAAATCTTATTTTTCTAATAATATTCTTTCTTTGTATTCTTAATTTTTTTTAAGTTTATTTATTATGAGAGAGAGAGAGAAAGAGAGAGTGAGGGTGAGCAGGGGAAGGGCAGAGAGAGGGAGACACAGAACTCAAAGCAGGCTCCAGGCTCTGAGCTGTCAGCACAGAGCCTGATGTGGGGCGCAAACCCATGGATTACAAGATCATGACGTGAGCCAAAGTCGGACACTTAACCGACTGAGCCACCCAGGCGCCCCATCTGTCTTTGTATTCTTAACTGTAACATCTGTCATTTTTTATGTGGAATAACTAACCTATTCTGTTTTGCCCATCTGTAGCATTAAACTGTTATGGATTCTCAAAGATAATAGCTCTTTTGGAGCAGTTAACAGGAGAGATGCTCTTTTCACAATGGTATTCCTTTTAAAATGTAAATGTTTCCTTATTTGAGAATAAGCAAAGTATTTTTAAGCCCAAATCTTAAAAATCTTTGGCTATAGTATTCCTTTTTTCTTATTTGAAGTTTACTAGTTTGGACTAGTGTATAATATCCACAGATCATAGGACAAATGAAGCGATTTGTAGGTTAAATTGTTTTAAGATTTGATAACTCTCCTTTGTAGATATAGACACAAAAAGAATAGTGATAGCTAATTACCAAATCATTATAGAATACCTGTGGTTTGGCAAATAGCAATTTCAAAATGAAATAATCTGCATTCTCTAAAACAGTTGTGCAGACAGCAGTGTTTGCTTTACTCAACCTGTAATAAAAGAAAACGTTTTTAAATACTCAAAATTAATTTCTGTTCTTTTTATTTTTATACCCAAATCTTTTTATTGAATTCATATTTTTCAAATGTAAAATTTGGGTTACTAAAGTGTAAATAAAATACACTCGGAACTTGAGCTTTATGAATATAACCTGTCAGTGTAATCTTTTTGAAAGAAAATAATAGTAATGGTTCAGGATAAAAATGGATTCTTCTTGATTATAAACACTTTTATTTGGAATTTAAAAATAGTTTTTAAAATTTAAACTGATACTTCTTTTCATAATAAGAAGTTAGTAAATAGGATCTGTACAAAGAGACCTAATACTTTTTTTATTTGGGGAAAAAAAGTCAATCAACTTTTGGTAGTTCACAGATACCTCACTTTTTAAAAAACTGGTATTATGCTCAAAATAATGAAATCTACAAGAGTAATGGTTTCTATTGATTTTGATAAATGCTGTTTAGAATGTATGCTACTTTGTGTTGTTCAAGTTGATCCGGTGTTTGTTTTGCAAATAAGACAATTTACTATTGATATAGTTTCTCCAGTAGTCATATTGACTAGGCATGGGAAGGACAGAAATATAATGAGTGAGTGAATGGATAGAACATACCAAGTCAGTGGATCAAGTTACCCGGGCAATTATAATAAAACACAACTAATGAAAAAGATAATTTAAGGAATTGTTATAGAAGAAAATGGCTAAAAAGTTAGGGGTCGTTAGGAAACAAAAGCTGAGACTATTTACCCATCTTTTTGCAAATATTAAACATCCTCCCTGTGATATGATGTAATGTAGGTTCTAAGGACACAGGAGTAAATAAAACAGATAAAAGACCCTCTTTTAATGGGACTTCCATGAGACACAGATGGAACAAATAAATTTTTGGTAATGTAACAAGTGTTCTGAAGAAAACTAAACGCATAATTTTATATAATGTCTGTATTTTAGTAGTTTTAAAATTATTTCCAACATGTATTATCTTAGTACTTAAACATGATTCTGCTGTATGTCTCATTGTCTAATACTAAAAAGGGAGAAATACTCATCCAGTGTACCTACGTATTTCAGTCTTATTTGTGTATTTCCAAATTGCATGCAGGAGGTGATCTCATCCACTCTTGTGATTTTAGCTGATCTATTTGTAGTTGATACTTAGAACTACCCTTTCACGAAGAGTCTTATTTCCTACCATTTTTATATCCCAAATGCGATGTCTGGAAAGCAATTTAAGTTTAAATATAGATGAGAGATTACTCATCCCACCCCCACCTCCAATCTGCCTCCTGTATTTCATCATCATGTTTTGTGTAATATCGTGTGTATGTCCTAGATTCTATGCTCTGTTATTATCTGTTTTAGTACCTTAGTTCTAAGGTTGGGACTGAAAGCAGAAGTGCATATAGTGCACAGAATTATTGATTTTGAGTATAGAATTAATAAACATGAGATGCTTAGAAAAAACTATAGGATAATTGTAAGATAATTACGTATAGGATAAAGATAATTGGGTTGCTAATAAGATTTTGCAATTTAACTATAAGATCAGTGTTTTTCCTGGTTATTTTTTCTGTGCCTTGATAATCTTTATTTATTTGAAGTTTCTATTGTAAATGTGTATTAAAATTTGGATCACATATGTATATGTGGTTTTAGGACTAAAAGATGTTCTGTAACTCTGGTGTACGAAGTTTTAAAGATTTATTTCTTTAGGCCTTTTCTCTAAATAAATTTTGTGAGATTACACTGAGGGTTTTGTTTAAAGTTTATTAAGTTTATTTATTTATTTTGAGAGAGAGAGAGAGAAAGTGCAATTGGGGGAGAGGGAGAGAGAGAATCCCAAGCAGATTCCACACTATCAGCGCAGAGCCTGATGCAAGGCTCAAACTCACATACCATGAGATCATGATCTGAGTAAGCGACTGAGCTGCCCAAGCAGGTGTCCCTACTCTAAGTTTTTATTTCAGTTTATAATATTTATTTAGGTGAATTAATCATGGTTTGTGGCATTTTTATATAGAGGGTCCTTTAAACCTTTCTCATATTTTCAGGTGAAGATGTGATTTTTTAAAGTGTTAATTTTATATTCTTAATATAAAGCATTTGTGCTATGGTATAAATAGTGGTTTATTGGAAAACAGAAAAGTTAATATTTATAAGACATTCTGAGTTTTAAATTAATTTATCTTCTCTTCTAGGTTTGTTAAAGTTTTGCACTGTCGGGTTTTGTGGAATTGGGAGCCTAATTGATTTCATCCTTATTTCAATGCAGGTAAGTTAGTTTCAGTCTAGAAGATGAACTACTTTTACATTCAAACTTGAGTCTGTGATCTTTTCCTGGTATATTTTAAATATATTAGAAAACACACTTTATCTCTTAACTCAGGCAAAAAGACCCTGTGGGGCAAAGTATTCCCTGATGGGAACTGAGAAGGTCCCTCAAGCAATAAGGACTGTGCTGAGCCAGCAAGAGCCCACAGGACTGACCCCAAGACAATGATCTACCTGACCATTACTGCCCCCCTTCATGTAGCCACCACCTTTGACCCACATTTTCGTGATACAAATCTACAAGTATTTTTAGGGCTTTGGAGACAGTCTTTGAGAACTTAATCCACTGTCTCACCAATGTTATCCTCACTGAAATATATTCCTTTGTAGTTTCAAAAAAAAAAAGAATAAATATATTAGAAAGCAGGAATACTTTTTCAGTTTTTCTTTAAATGGTAGATCTCAGGGATCATAGCTATGTTTCCAAGTGTTCTGCCAGTTAGTAATTCTAAAAGACATAAGAACTTCATTAAAAAAGTATTCGGTGCTCAAATATGATTTGTATATGTGAATTCAACTGAGATTTTTCTACTGGGTAACTTCTACATAATACATAATTTGTATTATGAATCTCTAATAGGGATTAAGATTATTTCTCAGATTTATTATTTCTTTTCCTGATGCAAAATGATGGCACAGCCACATTGTCAATTACTATAGTAGAATATTGATGGGGATCTGATATATGCATATGAACATATAGAGGCAGAAACAATCTTTTCTTTTTTTTAATGGACAGGCACTCTATATTAGTATTCTCTTGGTTATAAATTACAAAAATTGAAATCCACCTAACTTAAGCCAGAAAGGAAAAAGCAATGTTCGGGCGCTCTGTAGAAAATCTAGGAATGGGTTGGTCTTGGGCAAGACTAAATCCATAGAATCAAGTGATGCATTTGGGCACTCTGCTAATACTCCTCTCTGCTTCTCTGTGTTAACCTCATTTTCTCCTGCTGGTGTGGAGGCAGGCAAGTCTGTGAAATGCTGTCCTTTAGCATTTGAAAGGGCCACCAGATGTTTTACATTAAATTACGCTGAACTGGTGGTGGTTAGCTCATGAGGATTCTTAGATTAGAGAAGGAGATAAATTTATCACAACAAATGTCACAAAACAGCATTTCTGAAAGCATTTATGGAGCACCTAGTGTCTTCAGCAAGGGAGTCAGTATGTATGTAGCACATCATCAGTTTTGGTCTTCTTTCTTGTACAATATTTCCACTCCTCAATTCTGTCTGCTTCATGTTAATCCTTATGTTTTAAAAGAAAGTCAAAATCCAGGAGATTTTGGTAGCATACTGTGAGGAGGGTACCATACTGTGAGGAGGAGGCAGCATATGGACCAATAAGATACCAGAATTAAACAAGGAAAATATTTGGTTTTAAAGTTGGAATTTTCCTGTCTTTATTCATAAACATATGCCTAACCAAATACCCTGCCTTCTCTGACTGTGGGACAGGCAAGCAGGCATGAAGAGGCTAAGGTACTTGTGCACATATGCTTGGAAATGGATTTCTCACTTCAAATGATGATCCAAGGAACTTAATGTATTATTGGGATTCTTTAAGATATCCATGATTCAATGTCTTTGAAACCCATTTAGTTAATATTTTCACACTAGGTTCTTTCTTTGGTGATGTCATTGCTTTATCGCTTTATTTATATCAAATTATGGAGCTTTTTTGATTCTGCTACTGCTTTCTGGTATACGAATGCCAGAACTTTTGAGAACAAATAGTTTGTTTCTTAATGATCTTGAATTGAAACTATGGCATTAAGAAATATTGAGGCAGAATTAGAGTTTGAATTTCTGCAGTAAATTTCCCTAAGTTAATAGGTATTTCCCGTGTTAATAGGTATTGCCACTTTAGCTTTAGACTGCATTCAGATTGGAGAAAATAGAAGTTTTCAAATGTAGCCAAAATTGGTATAGCCTTATTCTACATGACATTTAACATACTTAACATATGATGTTGACTGCTTTAGTTTCTAAAGATTATTTGTTCAGCAAATCAAATGTTTTGGCATAAATATTATAAACTGTGTTAATGTTATTGTCCCAAATATATTTTTTCCAATTTCTCATAGACCTTTTATATTTGTCCATTATCTTTTTGTTTATTCTCCTTTTTTATTCTCTCCATTCTGTTTTTTTATTTTTCCTTTTTGCCATTAAATATTGTTCCCCAGTGAATAGCAATGTTTTTCTATTGGGCTGTGATCCCAGAAACATATTGTGCATGAACTCAAGACCTATAAAAACATAGTTGCTTCACAGTGTTTATAACAAAAATCTAGAAAAATCCTCTTTAAAAAAATAGGTCTAGTTATTTCTTCTTTAAACCAAAATACTATAAAGTTTAATGTACATATTGCTAAAGTAAGCTTTACATGTCACTATATTTACTGAAAATACTTTAATGAGCTTATCGATTTAATAAACTTTTGAAATTTCTTCTTTTTTTGTTCTTAAAAAGTATGGAAATGGCAGTGCAAATTAATAGTATGAAACAATACATAGAATTAATTCAGCTCTTTTGTGCATTCAACAAAAATCTAAATCAGTGATATATGTGTAACATATAGTCTTCCAGTTTTAAGTAGCTGTTGTATATAATTATGATATATATAGTTATTCATAAGGATTTTAAAATAAACACTTGTGCTTAATATATTTTTATATTTGTGTCATGATGGCATTTATGATTAGGCTTTTAATTTTTTTATCAGAAAAAACATGAGAATATTTTTATTTCATTTAAACTTCTTACTTACACAATCAGACATTTTTAATGATACCAAAACCACTGATGTGTACTGGGCCAAACAAAAAGAAAAGAATGTTTCCTCTGTTAAGTGGAGACAAGATGGCCACAGATAAGAAAGATGAAGATGGGGAGAGGGAAAACGGAACCGTGAGTTGGGATGTAGAAAGTTGTTGGAAGAAAGTACGTCAGGGTGCTTTGTGATAATTTAAAAAAATTTTGTGCATCATGGAAGAAATTACTTTCATTTTTATTCCTATTAGCATTACAGAGTAGATCTCCTTAAGGGACTACTAAACTATGTAAGTAATGGAAATTCACAAAAGCAGCATAATTTTAAGACATTAATGAATTTTAAAAATATATAAAATTTATAAAGTATCTCATTAGTTTGTCATTTAATATAGATAATTTGTTTTAGCACTGCATTATATATTGTTTTGTCTTATTTTTTTAACTTGCAGATACCAGGTTTGACTTTTCACTTATAAATTTCAAAAGGTCTAACCCTGTAATCACCCTAAATCTGTTACCAGTACTAGAAAAGTGGATCAAAGTCCTTGATAGTTCACTAGATGTTGGACAGCAATATATAAAAAGCAGTAGACATTTTATAGATTTTAGTTCTTTCAAATAACTTTCTGTATATTTATTTAACCCTGGTGTGATGTATTGGAGAAATAAACTAGAAAACAGAGGAGACTAATAATTTGTGTAGCCTCTGCTCTGTCATGTGACCTTAACTAGGTAGATTCCACTTATTAGTTCACTTATCAGGTGGGCAGATTTTTATTTAGTGAATTAAAGGAATGTTAAAAAAATAAAGAGTATCTTAAACTGGTTTTGAGAATAATCCCAAAGCCGTGTTTTACTCGGGAGATACAATGTATGAGTCTTACTCAATTCTTGAGGAATGATACTGATGTTGGTTATTAAGGATTTATACTAACGAGTCTTTAAATCCAATGAAGTCACGGGCTCTGAATGTATAACTTCTGGCACTATGTAGGAATTTTGGTGCTTAATTTAGTATTTAATTTGTTGTTGCTTAGTTTATTATTTAAATGTTTATTTTTTATTTTTGAGAGAGAGGGAGCATGCATGAGCAGAAGTATGGCAGAGAAAGGGGAACAGAGGATCCCAAGTGGGCTCTGTGCTGATAGCAGAGAGCCCGATGTGGGGCTGGAACCCACAAACCTTGAGAACATGACCTCAGTCGAAGTCAGAAGCTTAACCAACTCAGCCACCCAGGTGCTTAATTTAAATGTGACTAATCAGATGGTTTTAATGGCTTCATATTAAAATTAACCACACACAGAAATCAGCTATGAGCACAAAAATGTAATTTGACATGAAAAAGAATATATATGTATTTTTTTTTTTTTAGAGAACTAGGATGGGCACAGTTTGCATTATGGTCCTATAATTGCAGACAGTTGGGTCATTTTACTTTTTTCACCCGGTTAGTAGGTCTTTAGGGGATGATTTGACCTTGCCAGTATTGATATTTGCATTCTTGCAAATGGAGAAACTCCTAAGTGCATTATGTGGAAAAACGGAGCATTAATAGAGTTGTGTTCTTAGTTTTTTCCTTTCCCTCCTTAATTCCTGCATAACATTTAAATTTGTAAGATAATTTAAGTTATGTAAGCCAGTAGGACTTTCTT
This sequence comes from Suricata suricatta, assembly GCF_006229205.1. Lineage (NCBI taxonomy): Eukaryota > Metazoa > Chordata > Mammalia > Carnivora > Herpestidae > Suricata > Suricata suricatta. The sequence continues at coordinate 92,853,679 of NC_043707.1, forward strand.
GAGAATGCAAAGCCATTATATGCGGGGGCGTAGACAGCTTTTGCTGAAGTTTAGGTATTGGAGTAGTTAAAGGTCACCACATTTTTTTTCTTGAATTAATTTATTTTTATTCAGATGTTACCTAAATAAACCCAAACAAGATACATTTTCCCCTAACAAAATCAAAAGTTTATGAACAGAACTACAACATTAATAAAGTTCAAATAAAGTAAGCTCTTTTCTGATCTGGTAAAAAATAAATACATATATAATATAAAATTTGCCACTTTAACCTTTTTTAAGTTATACAGTTCAGTGGCATTAACTACATTCAGAATTTTTTACAACTGTCGCCACGATCTAATTCCAAAACTTTTTCATCACCTGAAATGGAAACTCTGTACCCATTAAGCAGTCTCCCCATTTCTCATTCTCCCAGTCCCTGGTAACCTCCAGTCTACTTTCTCCTGTATGAATTTGCCTATTCTAGGTATTTCGTGTAAGTGGAATCATAATTTTGTCCTTTTATATCTGGCTTATTTCACTTTAAATCATGTTTTCAAGGTTCATTGATAATGTGGCCTGTATTAAAACTTCATTCCCTTTTATGGCTAAAGAATATTCCATTGTATGTATATACTACATTTTATCCATTCATCTGTTGATGGATACTTGGGTTGTTTCCATGTTTGGGCTACTGTGAATCATTTTTGCTATGAATATTTGTGTACATGTATCTCTTTAAGCCCCCTGGTCAGTTCTTTTGGGTGTATACCTAGGAGAAGATGAACTTTTATATTAAAGCTAATTGAGGAGAATATCTTCATGACCTTAGAATGGTTAAATTTTTTTTAAAACCATATCCTCAAAACATAAATCAAAAAAAAATCATAAAGGAAAAAAATTATTGAATTTGATTACCTTAAAATTAAGGAATTCTGTTTTAAAAAGGATGTCATGGATATAGACCAAGTTAACACTTAATAGACTGAGTAAAAGGATACTAGCAACAGGACTGATATGTGGAATAGACAAATAATTTGTGTAAATTGACAAGAAAAGATATAGATCCTGATAGTTAAATGAGTACAGTAAACTAATAGGTGATTCAGAGTCACCTGAATAACTAATATGTAAAAAAAAAAATGCTTGTGGCCATTTACTCTAAAAATTTGTATTGTAAAGATATCTGTTGTAGTCTGTTTGTGGGAGCAGGAATTTGAAATGAACCTAGATGTGTACAGTGATGTGAGAATGAATGCATTCTCTAACGTCAGGAAGCAATTACAAGCACTTACCTAGATGTGCGTACGCTGTATGGAAATGTCTTAAAACTATACTATGAAAATAGTTTAAAACTGAGCAAGATCCACAACAATATTTGGATAAATTAAAAAAAGCATATTCAAAGAACATGTTTTAAAAAAAATAAATACGTATCCAGCTCATGTACCAAATTAAGTGTATGCTCATTATTTGTGTGGGTAGGTGTATGAGCGGAAATTAGGGAGAATTAGAATGGAGATTAGAAGATAAAGAAAAAAACACAAGGGATTTGGTGACCACTTAACATTCTTAACTTTAATACGTATTTCAAGGTTTCCTGATTTATTCTGTTTGCTATAGACTTTACACCTATCGAAAAGCCTAACCTTTTAAGTAAACAATTCAGGATTTTTTTGCACTTAAGCTACAAATAAAATCTCATAGTGAAGACAATCAGAAATGAATTAAAGAAGAAATTAAATTCCACCCAATTCCTCCAAACCTCCTCCATTTCCATAGAAGTAGGGTGTGGTAGGACAAAAGATACCCAAGTTAAGTCCTCAGAACCTGGGAAGATTACCTTATTTGGAAACAGTCTTTGCAGATGTGATTAAGTTAAGGATCTCGATATGAAGAGATCATCCTGGATTATCTAGGTAGGCCTTAAATCCAATGACAGGTGTCCTTATAGGAGACAGAAGGGGAAAGATGACACAGAAAAGAAGGCTTTGTAAAGACAAAGGCAGAGATTAGAGTGATATGGCCAAAGGCACAGAATGGGAGCAGTTCTGATTGCCGTCAAAAGCTAGAAGAGGCTTAGAGAGGATTCTCCCTTTAGAGTCTCTGTAGAGCATGGGGCTGTTGGAGACACCCTGATTTTAGATTTCTGGCCTTCGATTTGTGAGAGAGTAAAGTTCTATTGTTTTAATCCACTAAGGATTATGGTAACTTGTTACAGTATCCCCAGGAAACTAATATAGAGGGATTTGATGTGGCTTTCTTGTGGTTTTAAGCCTTCTCACCAAGAGACATTGATGCCCATTGTACAAAATAGCTTTGCACAGTGTAGTGGGCCTCCTTTTTCCCCTCTTGGAAGATGAAGACTTGTAGCAACCTCCATTAATTGGACTCATAGATTTCAGAAATCCACCCCAGCTTACTAAATGGAAATATACCATGGTATAGAATTTGGCTTCAGGCTTTTTTTTTTTTTTTTTTTTTTTTTAGTGTTTATTTTTTGAGAGAGAGACAGATCACGAGCAGGGGAGAGGCAGAGAGAGAGAGGGAGACACAGAATCCAAATCACGTTCCAGGCTAGGAGCTGTCAGCAGAGAGCCCAACATAAGGCTTGAACTCACGAACGGCAAGATCATGACCTGAGCCAGAGTCAAACACTCAACTGACCGAGCCACCCAGGTTTCAGGTTATTTCTTAGCAGAGAAACAGACTTATAATTTTTATAAGTGTTATCAATGAACAAATGCACATAGGCATATTTAACTGAGTAAAGAAGTTCCCAGTATGGGATATTTTTAAAGACTTGTAATTTTATAATTAACAATTCAGTAATATAGTAAAGGAATTTATAATTGACACACATGTTGTGCATAAGTATATATAAGATGCTTAAAAACATTTAAATTTTGATTTTGATGAGGAATATTAATTTGAATAATTGAAAATTTTAGAGCAGATTGTTTTCTTAAAAATGAAGTAGGATGAACAGTTTCTTCTCTGATGGGACAGTTCATAGAAAAGTAAATTAACAACACCTTATAGATGTGTTTATATTTAAACGTCATAGTCATACAAGAGGTTGAAATTATAAGGTACCATATAGATCCTCTTTATATGGATATGAAAAACAGATTCAGAGAAGATTCATCCTACAGCCAGTTATTGACAGTTTTCTCTTTAAGTTTTCCTTTCATCTAGTGCTTTCCCGCAGTGACTTAATTTGATTGTCTTTGGGGCAGCTCTTGCCATTGTTTTAGCAGAGAATAGTGCTGTGCTCTGGTGATCTGGTAGAAGCATGGAGGGGGCACTGAAAACAAATGCATTATCAAGTGTTTTTGGCTACAAATAACAGAACCTCAATTTAAATTTGCTTTAATAATATGATAGTTTACTATAGCATATACCAGGAGTCTAGAGATTATGTAGTTTTAAGATGTATTAATTTTTTTTAAATATTTATTTTTGAGAGAGAGGGAGGAGGAGAGAGGGTCTGAAGTGGGCTCTGTGCTGACAGCAGAGAGCCTGACACAGGGCTTGGACTCACGAACCAGGAGATCATGACCTCAGTGAAAGTCAGACACTCAACTGACTGAGCCACCCAGGTGCCCCAAGATTTAGAGCTAAAGGATATGATGAAGGACTGTCCCCTTTCTCTTTCCTTTCTTCCCTACTATTTCTCCCTCTCTCCTTCTTTCTTTTTGCCATGTTCAGGCCCTTTGGTTAGCATCACTTCATCGTAGGGTGACTTTCAGAGATAGAAAAAAAATTGTTTCCTCTCACACATATCTTCTTAAGGGTGGCTATGCCAACAATGAATTTGCATCCTAGGTGGTTGGCCAGAATTAGATTCCATGCCCACGCTGAACCAGTCTCTGGAAAGAGAACCAGAATTACCTCGATAGAACTAGATGTTAAGGAGCTGAATTACATATTTGAGTAGAGAGAAATGCTGTAATAAGATAACTACACTAGATGCAAAGTTGGATCATGTATTATCAGGTAATAAACAGTATCTTTTGGGGCTATCTTCTCCATAGAACAGAGGAAACAAAACAATAAACATTATTATTTTTCTACATGTTAACTACTAACTTTACGAGATTGTAAAATATCGGGGTCTTAACAGAAGTAACTGAGCCTCAGGTAGGCTTATTAGATGCATGCTATTAATAGATCACTTAATCATATATTTTCCTCATTTCCATCTTTAAATACTTTTTTTTTTTGACAGGGATAAATGCTGTTAGGGGAGATGGCAAAGGAAGAAAACGAGAATGGGATAAAAGGCATGATTCCAATCTATGCACATATTCCAACTAGGCAGTTTTTGGCCATGTGATTTGCTTTATTTCTCCAGGCTGGGCTTTACTTTTTCTTTGTTCCCCTCACCCAGTCTCAAACCATGTTGTAACTCTGAATCACTCATTCTCTTTCTTAGCTTAACGCTCAAAATTAGTTTCCTCTGGGACCTTGGCCACTGAAAAGGTTTAATTTAATTCTTAAATAACATTCATAAATGTCAAATCAAATGAATTTAATCTTTGGGAAATAAGTCACAGTGCATGACAGTACCTAGCATGGTATTTAGCACATAAGTTCTTTTTAACTGTTATCTGAATGTTAACATTTATAGTTCACTAGTATAAGCTCTTTGTTGGCAGCAACTGTATCTTCTTCATGGTTGTGTATAGAATGCCTAGCACAGTGCCTGGAGTGTTGTAGCAATTCAGTATTTGTCGGATCGTTTTAAAAACCAAACTCACTATAAAAACGAAACATGCTCTCCAGCAGTGTTCTTCAAACTCTGGTTGTATAACCCCGGAAAGAATTTTTTTTTAATCCCTACCCTCCACACGTTTTTAAGTTGACATTTAAGTTTTACATCATCAGTTTAAATAGTGCAAAGGATGTAATTTCTGGTTTTCAAATATTGACATATTGAAGTAAAACTGTTACATCAATTTTAAAATGTATCCAACAGAATATAAATACCATAGAATTTTAAATATCATTCATTTAAAAATACATGAATGAACCCTTCACTGTCCATTGTAGTTTTTAGATAGTTTCTTGAATTTTTTATTAAAAAAATTTTTTTAAATTTATTTATTTATTTATTTTTGAGACAGAGAGAGACAGAGCACATTTAGGGGAGGGGCAGAGAGAAAGAGGGAGACACAGAATCTGAAACAGGCTCCAGGCTCTGAGCTGTCAGCACAGAGACCAACATGGGACTCGAACTCCCGAACCGTGAGATCATGACCTGAGCTGAAGTCAGCCGCATAACCGACTGAGCCACCCAGGTGCCCTGGCGTCTTTGTATATTCCTAAGGCCACTGTTTGAAGATTGCTACCTTAAAGTATAATTTGTAGAGATCATGTCAGCTGGATCGTCAGAAATGTGATGAAGTGGACAAGATGACTGTAATGAGCATGTGTTGTTTTTTTTCTTATCTACTTCTTCCATTCTGTGTGGTTCTGGAAGGATTGCCAATCACACTGTCTCAACTCTTAAGGGAGCCTAGCCTAGCCAATCATATTAATTCTATTCCCTTGGCTATAGTAATTTGTCCAGCAATAGGCATAGTAAACAAACAGATCAAAGTCCTTCCCTGAAATTGGTATATAAACGCTGAGGAAGAAGATTTCACTTTCTTTCTATTGGGAGCTGTTGAGCTTCAAAGATATAAATCTGGAGCTGTCAGACCGAGTGCCTCACAGAATGAAGGTGAGGGTGCAAACCGGCAGGGAGGCCAAGCCCAGGGTCCCAGCGGCTCTGAATTTCCGTCCTTGAGGCCTTGGTTCTTGTAGCTCTTTTGGTCCTGTGACCTTCCCCAGTATTTTTTCCAGCTGCATGAGCCACTGAGTTAGTTTATTTGCTTATGTTAGTTTAAGTGTATTTTGGTGCTACTGAAATAATTCAGTAACAAGAAAAGTAAACACGAAGTATTGTGAATATATCTTTTGTAAAATGGTAATTTTGAAAATTTTCTCTTCTAGATTGTTGGGCCTTCAGATGGAAGTAGTTACATTATAGATTATTATGGAACAAGACTTACAAGACTGAGTATTACGAACGAGACATACAGAAAAACACAGCTATATCCATAAATATTTTTTAAAAGAAACAGTAAGTGATATGCATATATAATCTTTAAAAAATTTTTTTAATGTTTATTTATTATTGAGACAGAGAGAAACAGAACATGAGTAGAGGAGGGGCAGAGAGAGAGGGAGACACAGAACCTGAAGCAGGCTCCTGGCTCTGAGCTAGCTGTCAGCACAGAGCCCGATGCAGGGCTTGAACCCACGAACTGTGAGATCATGACCTGAGCCAAAGTCAGATGCTTACCCGACGGAGCCACCCAGGCGCTCCAACATATTATGATAGTGTATCATCTGTATAAAATTATGAAAATTTGAGAACCGCAGGGAACTTGAGATCATCTAGTGCTATAAATCTTTCATTTTGCTAATGGAAACACAGGTCTCCATTTGCCTGAAACATCCCTAGTCTTTTGTAAAGCTTTTCTATGTACACTCATTGTTCCTGCAGTTCCCGATTCAGTCCCTCTTGCTTTGCAGAGATTATGGCTGGAAGACGGAGTTCACAACAAAAAGATAACATCAAAGCAAAAAGAAATTTCATAGAATTATATGATGGATCTGCAGAAAACGTGTTGTAGACAGTGCAGTACAGCATGTCTTTGCTGCTGTCCCACTTTCCTGGGGTCAATATGATCTTTAAACCTCTTTCTTCTTCCCTAACCCTGAAGCTTAATCGAATCTCAACTCTGAATAAGTACTTACTCTAACCTAAAGTTTGGCCCTGTCCATGAGAATTATTAATTGGCCATTGCTTTAAATAGGTAATACACCTGGAACCCCTGAATGGCTCAGTCAGTTAAGCGTCCAACTTCGGCTCAGGTCATAATCTCACGGCTTGTGAGTTCCAGCCCCGGGTTGAGCTCTGTGCTGACAGTTCACAGCCTGGACCCTGCTTCACATTCTGTGTCTCCCTTTCTCTCCCCTCCCCCTGCTCATATTCTGTCTCTCTCTCCTTCAAAAATAAATAAACATTTTTTGAAAAGCAAAAAGAAATAGGTAATACACCTGGTTAAGTCAGAGATATCAGTCTTTCTGGTTCAATTCTCTGGTTCTGTAGAACTCTGCTACTACAAGGTTTTTATTTCCAGGACTGCACGTTAGTCTGTTCTAATAAATAATCTTCCAAGAATGCCAGGCTGTTCTCAGGGGTTTGATAGACTATGAGGAAAATGATTCCCTCGCACAGTCTCCTCTGCAGTGGTAAAGTCCTGTATAACATGTAGGGTGCAGGGTACTTCTTAGGTGGTAGTTCACATTGAACCACCTGGCCGCTTCCAGAGAGAAAAAGGCGGCCAGCTGTTCTGGCCACAGCCATAGTCCTAAGGTTTCCAGTTGATTCTACCTCAGAGAGTGCTTCTTGGGGCCAGGCAAGGAACAGACATTTTATTTTCGATGTTGCAGAGTATAAATAGGATACATAGTATAATTTTTGCCACTAAGGTAGATTTTTTTCCTCTTCTCACAGTAATATTATGAGACATGCTTTATAGTCAGTGTCATGGGAGTTGAACAGTCCCAGACTCTGTCCGGACGTGAGGAATTTGTTCAACTGATTGTCCAGAAAGCTTTTCACTTCTTTCCTTACAAAGAGTCTCTGGGTTTAACATTGAAATGAAGCTTAGAGATCCATCTGCCTCTTCTTGCCAGGGAATGAGTTGAGCCCCGAGGACGTCGAGGCTAAGGCACCGCCAGTCAGTACCGAGCGGCCCCTAGAATGGGTCTGTGTGCATCCCACTGGCTGCTGGGCAGCGCCCGCCCCGTCCCAGCCCAGCAGCCCTGTCGTTCTGCAGTAGGCGGCTTCGTTTTGGAAGCCGTTGCTCCTCCTCGATGGGAAGGGTTGCGTGGTTTCACGTAGCCCTGTTTTCACACCGCACATGGTTGTGTCTCTTTCAGAGTATACAGATTGTTTACAACGTGGAAAAGTCAAGCAAGTGCAATTGAGAGAGCAGTTTCATTCTCTGTGGTCTATTATATCAACTTGTAATTAGGATTTCAGACTCAGATTTGACATTTAAAACTTGAAGGGCTCATCGAGAAGGCAGATCTCTGCACTGTCATTCACTTGATCTCCTACAGTAAATATGGCAGTGCTCCAAGAGAAAGAAAAAGTACCCTGAGTAAATGAAACGTTAAAATGTGCATCTACAGTAACCTCATTGGACTCTTAAAATACTGTGTTTTAACATATTTTTTTTCTGTTTTAGGATTTGGGCTTCCTTGATTTTAACAGCACTGTCAGTGTGTGGGTTTCCAGATTTCCCTTTTTCTTCTTCATACATCACTTTATGGATTCTGTATAACTTTTTATTATTGTTCATATTTTTGTTTTGTTTTACTTAAAAGCATATTATTCTGAGATTTTTTTAAATTGGACTTTCTTTGAGAGCTGTGTGATAATAGAGTCTTTCTCTGACTACTGTCTCTATGAGATAAATAGCTTATTACCCTGATATTCCAAAGGCAGGTTGCCACTTGTCATTTTTGCTTCTGAAAAATAAAAATATGACTTATTCACATTTTTTAGCTCTTTATTATCAAGAAAACCTTACATGTTGAATGTAGCTGTCTTCTGCATTTTGATCCTTCAAAACAGTTAATTCACAGTGTGAACAAATCCCATTACCATATTGCCTGGGGCTGCGGTCATGTATGAGAACCCACCTGTTTTTCCACAGCTTTCAGATCTGTCTCTGCCTCGGTATCCAGGGAGCGAAAGATCGCTGGGGAGGCTGAAACCTTGAGGCAACACGGATACTTCTGGCACGGATTCAGGCCTCTGAAGTGTGAACTTTTTCCTTTTCGCTTTGGGAGTGATGCACTAGCGTTTGGAAGACCAGCTGCTGACTCGTCTAGCTCAATGCAGTTATATTTGAAGCTGGATAGACAAGGTGGGAACGCCAAACAGATGATTAATGTCTTCCATCTGTTAGCGCTGCCAGGCAGATGCCGGCGCAAGTGCGTCCGCGGTGCCCCAGTGTCTGAAGGAAGCGGCACCTGAGCGCGGCCACGGCCTCTTCTCGCGCGCTGAGAACAGTTCTGAGAAGATGGAAATACTTGAAAGGTTAGGTCCTCGTAATGCCACCGTGCTCTCTTTAGTAACAGGCGTAACAGTTTCACAGTTACTTGAGTCTGGGCTCCTCAAGAGTAAACACCGTCATTTTTTTTTTTAATCACTCCTAGTGCAGTTAGCTTCATAACATGTTAGTCACTCAGCAACAGTTTCTGCAGTTGGCGGGTGATTATTAAGTATTGATACCTAACGTGAATTTGGATTGACTCCTCATGCACACAGAGAATGGTCTCTTTGATTCATTGACTGAAATACTGAGTGTCTACGACATGGGAGGCGCTGTTCTAGATGCTAGGATGCAGCAGTGAACAAAATACAAACATCCCCGCCCTTAACGAACTTCCGTTCCCCTGGGATCTGTTTTCACGGCGATAATATTTTGGGTTGCAGTTAAGCTAGCTGGTAGATGCCCATTTTCTAGTATTTCCTAGATGCTTTTGGTTGCACACAGTGCTTTGAAGTTTAACCTCAGGATCACCTAAGTCCACATTTGAAGTCTACATTTCTACAGCCATGTAAGGTATGAGAAATCCCTGCAATCAAATCTTGAAAAGTCATCTTGATTGTTGCATAATTGTTCTAGTTATTAAGTTGGCCAGGGGAAAAGTCTGTTTCAAAGCAGGTGCTTCTCAAAGTGTTTATTCAAATAAGCTATACTCCAAAGGTTGTAGGTAAAATCTAGAAATAGAGTCCCTTCACAATGGATTCTTAAACCTGTAGACTTTATTTTCCTTATAATTTCCTAAATTTATATGACAAGAACACCTCAGATTATCCACTTTGCTTAATTCCCTGTTGCCTAAAATATGTACTTATGTAACAAATGGTTTTTCTGTGTCGTATTATTTATTTTTTATGTGAATGCATTTAATACATGTAATTGCAGTTCTTGTTTTATTTTGCTTTCATGGAGCACATTTTATTATGGATATTTGTTAGTAGTGTCTCTGAGTAGGAAATATATGTTAAGGCCTCTGTAGAAGATGTTTTATATGATAACTCCACTTTTATTTTTTTTTCTTTTATAGTTTATTGTCAAGTTGGTTGCCATATAACATCCAGTGCTCATCCCCACAAGTGCCCTCCTCCATGCCCATCACCCCCTTTCCTCTCCCCCTCCCCCATCAGCCCTCATTTTCTTCTCAGTATTCAAGAGTCTCTCATGGTTTGCCTCCCTCCCTCTTCCCAACTATTTTTCCCCCTTTCCCTCCCCCACGGTCCTCTGTTAAGTTTCTCCTGTTATACTTATGAGTGAAAACATATGATATCTGTCCTCCTCTGCCTGACTTACTTCACTTCGCATGACACCCTCGAGTTCCACCCACGTTGCTACAAATGGCCAGATTTCATTCTTCTCATTGCCACGTAGTACTCCACTGTATAGATAAACCACATCTTCTTGATCCATTCGTCAGTTGTTGGACACTTAGGCTCTTTCCATGATGTGGCTATTGTTGACAGTGCTGCTATGAACATTGGGGTACACGTGCTCCTATGCATCAGCACTCCTGTATCCCTTGGGTAAATCCCCAGCAGTGCTATTGCTGGGTCATAGGGGAGTTCTATTGTTAATTTTTTGAGGAACCTCCACACTGTTTTCCAGAGCGGCTGCACCAGTTTACATCCCCACCAACAGTGTAGGAGGGTGCCCGTCTCTCCACATCCTCGCCAGCATTTATAGTCTCCTGATTTGTTCATTTGATAACTCTACTTTTAGAGCAGTGGCCAAAATTGTAAGAGATGGATTAGCTCAGTCTTTCCTTGGGTTACTCCTAAACTCTAGGGTGGAATGGAATGGATTCTTTCAATGCTACAGAAACAGTGTTTCTACAGAAATATTTACAAACAGTACTGCTTTAGCCTGAAAGAATTAATACAATTTCCAGAAGTACCTCTTTACTCAGGCGTATTTCTTACCTACACTGTATTAAATACAAGACCTCTTTAAGATTTCAAAGATTGTGCTGTGTGTATGGCTAGCATCTGTTCATGGAACTATAGAACTATAAGAAATACTGGTTTGTGGGTATGTTTTGTTTTTGTTTTGCTTTACAAAAAAATGTGTGTCTTTTCCCCTTATTTTAACCTAGGATGCTTAAGGCTAAGTTAAGTATATAATACTGATAAGCAACTAGGAAACTAAAATAGATCTAATAGCAAGAACTAGCAAGAAGGAAAATTTGTTTTTAAAAAGTACAAGTCTAAGATATTGGTTCCTCTTCCTGATTCAAACACCTTAAATGTTGATGTTCCCCAGGGTTCTGTCTGACACCTTCTCTCTTCCTTTCTCTCATTAAATCAGCATCCATTTTACTTTTTTCTATTTACAAAATTAGTGCAAACCTAATGCAGAAATTCTGGGAAACGCCAAAAAGTGCAAAGAAAAAAACCTCATTCCATAGCTCAAAGATAATGATGTTAGTGTTTTTATGTATGTCCTACTAGTTTCTCCATGCACGTATGTACATTTTCTTCACAAAGAAAGATATATTACCCATACTGTTATGTAGCCTGCTTCTTCACATTGTAAAGATTTTTCTATTTCAATAACTATTCTTTTACAATACCATTTTTAATGGCTGCAGAGTACTCCATGTCTGTATCATAATGTATATAATTCCTTTATGTATTCTTTGGTATTTTAAATTATTCCAATAAATGAGCAATACATGTTTATTATTCTTTTTCTCTAGAATTGCCGCTCTTAGTCAAAAAGTACTCATACATTAACGTTCTGGATACCTATATACAATCCTAGTTAATCAGGGTAGTGGAAAGAGAATGAGGTCAAACAGCCCAAGGCCAAGTTCAAACAAAACTACAGTCAAATCTCGGTTGTCCTGGTGCAGATTAACTGTGGGTCAGATACTGCAGGGACGTGTAACTACCCCTGCTCTGCAGTGAGACCACTGCTCACTGGTGCTAAATTCTGTCCCTCACACCCCCAGGCTATAGAAGAGCACCTGTTTGAGAACAGGATGGCTGCTGGAGCAAGGGTGTGGTGTTGGGGGATGATAGCAAATCGTTAGTTTGGCATGGGATATTAAATAAATAGTTGACTGAATTATCTAATACCCTTCAGAAAGCTTCAAGACAGGCGTTTTAGGAAGGAGTAAGTAGGGGGTGATTCCAGAGGAATTCAAGAGAGTGGCATGAAATGGGGAAGCAAAAGGGTGTAAAAAAGTATGCCATGAAACAAATGCAGAGATCAGAGCCTTAAAGAAAAGGGTATATTAAAACTCAAAGAAAAGAAAGATCCCAGTGCGCTCAAGGAAACAAGCCCCCCAACATCCTTCCTGCTTCTTAACACACAGCTGAGCCCACTTTTACCTTGTCATGGTCAATACCAACTTTATCAACTTTTCCATAAAAGCCAAACTCAACTTAGAATGGTCAATGATGAACTGTCTGTGTGCCAAGGGGATCCCTTGTTTAACTGTGTCATGACCAAAACTGAGAAATTGGGAAGACGTGTTCAATAGCTCTAAGGATTGCTAAGGATCCAAGAGTTGAATTATTACCACACATACACAAAGGAACCTATGCAGATGACTACTTAATACAGAGAGTAACTCAGCATGTGTTACATTGTGGCCACAGTTGACCAGGACCTTAAAGGAAGGATCCAAAAGATCCCTGGATTTCCCATCATATACATGTCTAACCAGATAATTATGGAGCCCCTCCTTCTAATTCTTAAAAGATGGAGTACCTTTGCCTTCCTTTACCAACTTTTTCTGTTGCCAGCTCATATAGCAATACGCTATAGCGTGAATTATTATTCCACTTACTCATTTGCTCTGTTATGAGCTGAGTATGTTTAAATGCACTCGGTTTTTTATGTTGTTTTGGGAAAAAAAAGTAGGAAGCTCATTCATAATGGTCTTTATTCTCCCCTACTAAGAGGGGAAGGGAGATAGGTAAATTTGGGAAATGAAAAAAAGTTATTAATTTGGAATGAATAAAAGAATTCTGGGGGTGCCTCGGTGGCTCAATGGGTTGAGCATCTGACTTTGGCTCAGGTCATGATCTCATGGTTTGTAAGATTGAGCCCCGCATTGGGCTCTGTGCTGTCAGCTCAGAGCCTGCTTCAAATACTCTGTCCTCTCTGCCCTCCCCCGCTTGCGCTCTCTTATCTGTCTTGTTCAAAATATATAAATAAACTTTAAAAAAAGAATTCTGAATGTCACCGAGTACCTAAATGACTCCTGGATTAATGCATTTGTAGCTAAATTGATGAGCATGGTAGCAATTATTTTTATTATCTCTCTTTTGTTTAAGGAATCTCTATACCCAACATAGGACTCAAACCCACAACCCTGAGATCAAGAGCTAGATGCTTTATTAACTGAGCCAGCCAGGTGCCTTTCAATTGTCTTTTTAAGTAGAGCCTCGTGTTTGCTTTGGTAGCACATACACTAAATAGAGCCTGATATCTTAATTCTTAGTAAACTATCAATGCTCTTAAAGCTAGTCATTGTCTGATGGAAACAATGTTATCTACCTTCTTAGAAAATAGACAGTTTTAGAAAACAATTATGAAAATATTCAGGCTTAAATAAATAAGAAAAGTTAAAAAAATATTGAGGCTTAAAATCTTAAAATTTCAAGAAGATTTTAACTTGTTAAAAATTCTTTTTATCACCCTTCATATAACAAGATGTTATACTAAGCTCATTTCATATGTATATATGTATTTTTTTTCTTTTTTTAGAGAGAAAGCATGAGCAGGGAAGAGGAACAGAGAGAGAGAGAGAATCTTAAGCAGGCTCTACATTCACTGCAGAGCTGGATGTGCGGCTCGATCCCACAACCCTGGGATCATGACTTGAGCCTAAATCAAGAGTCAGATGCTCGGGGCACCTGGGTGGCTAGGTCAGTTAAGTGACCGGCTTCGGCTCAGGTCATGATCTCACAGTTCGTGGGTTCGAGCCCCGCGTCGGGCTCTGTGCTGACAGCTGGCCCGGAGCCTCGAGCTTGTTTCGGATTCTGTGTCTCCATCTCTCTGAGACCCTCCCCTGCTCACGCTGTCTCTCTCTGTCTCTCAAAAATAAACAAAAGACATTAAAAAATATTTAAAAAAGAGTCAGATGCTCAACTGACTGAGCCACCCAGGTGCCCCACTCATTCTTTATTTTAAATGATTTAGTCCTCACAATATTTCTGTAGGATCCTTCTAAACAGTTAATATCAGTAACCCCAATTTCCAGATAAGTAAATTGAATCCCACAAAAATCAAATGACTTGTTCAAGGCCATGAAGTAAGTGGCGAAGCCAGGATTTAAACCCAGGTCTATCTCTGCTCTCCTACCATGTGGTAGTTACAGCTGTCCAATTCTATGGGACACTGCTAATGATTGTGTAATAAGAGAGTTTTCTTACCATGTTGTTTAATGTTATCAGTATGGCAGTGATTTGCCTATATTGAGCCTTTTTGCTTAACTGATAGTTTGCTGGTTTAAAAAAAAAATGTAGGGGCACCTGGGTGGCTCAGTCGGTTAAGCGTCTGACTTCAACTCAGGTCATGATCTCATGGTTCGTGAGTTCAAACCCCACGTCAGGCTCTGTGCTGACAACTTGGAGCCTGGAGCCTGCTTCGGATTCTGTGTCTCCCTCCTGCCCTTCCCCCACTCATGCTCTGTCTCTCTCTCTCTCTCTGCCTCTCAAAAATAAATAAATGTTAAAAAAAATTTAAGTAAGTTAATAAAACATTTATTTAAACTTCTCAAGTTTATATCATGCAGATGCCAGCATGTTTTATGAATATCTAAATGAGACTATGACAGAGCAATGATTTTCCAAAACCCAAAGATTTTTCTGTTGTCACCTTATCTGACATTTGCAGCACTTTCTGGGCCAAAAATCTGGTTGTGTTTGTATGACAGGGAGAGAGATGTTAGGTGGGACCATACTGTCACACTCTGGTTAGTCTTGCTGAGGTCAGATAATGAGACATCTGTAGATGGTGGGGATTGCAGGTGATTTTTATTTAGTTAGGGTCCATTTTTTTTGGCTTATCTGAATTTCCTAATTTTTCATAATAATCATGCATTGTTTGCATGCATGTACTTGGCAAAATAAGTAATAGTATGGGTAAATTAGAAGAAAGAACCCAAGGAAGTCTTGTTCTCTTCTTCTCCTCTCCCTCCTCAGGATACACTTACCCTAGTGTCTGATGTGACTCTTTAAACAATAGACAGTACATTTAAAAGAAAAGGTCTGACCTCCAACCAGCACAGTTTGATGGGAAGAACGTCAAAGCAGGACTTTGGAATCAGACCTGAGTTTGTATTCTATCTTTGTCACTTGTTTTGTGGCTGAGCACGTAATGGTTCTGAGCCCCTCTGTCTTCATGTAAATGAGCCCCATGTTGGGCTCCGTGCTGACAGCTCAGAGCCTGGAGCCTGTTTTGGATTCCGTGTCTCCCTCTCTCTGCTCCTCCCCAATCATGCTCTGTCTCTCTCTCTGTCTCAAAAATAAATAAACAGTAAATTTTTTTAGTATATAAAAAATAGTGATAATATCAAGTAGGTGATGTTAAGAGATTAAAATGACAAATAATAGTCACTAGTGAACAGATTTTAAGGAATAGAATGATGGCATTAGGTGTTGGGTGGGGTGGGGAAGGTCCATGTGGAATTTGCAAGGGCCTCCCCGTTCCTGGGCTGTAGTGTGGTCGTATATTGAGTAAAATGTCAGTGGATTTGAAAGTTCCTTTTACAAAGGTAGATAAGATGTGTTCTTAGGACATTGTTTACCTACATTTTTCTTACCTCCACTATTGCAATTGTTACATGTAGCCACTCTGTGTAATAAGGGCCAAAAATCTCTCTCTTAAAAAAGTAGTCTTACCTTTTACTGCTTTGAGATTTTCCTTACATAAGGAAAGGCTGCAGTGTTGCAGATTTGTTTTTGTTGCTTCTTAATATGAAGTTCTCTGGAGATACTTATCTAATACATTTAGAAATGTTGCTATGAGGCAGAAATGTTGCTACTTTCACCCCAAAATTAAGGTTAATTGCAAGCAACTGCTATGCCGTACAACAGAATGTTGGGGTTACACGGTCAGTGTTAGCAGTGTATGCCAAGCATGTGGAAACTGAGGCTTGAAAAATGATTAAGGTTAGAGCTCTTTGGCTCTCTATGTCAAAGAAAAACGTCTTACCAGAATACTTTAATATTTTTTTTAATGTTTTATTTATTTTTGATACAGAGAGAGACAGAGCATGAGAGGGGGAGGGTCAGGGAGAGAAGGAGACACAGAACGGGAAGCAGGCTCCAGGCTCCGAGCTAGCGGTCAGCAGAGAGCCTGACGCGGGGCTCGAACCCACGAACGCAAGATCTGACCTGAGCCGAAGTCGGAGGCTTAACCGACTGAGCCACCCAGGCGCCCCCAGAATACTTTAGAAAGTGTGTGGCATTTGAAAGTTTTAACCATGTGAGCCGATTTTATATTTAAGAGTCTATGATTATGAAGGCTCCAGGTACTGTCTTTGGTTTTCAGACAAACCTCAAAATTTGACTACTCGGTTGAATGAATGAAATTCCTGATTGTCTATGGGGAGGAAGTGAGCCTATGCTGATTTATTCAAGTCCTTGATGGTCCTAGTGCTTAGAACAGTACCTGGAATAGCATAAGAATTTTGTCAACATTAAATTCTTACCACAGAATTGGTGATTGCTAGAGGTGGTTGTTAAAAACAGACCAGCATGTACATTATCAGAGATAATAGGAAGGAGGTGAATGGGGAGTGTGGGGGCTACTAAATCACCTAATTTGTGTCATATTATTATGTGTCATTGTGTACTTTCCTGACCTGATTATCTTGTGGTAAGAAGACTAAAAACCTTCTGGAGCAATCCACATCTTAATCTCCAGAATCTGGAAATACGTTGTGAGCCCCGAGGAGGTAAATTCCACTGTCTACGTGCCCCTGCCCCTGTAATCCCGGAAAGCCCCGTGCCTTCTGGGAGAGTGTGTCACAACCAGTCACAAGGGGGGGCGCCTGGGTGGCTCAGTCGGTTAAGCCTCTGACTTCGGCTCAGGTCAGATCTCGTGTTCGTGGGTTTGAGCCCCGTGGCAGGCTCTGTGCTGACGGCTAGCTCAGAGCCTGGAGCCTGCTTCCGGTTCTGTGTGCTTCTCTCTCTGCCCCTTCCCCTCTCATGCTCTGTCTCTCTCTGTATCAAAAATAAATAAAACATTAAAAAAAATTTTTTTTAAAAAAAACAACCAGTCACAAGGATCCAGCTCACCCCGTGGCCCACCAAGTCACCCAGCCAACCACGTCCCGCCAAGGCCTTAAAAATGCCCTTATTTGGAACTCTGCCCTGGCGGACTCAAACTCGGAACCCATTACCCATAAAAGCCTCAGCCTCCCTCACTGGGTGCGACTTCCCTGGCCCATCCAGTCCAGACCAGGGAACCTCAACGGAGAGCGCTCCCAATAAAGGCCTTTTACATTTATTTCTGACCTTGGTACCGACTCTTGGAACCTCGCCCCCCTCTTCCCCCCCCCCCTCCAGTTTATATCCCACAATAAAAGCCCCTGCTGGTTTACAGACGCCTAGCCTGGGTATTTTTGTCGTCCTCCTTCTCTTCTCTTCTGAACTAAGGTTTTCTTACATATGTTACTTTATGTGACAATAGGCCTTTGCACACGTGATTAAATTAAGGTCTTAAAATGGGAAGATTATCCTGGATTATTTGGGTCAGCTCAATACAACTACAAGAGTCCTTACAAGGGAAAGAGGGAGGAAGGAGAGCCAAAGACAGACGACTGACTGGGAGGCTAGAAAGGGGAGTGATTTGAAGAATTCTCCACCACTGCCTTTGAAGATAGAGGGCGGCACCATGGGCCAAGGAATGTAGGGGGCACTAGAAACTAAAAAAAGAAGGAGAGGGATTCTCCCCCTGAACCCTCTAATTTTAATATATGTGCTGCCCAAGTCAGCACTGCCCTGGAGCCTGCAGAGGACCAGAACTCAGACGAGTCCTTGATTTTCACCTAGGAAGACCCATTTCAGACTAGTACCTTCCAGAACTGTAAGATTCTAAATGTGGGGTTTTTTAAGTCACTAAGTCTACCGTAATTTGTTACTGCAGCACTAGAAAACTACTACCGTTGTTACTTTCATGTTCTTTTTTTTTTTTCTTTTTTTGAGAGACAGAGAGAGTGGGAATAGGGGAGGGTCAGAGAGAGAAGGAGACACAGAATGTGAAGCAGGCTCCAGGCTCTGAGCTAGCTGTCAGCACAGAGCCCGACACGGGGCTCGACGCGGGGCTCGACGCGGGGCTCGAACTCACGACCTGTGAGATCATGACCTGTGAGATCATGACCTGTGAGATCATGACCTGAGTCGAAGCCAGACGTTTAACTGACTGAGCCACCCAGGTGCCCCCTGTTGTTACTTTAAAAGTGAGTTACTTATTGAGAGCATCTTGTAGGACCCTCCCTTTTTTTCCATTCTGCTGGTCTTTGTCTTTTAATGGATATGCTTAGATCATTTGCATTTAAATTAATTATTGATGGGTTAGGACTTAAGTCTGCTGTTTATTGCTTGTTTTTTGTCTTTCTCTGTTTCTCATTCTGTTTTTCTCTTTTTTTGCCTCTTGGGCATTATCCAAACTTTTTTTGTAATCGATATTTATTTACAATCCTTTTGAGCATATCACCCTACATCATTTATTTTTAGTGGTTGCTCTTGACATTACACTATACACACATAACTTATCCCAGTGTACTGGTGTAAGAGTCACCTTGGAAGTCACCTTGGGATGGCGACCAAGTGGCCATTTCTCTGGGGGCTGGAGGAGAACACGTGCACAGACGACCGCCCCTCACCTGCAGACCTGGGATGTCTTGCCCCATTTGGAAGCAGCCAATCCTGAAGCTCCAGCTTCCCATCACCCTGACAGACGAGGCAACCTATTCCACCCCGCCACGCCCTGAAAGGCCCTTATTTGATAATCTGCCCTCCCAAGATCAAACCCAGAAACCCCCCCCACTCCCGCCATCGCCTATCACGCGACCTCCCCGACTCCCCAGGCCATGGGACCTCGCCCGGGAATCACAGATCCCAATAAAGGCTTTCTTGGCTCCATAACGTAGTCTCTTTCCTCCCATCTCTGCCTCCATCTATTAAATCTTACAACTGGTATCAATATTTTATCACTTTGAGTGAGGTATTGAAAGTTTACCTCTGTTTAGGTACCTTTACTTATTCCAATTCTTTTTTAAATATATATTTTTAAAGTAATCTCTATACCCAACCAGGTGCTTGAACTCCAACCCCCAAGATCAAGCGTTGTATGCTCCACTGATTTAAGCAGCCAGGCACCCCCACCTTTTCCACTTTCAACATAGTACAGGGGTGCCTGGGTGGTTCAGTTGTTAGCCATTTCAGACGAGTACCTTCCACAACTGTAAGCCTCCGCCTCCTGGTTTTGACTCAGGTCATGGTCTCATGGTTTGTGAGTTTGAGTCCCATGTCAGGCTCTGTGCTTGTCTCTCTCCCTCTCTCTGCCCCTCTCTACCTCAAAGTAAATAAACATTTAAAAAAATGAAAATAAAATGATACAGCAGCAATAGGAAATTAAGACAAACCGCAAAACCTATTTCCCACATGGTTACATAGCCCTGTGGGCTCAGGAGTTAAACTTCCCAGGTTCATATTCTACCATCTGGAGTTAATATGCTGTGTGACCTTAGGCAAGATATCGCCTCTCAGTTTCCTCATCCATAAGTTGGAAAGAAGCAGTAATACCAAACTACTCATTAAACATTTCTATTTCAGTTTCCTCAGGACCTGTGTGCAACATTTTCAAAATTGTTCTCATCTTCTTCTTCTTTTTTAAAAAAAAATTATCTTTTAGAGCAGTTTTAGATTCATAGCAAAACTGAGCAGAAGGTAGAGATGAGCCCCCATGTATGCATAACCTGCCCCATTATCAATATCTCCCACCAGAATAATACTTTGTTACAATAGACAAACCTAAAGCCACACACCATAATCACCCAAAGTCCATAGTTTACATTAGGGTTGTGGGTTTTATGGATTTGCACAAATGTGTAGTAACATGCATCCACCATTATAATATCATACAGAGCATTTTCACAAACCTAAAACTCCTCCGTGCTTCACCTATTCGTCCCTCACTCCCCTTGAACCCCTGGTAATCTTTTTACTGCTTCCATAGTTTTGCCTTTTCCAGAATGTCATATGACTGCGATCATACAGCATGTAGCCTTTTCAGATTGACTTCTTTCACTTAGTAATATGCATCTAAGTTTCCTCCCTGTCTTTTCATGGCTTAATCAGCTCATTTCGTTTAGTGCTGAATAATATTCCACTGATTCGATGTACCACAGTTTATTTACCCATTCATCCACTGAAGGGCATTGTGGTCATTTCGAAGGTTTGGTAATTATGAATAAAGCTGCTATAAACATCTGTGTGAAGGTTTTGTGTGGACATGTTTTTAACACATTTGGGTAAATACCAAGGAGTGTGATTGCTGAAATGGGTGGTAAGAGTATGTTTAGTTTTGTGAGAAGCCTTTAAATTGTCTTCCAAAGTGGACATATTCTTTTACATTTCTACCAGCTGAGAATTTCCGTAGCTCCACATCTTCACCAGCATTTGGTGTTGTCTGTGTTTTAAATTTTGGTCATTCTAGTAAGTAGGTAGTGGTATTGGGTTGTCTTAGTCTGCACTTTCCTTATGACATATGACATGAAGCAGCTTTTCCTATGCTTATTTGTAGATCTTCTTTGGTGAGGTCTGTTAAGGTCTTTGGCCCATTTTTAGTCATGTTATTTGTTCTCTTATTGTTGAATTTTAAGAGTTCTTCATATATCTTGGATAACAGTCTTTTCTCAGATGTGTCTTGTGCAAATATTTTCTCTCAGCCTGTGGCTTGTCTTCTCATTCTCTTGAAAGTATCTTTCAAAGAGCAGAAATTTCTAATTTTATTGAAGTCCAGCTTATCAATAATTCTTTCTTGGATTGTGCCTTTGGTATTGTATCTAAAAAGCCATCACTAAACCCAAGGTCATCTAGATTTTCTACCATGTTATCTTCTAGGAGTTTTATAGTTTTGCATTTTACGTTTAAATCTGTGATCCATTTCCATTAACTTTTGTGAAGGGTGTAAGTCCTATGCCAATATTTTTTTCACATGTGGAGGCCCAGTTATTCCAGCACCAATTGTAGAAAACTCCTCTTCATTTCTAAATTTATTCCTTCTAAGTTGTTAGGATGGGAGGCAGCACCACCTCTACCAAGAGAGAAACTCTTAAAACTCAACAATAAGAGAAACTTTTTTTTTTTAATGTAATCTCTATGCCTAATGTGGGGCTTGAACTCACAACTCTGAGATCTAGAGTCACAAATTCCTCTGAGCCATCCAGGCACCCTTTAGCAATTACCGTTTTCTTTTCCTCTAAATTCAAGTTAGTTAACAATGTAGTATTGGTTTCAGGAACAGAGTCCAGTGATTCATCACTTACATAGAACACCCAGTGCTCATCCCAACAAGTGCCCTTCTTAATGCCCGTCACCCATTTAGCTCATCTGTCCACCCAACACCCCTCTAGCAACCTTCAGTTTGTTCTCTGTATTTAAGAATTTCTTATGGTTCCCTCCCTCTCTGTTTATGTCTTATTTTTCCGTTCCTTTCCCTATGTTCATCTGTTTTGTTTCTTAAACTCCACATATGGGTGAAATCATATGATATTTGTCTTTCTCTGACTTATTTTGCTTAGCATAATATACTCTGGTTTCATCCATGTTACAAATGGCAAAATTTCATTCTTATTGATCACTGAGTAACATATATATATATATATATATATATATATATATATATATATATAAATCACATCCTCTTTATTCATTCATCAGTCAATGGAAATTTGAGCTCTTCCCATACATTGGCTATTGTTGATAATGCTGCTTAATAAACATTGGGGTGCATGTGCCCCTTTGAGTCAGAATTTTTTATCCTTTGGATAAATGCCTAGTAGTTTAAATTCTGGATTGTAGGGTAGCAGGGTAGCTCTATTTTAAATTTTTAAAGGAAACTCTATCCTGTTCTCCACAGTGGCTGCACCCGTTTGCATCCCCACCAACAGTGCCAAAGGATTCCCTTCTCCACATCCTCCTAACATCTGTTGTTTCCTGAGTTGTTAATTTTAGTCATTCTGACAGGTGTGAGGAAGTTTTTCATTGTGGTTTAGATTTGTATTTTCCTGATGCTGAGTGATGTTGAGCATCTTTTCATGTGTCTGTTAGTCATTTGGATGGTTTTTTTTTTTTTTTGGAAAAAGGCCTGTTCATGTTTTTTGCCCATTTTTTTTTTTGCTGGATTATTTGTTTTTTGGGTGTTGAGTTTGAGAACTTCTTTATAGATTTTGGATACTAACTCTTTATGTCATTTACAAATATCTTCTCCCATTCCATTGGTTGCCTTTTAGTTTTGTCGATTGTTTCCTTTGCTGTACAGGAAGCTTTTTATCTTGATGATATCCCAATAGTTCACTTTTGCTTTTTGTTTCCCTTGCTTCCAGAGATACGTCTAGTAAGAAGTTGCTGCAGCTGAGGTCAAAAAGGTCATAGCCTGTTTTCTCCTCTAGGATTTTGATGGTTCCCTCTCTTACATTTAGGTCTTTTATCCATTTTGAGTTTATTTTTGTGTATGGCATAAGAAAGTGGTCCAGTTTCTTTCTTCTTCACGTTGCTGTCCAGTTTTCCCAAAAGCATTTGCTGAAGAGACTGTCTTTATTCAATTGGATACTCTTTCCTGCTTTGTCAAAGATTAGTTGGCCATACATTTGTGGCTCTATTTCTGGGTTCTCTATTCTGTTTCATTCATCTATGTGTCTGTTTTTGTACTAGTACCATACTGTCTTCATGATAACAGCTTTGTAATACAGCTTGAAGTCCAGAATTGTGATGCCTCCAGCTTTGGTTTTCTTTTTCAACATTACTTTGCCTGTTCAAGGTCTTTTGTGGTTCCATTCAAATTTTAGAATTATTTATTCTAGTTCTGTGAAAAATGCTGGTATTGTTTTCATAGGGATTGCATTGAATATAGATTGCTTTGGGCAGTATTGACTTTTTAACACTATTTCTTCTTCCAATCCATGAGCATGGAATGTTTTTCCATTTCTTTGTGTCTTCTTAAATTTCTTTCATAAGCTTTCTATAGATTTCAGCATACAGATCTTTTACCTCTTTGGTTAGGTTTATTCCTAGTATCTTATGGTGTTGGGTGCAATTGTAAATTGGATTGGTTTCCTGATTTCTCTTTCTGCTGCTTCATTATTGGTAACAGAAATCAACAATTATCTTTGATGCTGTCCTCTTCCTACATCCAATGGATCCAATGGATCACGAACCTTTTATTTTATTATTTTAAATTTAATTTATTTTTTAAATTTACATCCAAGTTAGTTAGCATATAGTGCAACAATGATTTCAGGAGTAGATTTCTTAATGCCCCTTACTCATTTAGCCCATCCCTCCTCCCACAACTCCTCCAGTAACCCTCTGTTTGTTCTCCATATTGAAGAGTTTATGTTTTGTCCCCCTCCCTGTTTTTGTATTATTTTTGTTTCCCTTCCCTTATGTTCATCTGTTTTGTATCTTAAAGTCCTCATATGAATGAAGTCATATGATATTTGTCTCTCTGACTAACTAATTTTGCTTAGCATAATACCCTCTAGTTCTATCCACATAGTTGCAAATGGCAAGATTTCATTCTTTTTGATTGCCGAGTAATCCATGTATATATACACCACATCTTCTTTATCCATTCATCTGTGGATGGACATTTGGGTTCTTTCCATACTTTGGCTACTGTCAATAGTGCTGCTATAAACATTGAGATGCATGTACCCCTTCAAAACAGCATACCTGTATCCCTTGGATAAATACATAGTTGTACAATTGCTGGGTCATAGGGTAGTTCTATTTTTTGTTTTTATTTGTTTATTTATTTATTTTTAAATATTTTATTGTCAAATTGGTTTCCATATAACATCCAATGCTCTTCCCCACAAGTGCCCTCCTCATGCCCATCACCTCTTTCCCACCCCTCCCCCTCCCCCTTCAGCCCTTGGTTCATTTTCAGTATTCAATAGTCTCTCAGGTTTTGTGTCCCTCTCTCTCCCCAATTCTCTTTCCCTCTTCCCCTCCCCATTGTCCTCCATTAGGTTTCTCCTGTTCTCCTGTTAGACCTATGAGTGCAAACATATGGTATCTGTCCTTCTCCACCTGACTTATTTCACTTAGCATGACACTCTCGAAGTCCATTCACTTTGCTACAAATGGCCATATCTCATTCTTTCTCATTGCCATGTAGTACTCCATTGTGTAGATAA
>NC_043707.1:92878321-92959098 GCF_006229205.1 Suricata suricatta
TGTGCCTGTAGGCCATGTGGATGTCTTCTTCGGAGAAGTGTGTGTTTCTGTCTTCTGCCCATTTCTTCACTGGGTTATTTGTTTTTTGGGTGTGGAGTTTAGTGATTTCCTTGTAGATTTTGGATATTAGCCCTTTATCTGATATGTCAGTTGCCACTATCTTTTCCCATTCCATTGGTTGCCTATTAGTTTTCTTGATTGTTTCCTTTGCAGTGCAGAAGCTTTTTATCTTGATGAGGTCCCAAGAGTTAATTTTTGCTTTCATTTCCCTTGCCTTTGGGGATGTGTCAAGTAGGAAATTGCTGCGGTTGAGGTCAAGGAGATTGTTTCCTACTTTCTCCTTGAGGGTTTTGATGGTTTCCAGTCTCGCATTCAGGTCCTTCAGCCATTTTGAGTTAATTTTTGTGTATGGTGTAAGAGAGTGGTCTAGTTTCATTCTTCTGCATGGTGCTGTCCAGTTCTCCCAGCACCACCTGCTAAAGAGGCAGTCCTTTTTCCATAGGATACTCTTTCCTGCTTTGTTAAAAATTAATTGGTCATACATTTGTGGGCCCAGTTCTGGGTTCTCTATTCTATTCCATTGGTCTATGTGTCTGTTTTTGTGCCATATTTTTCATTTTTTGAGGAACCTCCACACTGTTTCCCAGAGTGGCTGCACCAGTTTGCATTCCCTGTTAAATCCCACCCTTAAATCCCATTCTTATATCATGACTTATTCCTTATTGCAACTCTGTTTTTCAGGCCCCTGAATCCTTCTCATCTGGGAGCCTGTGTCAAACTCCTGTCAGGTTTGCCTGCCCATTCCTAGCTTCCTCTCCCTTCACCATTCCTGCTCCCACCACAGTGATATTTCTGAAAGGCAAATATGATCATGTCTATGCTGCTTGTGAATTTCCAGAAGCTCCCTATTTCATTTAAGATGAAATCCAAATCCCTTTCCCTGGATTAATAGGCTTATCTTGACTGAGTCCCTGCTACCAGTGATCACCTCCCTTCACTGCCAGTGCTTTTGAGCTGACTTTTTGAGGCGATGGGAATGTGCCCTGATTTCCCTCACTCTGAGACTAATCCTTACTGCTGCGCACTCTGGTCACCCACTTCAAAGTACCCCTTAGTTTTTTGAAGACATGGCTGGAAGTCAGAAGTCCAATCAGGTCTCACAGGGAAGCATGTACTACTGGAGCTTCTAGGGGAGAATCCATTTCCCTGCCTTTTCCAGCTCCTCTTTGAGTTAGGTTGGGAGCCTTCTTCTGTCTTTTTGTACTACTCTGTGCTTCCCTTGAGCATGGCACTGATTATTTATTATTGTGATGATCTGTTTAGGAACCAGTGACAATGCTTCTTAGGTTTATCAATTTGGGCCTTCTTTGGTACATCGCAAACTAAACTAGAATGAAGAAAAGTAATGTAACAGACACCTGTGTACTCGGCACCGAGGTT
The DNA here is from genome assembly GCF_006229205.1 of Suricata suricatta. Taxonomy (NCBI): domain Eukaryota; kingdom Metazoa; phylum Chordata; class Mammalia; order Carnivora; family Herpestidae; genus Suricata; species Suricata suricatta. The sequence goes on from NC_043707.1 coordinate 92,879,762, forward strand.
AAATATATGTTAGTGATTTGCCATATTTGTTTCAGATTTCTCTTTTTTCTCTTATGAAATAAGAGGTGATGACATAACAAAAGCCCTACCCCTCCCAAGCCTTTCTCCACTCTTCCCCCCTGAAGGTAAACACTAAGCGGAAGCCTGTTAGGGGAAGTCTGTACTCCTCCGTCTCTCACTAACAGGGCAGGTGCACAGGGTAGGCGGGGAAGATGGCCGTCGTTTGGCTGTGTTCTCTCTGCTGCCAGCGCTTAGCACAGGGCTTACCCCAAGGTTTCTTGCACAGCCGGCTGGTAAAGCTAGCCTCCGCGTGGCTGCCCTGAACCCCGCCTTCGGAAGCAGCTATTTCTAGTGGTTCAGACAGCATCACGTTTTGCATTTCCTTTCATGGGAATTTGCTCCTTCTCAGAGAAGTCTGAGATGATAACTATGGGAGCAAAAAGGAACAAAGGACAGAGGATGGATTTTGAAATCAAACTTAATCTCTCTGGGCATTTAATTCCCTCTTTTGTAAATATGAGGTTAATAATTCCCAGATAGCAAGGTTTTGTGAAGATTAAATAAAATAACAAATGTGAATGATCCTTTTGTGGTGGAATTGGTGCCCAATAAATGTTGCCATTGCTATACAAATAATAGTGTTTCATCTTCTTGGTTTTTTTCCTCCAATTTTTCCCCTCATGGGCTTTTTATTTCCTTTCCACATTTTCACACTCATGTATGTCACTGTTCTTTCTCTTGTGCCCTTTCCTCTACTGTGAAGAAAGCTTCACTGTGCACTGCCTGTTCTTAGCCTAGGAACCCTTAAGGTCCAGCTCCATCGATTCCTGAATGTTCCAGCTTACTTGTCCTCTTTTCATCACTAAACGTAGGTTATAGATCATTTAGCCTCATTGATATACTCTCTGTAATGTGGTATTTATGTTGGAGTGCTCTTTCCCGTTCTATTTCTAAGTGCCTCAAAGGCCAGGACAAAGTCGTAGAATTCTCTATTATTTTCCATACTTCCCAGCCCTGATGTAGAAGGAAGGATGATGTGGAGTCAGGTGGCCTACGTTCAAATCCTTGTTCTGCTACTTGCTAACTTATGATCTGGATCAAATAACTTAATTTTTCCAGACCTTGGTCTTCATAGCATAAGTTGAGGATAATAATAATACTGACCTTATGATATAGTTCTGAGAATTAATAAAATAATGTTTACACAGTTTTTTGTATGTGCTTCTAAGTGCTCAATAAATGTTGGCTGTCATTATGATTATTATTCATTCCATAACATAATGCTACATGTCAATTGTAGCTCAATTTTAAAAAGAGCTATTGTGTGGTTTATAGATGTTCATGCTAATGTCTTAGTTTCCTATTGATACTGTAACAAATTACTGCAAACTTCTGGCTAAAAACTATACATATTTATTATCTTCCATTTCTGGAGGTAGAAGGCCGAACTGGGTGTCATTGGGTTAAAATGAATGTCTGTAAGGCAGTGTCCTTCTGGAGGTCCTAGGGGTGAATCTGTTTCCTTGCCTTTTCCAGCTTCCAGAGTTGACTCACATTCCTTGGCTCCTGGTCCTACATCACTTTAACCTCTGCTTCTGTTGTCTCATATCCTTCTCTGACTCTGACTCTCCCTCTTCTCTCATTTATAACAACTCTGTCATCACCTTGGGTCAGCCCAGATAATCCAGGATAATTTCTCCACCCCAAGACTCTTAAGGTAATCACATCTCCAAAGTCCCTCCTGCCATGTGAAAGACATAAAGGTGTGCACATGTGTGAACTGGGGGTGGGGGAGGGGCACAGAGAGACAGAGAGAGAGAAACTCAAGCAGGCTCCATACTCAGTATGGATCCTGACACAGGCTCCATCCTACGACCCTGGAATCATGACCTGAGCCAAAATCAAGAGTTGGACATTCAACCAACTGAGCCATTCAGGTGCCCCTAAAAGAATATATTTAAAGGTTCTGGGAATTAAGATATAGACATCTTTGAGGGAGATATTATTCTGTCTACCACACCAATAAAATAAAACTCATTCATTCAGTCAATAAACATTCATTCATTACCTTGTATACACCAGACCTTCTTTCAGTCCCAAGGGTTGCTGATACAAATAAAAGTAATATCTACGTCTCCTGTGGCTGTTAGTTTAGTGGAGGAACTTTGTTGGCAGTGGACCTATCTTAGGATGGTACTTCTTGAAATGTGGAGGGGAAATGAGAGTATCTCATATTTATTAGTTACCCAAAGCTTAGTGCCATTTTGATTGATGGAGAGGCAGAAGGTGGATGCAGTACAGCACTCATTAGGTTAAACACACTCTAGACTTGTGTTTAATATGTGTGTGTGTGTGTGTGTGTGTGTGTGTGTGTGTGAATATGTGTCAGTTAAGTTGAGGCATTCTTGAAATTGCTCTCCCAGTGGGAAACCAACAGAAATCACACAAACAATTTTATAGTGAAAAAGAGAATGTGGAAGAACAGTATTGTCTTTTATTTTCTGTTTATCACCAAGGTGGTATGTGTGCATTACAAGGATTAGGAAGAAAAGGTTTTTTTTGTTTGTTTGTTTTTTCTTTGGGCATCATCTACCTAATAGAGTAAATTTATTTCATTTACTTTCTTACTCATTAGAATAAACACAGCGATTTGGTTTTGGTTTTGTTTTTTTTTTTTCACAGGCATGCTTTCAATTATTGGTTGTGAGGGTGATCCAGGGGCGTTATCACATCCTATTCACAGGAAGAGAAAATGGAAGAATAAGCATGGGAATAGGAAATACCTGCCAGAATTCTTAGAGATATGGGCCTTGGATGGCAAAGCAAAATCCTGGAAAAGAGAACAAACCAAAAATAACATTTTCAAGTGACAAGTCAATCATGTCTTTATTCCTTTTCCCTTGTCAGAAATGAACAAAACATATCCTTCTCTACACCCTGTATTTCCTATCAAATAACTCTTCCTGACTTCTTTGAACACAAACTTGCCCTCCAAAGTTTTCTCCTGCACAGTCTTCCTCCTATGTGACTGCCAAGTAGTGGGCTGATGGCACTGAAAGACAGATGCCAGGAAGGTTTTCTTTCTTTCCCTGTGCTTGACAACAAGTCACATTTTTTTCATTCGATGGGGTCTGGGCTTGTCTGTATTTTGTCTTCTTTACCCCTGAAGGAACCATAAATGACTGGAGTGGCCTTCTTAAAATGCAGGAAGTTCACTCTAGCTGCCTTTTGTTTATTCATTATTTTAAAAGGTGAGACTTTTGTGAGTCACTTTGGTTTGGAGACCACACAGCTCATTTTATGAAGGTTGCACTGACATTCTCTCATTCAACAAATATTTATTGGGTACCTACTGTGTGAAAGTTCGCTGAGGTAGGGCAGGAAGTAGGGGAGGGATTAACTTCAACTGAGCTTTGTAGGAGCATGCACTGTGACCTTTTTTTTTAAGATTTATTTTTGATTTTAGAGAGAAGGAGAGTGTGTGAGCAGGAGAGAGAGAAAGAGAGAGAGAGAGCGGGAGAGAGAGAAAGAAGATCTTAAACAGGCTTCACACTTAGCACAGAATCCAATGATCTGGGGCTAGATCTCAAGACCCGGGTCATCATGACCTGAGTAGAAATCAAGAGTCGGACATTCAACTGACTGAGCGCCCCTGCACTGTGACCCTTTATGCTTAAATAATTTGCCTAAGAAGTATAATTCCTTATAATCAGAGGTTTCCTGTATGGCAGATAAGTTTCTTCTTCTATGCCAGCTCCAATTGTCTGTCTAAAGCACTGTGTCATAAAGGACTGTGAGCTGAGCTCAAATAGGATAGGAATGCATGGTGAGATCAACAAATTATGTCTGCTATAATATTTTTTTCAATGTTTATTTTTGAGAGACAGAGAGAGATAGAGCATGAGTGGGGGAGGGGCATAGGAGAGGGAGCCACAGAACCGGAAGCAGGCTCCAAGCTCTGAGCTGTCAGCACAGAGCCTGATGGGACGCTCAAACACACAAACTGTGAGGTCATGACCTAAACTGAAGTCGGACACTTAGCCGATGGAACCACCCAGGCTCTCCAATTATGTCTACTATTAAGTGTGAGAGAGGAGAATGGTGACATATATGCATGTAAATTCTCACTTACTTGTTAAACTCTTACTGAACAACAGCCCTGTGCTAAGCACTGTGAAGGCATATATGGATGAAAATGCAATATGTGACTAATGCCAATAGATGACCATGAACACACTGGAAGAAAGAAATGTGGAGAAATTGCTCTGGAATGGTCCAGAAGTCATCAAGGAACAACTTTTACATGGATTGGGACTTGTGTATTCAACGTTTCCTCTGAGAAGTAGCACCACTATAAGGGTTATGGAATAAGAGATTTGTTATAGCAATTAGATATGACATAATTGTGGGAGGGTCTGGGGAAGTAAGATCCAGAAAAGGGAGCTGGAGGGTCAGAAAGAAAATGATCAGCTCTGCTGAAACACTGGCACCGAGAGATAGGTAGGCGCTTGCAAGGGATATCTGTGAGAGCAGGTGAGTCTAGCCGCTGGGATGGGACCACCAGGGACAGTGCTGGAGAAGCCCGTGGAAGGTTGTGGATTCTGTATCTGGGGGTGGGCTGGAGCAGTGGGTGGGCCAGCATCTGGGAAGAAGAGCTGGTCACAGAGCAGGGAACCATCTGAACCTGTGAATGCCTCTGCTTTTGTCTGTCACCACATCTAATCAAGACTTTAACCTCCTAGAATTCTTGCAGATTTGTCTTTTGGTCAACTCTAATCTGCAATATTACAGGAAAAGAGATCATGAGAAATGTAGATCTAACTTAGCCAAGTTGACACAGTTCAAAACATCACACTTCAAAAAGTGACACAAATCGGCATAAGAGATGGCGTGAACAGAGCACGAGGGAAGGCTTGCGGGCAGGGTTTGGCATACCAGTGAGCAGGTTAGTATTTAGGAAACCACGAATAGATGGGCCTGGTTATGGTGAGGGGCTTATGGTGGAAGCTAGTGGAAGATAAGGTTAGAAACAAAGATTGGAATCATTAGTTAATGAATTAATTAACCTATTCAATCATTATTTGTAGAGCATATTTTATCTACCAGGCACTGTACTAAGTGCTTGGAGTATGGTGATAAATGAAGAGCCAGATTTCGAAAGAATTGTATGTTAGACTTAAATATTCAGTTTTTGATCCTTCACTTGAGTAGTAGACTCTTCTACTTGGGACAACTGATTAGTTGAATTTCTGCCCTTAATTCAACCCAACAAATACTTAATTCAACCAACATGTAAACCCCTTCTCTGTTCAAGTTCCTTGAAGACACTGTCACCATCCTCTCAAACTGTGAACCATGGCTGCACCTGATAATATTTGTCAGAGTAGAAATACTGAGTCACTTCTTTCCCTGGCAATTTTCTGGAATGATTTGTGCTTGCACTTTATTTTATGCCATGATGTTTTCCTTCCAAAGCAAAGGTACTTACTTTATTAGGCACTTAAGTAAGACAAACGACATACAAGTTGAATTGCCTTAAATCCCCAGATTTTTGGTGAAACCGATGTTATTTCAGAACTCTGTGCTAGTCAAGTGTAGCATAGCCTAACATCATGCCTCTTGCTTGGCATACATGATCTCATTTAACTCTCCCAAAAGCCTTAAAAAGGTAGATATAATTAATTGGATCCATTTTGTGGAGACTTAATGAGATTAAGTAACTTTCCCAGGATTATATAACTAGTAAGAGACTCAGTTAAGAATCCACTCTTCCTAGCCAGTCCACAGCCAACAAATGAGCAATTAACTACTTTATCATTTGGCCACCGGTGACTTTAAGAATCCTGCAGATGACTTGGGTATTTTATAAGCAGGGTAGGTGTCTAAGAAGTATTGCTCACAGTTTTGATAGATACAGATTGAGAATAAAACAGCTGTAAATGGAAGTCTGTTAAAGAGAAGGCAGTGATCTTTGAGGACTTTAGGTTTCACTCCAATGGGTCAAGTTGGCATATGGGCCTTTCCTCTAGATTTCAAGATGCAGGCACCTGCAGATTAAACCCCTGTGATGTGTGGACAGTTTGTGCATTGTGTGGTGGGTCCTTTTTTTCCCCTCACAACTAACCCCTGAACTTATTATTGGATAATGTGGATATGCGCCATTTCTGCTAAATAAGTAATGTAATGAGGATCTCATTGCTCACTGTGTGTTGTGTGTGGGAAAGAGCACCGACTCTTTAGAGTCACAACTGAATTACAATGAAAAAAAACAAGGGCAACTGGGTGGCTCAGCTGGTTAAGCATCTCTCTCTCTTTTTTTTAATTCAAGTTTGTTTGTTTATTTTGAGAGAGAGAGAGAGAGAGAGAGCGAGCGAGAGCACTAGCAGGGGAGGGGCAGAGAGAGAGAGGGAGAGAATTCCACTGCGGGGCATAATCCCATGAACTGTGACATTATGACCTGAGCCCAAATCAAGACTTGGATACTTAACCAACTGAACCGCCCAGTTACCCCAAGCACCTGACTCTTGATTTCTGCTCAGGTCATGGTCTCATGGTCTGTGGGACTGAGCCTCACATCAGGCTCTGTACTGGCAGCACAGAGCCTGCTCAGGATTCTCTCTCTCCCCCTCCCCTGCTCATGTGTTTTTTCTCTCCCATTCTCAAAATAAATAAACATTAAAATAAAATAAAATTAAATAAAAAAACAATATATGACCCTTGAAGGGTTTGCCACAAAGTCAGAAGCATTTCTTTCCTTTCATTTCTATTTTACCTCTTGCTGTTATCCCAGATCCTCATTAAAGTATTTCTATCAGCTTGACACACTATACTCTTTGGTACAGAGCTCATTATCCTCACTTTGCTGTATATAGTAATAGATTTCTACGTTACTTTGTGGGTTACCAAGCAGTGTTGCATTTAACCCTCATACCAGCTTAGTGAGGTAGACAAGGCTGATCCTACTCTTCCCATTGTACAGCAGAGCAAACTCAGGCCTGGAGAGAGGAAGAGGCCTGCCCAGCTAGTTAATGGCAGAGCCAAGACTAGTTCTAGCCTTTTCTGCTCTGCCTTGTAAGTAACGTTGGTCCTGGGAAGGAGAGCACCATAGTTTGAGTCAAATTTTTAACTTTTTAATCACCTTTTCACCCAATGACATCCTGTTTTCTTTTGGACCCATTCTAAATTAATTTTTGGAAGGGGACTACATGAGGTTGTGTTGTTGGTGGGGAGCAGGTGGACGGGAATCCAAAGCACAAGGTCTATGACCAATGGGCTGCTTTCTTTACAGCACAGGCGATCCAAACCAAATGTGACAAATGGGCAGAATCTCATAAGCATTCCAGCTCTTCACTTCCCTAGTTTGATTACATTGTACTGGGTGGCATTTGGAACTCAGTTCAGGATGCATGGAGCTGAATTATGCAATTTGCCAATATGCAATTAACTGGAGTAGCAACACATTCAATCTAATGGGGGCCAGACAGAGACTGCATAATTCTTGGGAGCGCAAGTTGATTATGCAGTTAAGTGATATGCACTTAAGAGAAGTGCACCACATCTATCTGATCCCATTTCTTCCAATAGATTCTTCATGGCACTTTGCTCCAGCCTTTCTGCTTTTATGGTCAAACATATTCTAACCTGTATCCACTTGAAATGAGAACCTTACAGTTCATATGTAGATTTGGGATTCATTTCTTTTAAGAACCAACCTTTAAAAATCTTAACTCTTGAATGTAAAAATGGATAGGCATGTGAGAAGCGAAAGGGGCGAATGAGGGGGCTCAGTATGTTTGGGTCTTAAAGCTAGGGAACAATACCTGAATTGTACAATTTAGGGTGCTTTGTTTTCAGTTTCTTTTTTTCCCCTTGGTTAGGAAGTTGTGTTTCAAATGCAAACGTGAGGTGCATGAAAAGATTTCTTTTTAAAAGCAATGGGCTTTGCGGTCAGTATTTTTTTTTTAACTTGAAAATGGATATTGTAGAAAGGGGGCCCTTTTACGAGAAACTCCAATTAAATGACAGTTCATTGAGTGTAGCTAGTTTTAAGTTACTCTGATGACGATGGCTCGTTAATTTAATTTGGCAGGTTTACTGTATGCTTGCTGCATGCCCTGGATTGACCTAAATCCTTTGGGGGACCCCCAGAAGTATAAAATATGGCTGCTTGTCCTCAACCTTCTAAGCAGGTCATGAGTCATGCATACAAAGTAATTGAGGGACAATAAAACACGGCATATGATTAGGTGTCCAATATAGTTGTTAAAGAGAGTAAAAGATGAAAGAAATCAGAGAAGTGAGAAAATAAACTGGGCTGGAGTTTTTCATCACTAGAGGGAGACAGAGGGAGAAGCAAGGGTCAGAGCTTCACATCTATTAGGTCAATCAAAACTAGTCTGTAAAGGTATTCCTGCCCCAAATTTACAAATGAAGAAGCTGCGGCTCAGGGAGCTGAAGGAACTTGTCCACGATGCACAGGTAGTGGGAAACAAAGTCAGAATTTAGAATCAGGTCTACCTGTCTCCACACTTCCTCCTTGGACGTGTTCAAGTGGGCAGCCATGGCAGATTCAGACATCTGTAGGGAGGATTAACTGCATGCTCATCACCATCTCTCCCAACCCTGGGGTCCTCTGGTCTGGAAAGATTTGAAGCTGTGGTCTCAGTTTTATTTTTTTAAAAATGTTTTATTTATTTATTTTTTATGATACAGAGACAGAGCATGAGAGGGGGAGGGGCAGAGAGAGAAGGAGACACAGAATCTGAAGACAGGCTTCAGGCTCTGAGCTAGTTGTCAGCACAGAGCTTGAGCGGGGCTCAAACCCACAAACGTGAGATCTGACCTGAGCCGAAGTCGGAGGCTTAGCTGACTGAGCCACCCAGGCGCTCCTGTGGTCTCAGTTTTAAAAGAGCGCCTTCTTATCCCTTTAGCTGAAGAGATCCCAGCCTTAACTTCTCCTGAGTTAAATACGTTTCTACAAGTTTAACAAAACTAAATGTGGTGACTGAGCAAAGAAGAGAGTGACTTAGCGTTTGGGACTGTTGTGGTAGGAGAGGAAGAAAGAGTGACAAAGACTGTCATACTGTCATCAAATCTCCTTTCCCTGAAGGAGAAGATGCTCAAGGCCCTGGAGTGGAGGGCCAGGTGTGGCTGGGCCCAGTTGGGATTAAATGGGTCCCTATCTTTCAGGTTTGTATCTGAAGCACTTCAGGGCTGGGGCGCCTGGGTGGATCAGTCAGTTGAGCATCGGACTTCAGCTCAGGTCATGATCTCACGTTCGTGGGTTTGAGCCCTGTGTCGGGCTCTGTGCTGACAGCTGAGAGCCTGGAGCCTGCTTCTGATTCTGTGTCTCCCTCTCTCTGCCCCTCCCCTTCTCATACTCTGTCTCTCTGTATCAAAAATAAAACATTAAAAAATTTTTAAAAAGTCTTTAAAAAAATTTTAAAAAGCACTTCAAGGCTTCTGCTACTCAGTGATTTACTCTTTACCTCTATTAGCTTTCTACTGCTGTGTAACAAACTTAGTCACCTGAAACAACACCCTTCTGTTATGTCACAGTTTCTGTGGGTGTGGGGTACATGCAGGGGTGGCTGGTCCCCTTGTTCAGAATCACACAAGACTGCAATCAAGATGTCATCCAGGGCTACATTCTCATCTGGAGGCTCAACAAGGGAAGAATCTACATGCAAGTTCACTGAAGTTGTTAATGGAATTCAGTTCCTTGCGGCTGTGGGACTTGTGCTTTCTGTCTTCAGTGGCATTTTGCTTTTGAGCACTTTGTAGTTTGTAAGTGCTTTTCCAATCTAAAATTAACCACATGTATTTTCTTCCTATTCTCAGTTAAGGATTCACTGTTCAAACAGTTGTCTAAACCAAATTCCTGAAAGTCACCCCTGATTTCTCAGTTCATCAGCAAGTCCTATGGGCTATACTTCCAAAATAACTCATGAATCCAATGGCTGGTCTCCATTTCATAGTCCCTGTCATTGTCTGAGCCTCTACGGTCTCTCATCCCACCTGCTCTAAGGAGCTTCTCACTGCTGTTCTGGCTTGCTTTTCCTTGAGTGCTTCCCAAACCCATTTTCCACTGAGCAGTCAGGGTGGTCTGTAAGATGGAAATAAGGTTATATCACTTCTGTACTCAAAAATCTTCCCCTGACTTCTCATTACAATGATCGTAAAATCCAAACTTCAATCCTCCATGATCTGGTTTCTTCCTGCCTCTATGCTTTTATATCTTATTCTCCTTGGTCATCATGTTTTACCAACCATGGCTTCCTTCTGTTCCTCAACTGTGCCACGACCTTGTCTGACTTACAGTCTTTGCACTTGCTGTTCCCTTTACCTGGAACTCACTGTCCTTGGACGTGTACGTGGCTGGATCTTTTTCATTAACCAGGTCGCAGTTCAATGTCATTGCTTTCTAGAGAATATCTCTCACCACCTTTTGCAAAGTAACAATTACCTCTCAATGTAAAATTTCTTACCCCATTACTTAATTTCCTTTTCCTCATGTCATTTACCGCTGTCCAAAATATCTTCTTTTTTTCTTCCTTCTTTCTTTCCTTCAGTGGTTAATTTTATGTCAACTTTCCTGGGATACAAGGTGCCCAGATTAAACATTGTTTCTGGGTGTGTCTGTGATGGTATTTCCATATGAGATTAGCATTTGAATCAGTGGAGTCAATAAAGCCCATTGCCCCGCCCAGTGTGGGTGGGCCTCATCCAATCTGGTGAGGGCCTGAAGAGAAGAAAAAGACTAAAAGAAGGAATTTGCTCCCTCCCTGACTGCTTGAGCTGTAGACATCTGGTCAGTCTTCTCCGACCTTCAACTGAGCGTTGTTACAGTGCTGGCTCTCTGATTCTCAGAACCACACCCTGGATTTCTTGCATCTCTAGCATGGGGACAGCAGATCATGGGACTTAGCCTCCATAATTGCATGAACCAATTCCTTATAATCAATCTGATCTTTTTAATAATTAAATCCTTATGTATCTCTTATTGGTTCAGTTCTCTGGAGAACCCTGACTGATAAATTTTCTCCCTCCCTTCGTCTCCCTCTCTCTTTTGCTCTCTTTACTTATATGTCTATTTTATACATGATTATTGCCTTCTTTCTAGAATATAAACTCCATGAGGGAATTTTAGCACTATGACTGGCACATAATAAATGTTTAATAGAACTTGTGTAATAAATAAATGAACCTTGTGATGAGGGTAAGAGTGGGGTTATTAATTCCTATTTTTATCAGAAACATTAGGTCACTTGCCTAAATTGAAAGTATCATCAGCATTTAGCCATGAGCTCATCAAAGGGCTGGATTATGTTTTTTTCTGGCCGAACTGGTATACAGTCCCTAGGAACAGGATAGAGTGTGAGGAGTTGGCTGGAGTCCTGACTGCCATTCACTGTGTGACCCTGGGCAGGGTATTTAACTTTGCTGAGGCACAATTTCCTCATATGTGAAATGCAAATAACAATAGTACATACTTTGTAGGGTTATGAAGAGTAACGCAGTGTAAGCCAAGGTCCTTGCTCACCACTTGCCATATATTGAGGACAATGCGTTTTCATTTTCTTCTTTTTACCTTTGCCTTTTTTTCCCCTCTGTAGGCATTCAATTAATTTTGAGCCAAATTATTAAATTTTCTATGGCTTTCAGATGGTGTCAGTGAATCAACTTATTTATTTTCAGTTTCTCTCACTCCAGGCAAAGATTCTTGACTTCACACCAATGTGAGTGTGGCATCCACACCGTGCAAACCCGCAACACTGCCCTACTGGGAGATGCTCCCATTCCCCCGGCCTGCCCTTTGTGAGCTTCATGGCTGAGGGCCCTGGTGAAGGGGGGGGGGGGCTGGGGGAGCTGCCGCAGGTGGGTGAGGCTTTGCCTTCAATTGTGAGCAGAAATATTTTAGGTCCTGAGCCATTTCCAGGAAGTCCACCTCCAAGCTGGATTTCTAGAATCCCTCTTATGCTTTCTAGAGATGGAAAGAATGCTCCTCTCTTTTCTTTTATCTTTTCCTATTTCCTTCCTCTTTTCTCCTTTGCCCAGTCACTGCCACCTTCCTTTTTGGGTTTCCCCCATCTAAGTGTCAACATATTAGCTCTACTCAAAACCCTTCTGCCTTTCAATCTCTTTACCAGGTCCGCCAGAAACGCAGCAACGGCAAGCACAGTTGCGAATGTCAAACAGGAGTCAGATGGGCCTGTGTTGATGTTGAAATGATTTGCTACTCATCACCTTTGTGACCTCGGGCAAGTTCTTTAACTTCTTGGTGCCTTTATTGATAAAATAAGAATAATATCTACTTCACAGTTTATCTATGAATATTTGATACACATCTAGTAGATGTTTAAACAATATTAGTCTTATCTCCCATTTCCATGTCCCAACCAAAGGGACAGGTTTGAATTTCACTCCAAAAATAAGAGTCAAGCTAATGTTCACCGCAGCTCTATTTATAATAGCCACAGATTGGAAGCAACCAAAACATCTTGTAATAGGTGAATGGATAAACTCTGGGCTTAGTGTAGCCATACAGTGGAATACTACTCAGCAATAAAAAGGAATGAAATATGAAAGCACACAGCAACATGATAAATCTCGAAAACACTATGCTGAGTAAAAGAAGACATACACAAAAGGGTGTATACTGTGTAATTCCGTTTATAGGAAGTGTTAGAAGAGACCAATGTATTCCGCAGTAGAAAGCAGATCAGGGCAGAGGGGTGAGAGTGAGATCTGACTGGTACAAAGAAACGTTTTTGGATGATGGAATCCATGAAAGTGATTATGGTGGTGGTTGCGTAAGTCTATGGCTTTGCCAAAAGTCATGGGTATGTGCAATTAAAATGAATGCCTTTTACTATAAGTAAACTCTACCTCCATAAAGCTGAGTTAGAGAAATAAGAATCGAGAGAAACCGACAATTTGGATAACTTGCTCTTCACAGTACCTGGCAATGTGATTTTTCCTTTTAACACTGATCACCGGAAAAACAATTCCTTTGTTGCACAGATATTCCACTAAGTGGTATTAGCCACTCCTTGGGGTGAGGAGGAGTTTGGGTGTAGAGTGTGGTGCTTTCATGGTTTGGGAAGGAGAACATCTGTTGTCTCCCACCAGCCTTGTTCCTTTGTTCCCCCAGGGTCTGGGGTGTGTTCTGTTACTTTATTAAGCCTTCTCAAGTTCCGCCCATTTTCTTTCATCCCCCACTTTCCCCTTTCCTTTTCTTCCTTTCTTTGTATTTCTTTGCCTGCCAAGTTCTGTGAGGTTCTGAATCACAGAGAAACAGATCACTTCACATTAATCTGAAAAGCCAGGTTCAAACAGGAAAGTAAGCAGGAAGTTTTCAGATGATTGTTTTGAGATAATCCAAGACAAAGTTCTGCTTTTTACCCTTGTTCTCATAATAATCTGGGTTTCTTAGCCTGAATAATTAAGGCTAATTCTTCATTACTCTCTTCCTCTGTGCCAATGGAGCTCCTGGGCGTCTGGAATTTGTTGACGAGAACTGTTATAAAAATACTTTGGAATCAGTAGTAATAAACAAATTTTAAAAAGGAATTATTAAAAAATTATCATTGTAAGAGGCCCAGAAACAACCACGTTACTTCTTTGGTGAGTATCTTTCTCATTTATCTTTTAGATTTTTATTTCTCACATTTTTAACATCAATATGTACTGTTCTGTAACTTGCTTTTCCCAATTACCAATATAATATACTTAGAAAATTTTCACTTCTATACATACATTAAGTTGAACCATATAAAATTGCTGTTTCTATAGATCTATACAGGAAAGAATTGTTAACCTGATACATTTTACTCCAGTATTTTAATGGCTACATAGTATTGCATTATACGGTTATACCATAATTAAAAATAAACCCATTCCCCTATTGATGGACATTTAGGTTGTCTCTGTTTCATTTTGCCAATACAAACAGAATCGTAATGAATACACACCACACATTACATATATATGTCTTTGTGTTTATACAGTTATAAACATCTTTGTGTATGTGTATATCCTTGAATGTATATACATACACATGTATAGAATCTTTGGGTATTTTTATCAGTTTTTCTGTGGAATAGATTGGATAGATTTCTAGATGTATAACTTTGGTCAAGGGGTTCACACATCTCACACTTTGATTATAATTGCCAAAATGTCCTTTAAAATGACAGGAACAATTCCTTTCTTGAGTGTCCTTTTTCCCCCACATTCTCAATAACTTGATGTGTCAATTGGTCTTCAAAACATTGTAAATTCGTTATTTTATTCAGCAAATACAGTAAGAAAGGCCTATAATGTGCCCAGTGCTGCTAGTCCCGAGAAGTAAATATATGAATAATCAATAGAGTCCGTGTCCTCACACTATGTGTGTCCTAACTGGTGGAACAAAACTAATGCACACTCAGTGGCAATGACCTCATTGTCTCAATCACCAACCATCTTGCAGGAGATGGACAATCCACCCACTGCTGACTCTGAGGGCCCATCGGAGTCTGCAGAACCTGTGTGTTCCGGTTCCTCCCTTGCTTTCTGCGCACCTGGAGTTTATTTGTAAAATGGAGAGAATAATAGTAATGCCCTTATAGGGTTGCTATGAAGATCAAATATAGGGCCAAGTACAGTGCCCAACCCTAAGCAAGGACTCCGTGAGTAGTAGCTACTGTCACTGGCCTTTATTTCAAGAATGCTTACCAATTTCACATGCTTAGTATTATTTTTTTAGTTTATTAATTTTGAGAAAGACAGAGAGAGTGCAAGTGGAGGAGGAGCAGAGAGGGAGGGAGAGAGAGTCCCCAAGCAGGCTCCACGATGACAACACAGAGCCCAAGGTGGGGCTCAAGCTCACAAATGGTGAGATCATGACCCTAGCCGAGATCAAGCGTCAGACGCTTAACTGACTGAGCCACCCAGGCACCCCTCACATGTCTGTTATTATCCATACCTTACAATATGGCATTAAGTACTGAATAAAAAAACGTTTTTTATGTGCGTATCAAGCCCTGTGGAGACAAGGACTATTGATTGCTCCCCGCGTTCTGAACGTCATACTTCCGTTAGGACAGTCTGGCTTCTGAGGTTATAGTTAGTACAGTCTGGTTTCTGGTTTCCAGAGTCGTTTTACTCTAAGAACTCTCCACATTGCCTGCACCCTCACATAGAGGGATTTCTTACTGCTATTTTACAAGACCCAGATTCTTCATTGAAGAAGGGCCATTTCAATTGCCACCAGTGTATTTTATTTTATTATTTAAAAAATGATTTTAAATTTTAAATTTTTTATTTTTTAAAAGTTTATTTATTTATTTGAGAGAGCACGCAGAGAGCAGAGAGCGAGGGAGAGAGGAAATGTCCCAAGCTGGCTGTGTAGCGTCAGTGCAGAGCCCAGTGTGGGCGTGAACTTATGAACTGCGAGATCATGACCTGAGCCGAAACCTAGAGTCCGATGCTTAACCGCCTGAGCCACCCAGGTGCCTCCCTATGGGTGTATTTTAGAAGGAAGATAAGAGGTAACATTGTAGATATTTTTAACCAAAATAGAATGGTGCCAAAGTTAAGCCATGGAGGCGTTTACTCATAATAGACAGATTTTCTGCAGTTATTATTAATGTTTCAGAAAATACTGTTTTCTTCCAGGTATGTAAATTTTGTGTTCACTGTGGTGGCATAAGCAGGTGGGTGGAAAAGTGCCCGGTTCGTTATGCATGACCATGAAAGTACTGTCATCCATAAACATACAGATTACTTCTCCAGTACATTTATTAAATCTGTTCCAATTAATGCCTGTTCGATGCTCAGGTGGCTGCCAGAACTGCTGCTTGTCAGGAACTGCAAGAAAAGATCAAAGAAATGTAAACAATTGACAATCTAACAAGAGGGCATTGTCCCCCCCTCCTGGAAACTCACTACGCAGAAGAACTTAAGTGTATAATAATAGGCTTTGGAAGGAGGCATCTTCACCGGCTGCTCAGGATACCCTGCCAATGTGCACAGATCTGGATTGATAAGGGGCAGTAAGGAGATGCTCAAATGCTCCGTCAAGTCGAGGCTGAAAGCCTACCAGCTCAAGGTTTTCCGTGTTGGGATCCATTGGCAGAATTATTTGTAATAAGAAGGTGGTTGTAGGCTACCTATTTCCTCTGAGGGTGCTAACCTAGTTCGGGTCATGGCTGCCTGATGAGAAGTTCTAGTCCCACCTCATACTTCAAGGTTAAGTACTATATTGTCCACCACATTGGCTTCAAGCAAGCTCGTTTGAAGTGTGGGGTGTGTGTGAGGTTACCACAGACATTTTCAGCTGTGTGGAGACCTTCAAGCCCTGAGAGCTGTGTTTCTACTCTCAATCCTCATTTTCATGAGGAATATCCCATGTAGGGCAACAAAATGGAGAGGGCACAGCAATAAGAACTTTGATTTCTGGTTTTCTTTCTTTTCTCAGGACACTGGCTTGAAGAGGCCTAATTATGCCACGGACACAAGCAAAGACCGTGAAACAGACCCTTCTGGGTAGTATGTTTTAGTATAATTGCCTCTTCCAGATTTTCTCAAGGAAAAAACATTTGCTTTTTGGCATTAGGTCTTAGTATTAGGACAGCTTACAGACTGTGGGCAAAGGCTTTGTGAAAACAGGCATATTGAGGCATAAGGTTAGGCTTTTTTTTAGGTGAAAATAAAATTTGGATTTAAAAATTGCATTACTGCATTTAGTGAATACTCTTTTAAAATTTTTTTAATGTTTATTTATTTTTGAGAGAGAGAGCATGAGCAGGGGGGAAGGGCAAAGAGAGAGGGAGACACAGAATCTGAAGCAGGCTCTAGGCTGTGAGCTGTCAGCACAAGAGTCTGATGAGGGGCTGAAACTCACTAACTGCGAAATCGTGACCTGAGCTGAAGTCAGACACTCAACCGACTGAGCCACCCAGGCACCCTCATTTAGTGAATATGCTTACTGTTTTGGGAGAATGTTATACTGAGTGACTCAGATACTTCTTGAGCACCTCCGGAGTTTAGTGCTACAGATGCAATCCCTGACTTAAGGAGATCAAGTCTAGAGAAGAGGTTGTATCCAGATTTTTTTTAATCTACATATTAGATGTCAAAATCTGAGATTGTATTAAGAATTCATGTTTCTGGGGCACCTGGGTGGCTCAGTCAGTTAAGTGTCTGGCTTGGCTCAGGTCATGACCTCACGGTTTGTGGGTTCGAGCCCTGCGTTGGGCTCTGTGCTGATGCTACACAGCCAGCTTGGGATACTTCCTCTCTCCCTCGCTCTTTGCTCTTTGCGTGCTCTCTCAAAAGCCTGGAGCCTGCTTCAGATTCTGTATCTCTCTCTCTCTCTGATCCTCCCCTGCTTGCGCTGTCTCTCTCTTTCAAAAATAAATAAAAACTGTTAAAAAAAAAGAATTTGTGTTTCTTTAAAGCTGTGGGATTTTAGAAAGAACAGTTGGAACCCTGGAATCCTGTCACCTTTGACCTTTAAATTGTAGATCACACACTTTCCAAAGGAGTTTAAAGTTAACCTGCAATGGAATCATATGGAAGCACGGGGATGGCCATTGCACACCTTCAAAGTCGCTCTGAATCTTTCCCTGCCTGCTTTGCTTGGTGGGAATTTCCACCATCTTAATTCCTTTCAGAAAGTCCTAGAAGTCTTCAAGGAAGCTCTCACACATGCACACTCCATCTACCAGTCCTTGCTTACCTGTGGTGGCCTCCATTTTGTTCCTTACTTCTTTAGCTCCTTGTGATGAGGACTGAATCCTCAGTCACCAAAGACCCTCTAGTTGCGGGCCCACCAGAAGCCCCTATGGCCACTGGTGCCAGCTGGCATGTATGGCCAAGCCTCTGTCGACACCTCCGCCAGTTCTAACGCTGCCACCCACTCTGCCCAGATATGGTCAACACCTTTCCTCTCTTTCCCTGCCTGTGGCCAAGAGGCTCTAAAACAAAACCAGAGCGCACACCTGGATCCCGTTAGCGATCTGTTCAGGCGCCAAGTAAACAAGGAATTTCTGAGTCACAGCCTTTCAATCCCCCACTTGAGATCTTTCTGCTTGCTACCTCATCAGGCAGGAGAGGCCTAACATAAGAGGTTCTATCTTTGCTTCAGACACCCCACCCCAGGCCCCACTTCTGCTCTCATTTACCACCCCGCTGGGAAGAACCGATTTAACTCCAAAGAGATTTGGAGAATCTATTGTGTAGGTGTGTTTGTAATAAGGCACATGCCTGTGCTCCCCACACCCCTAAAATTAGCTCAGAGAAACATCCCTTTCTTCCTACAGTCCACTCTGACTGCCAAGGAGAAGCAGATTTCCTGAGGCTGTTTGTCCCAGACCTTCCCGTTCCCAGTAGGGGGGGGTCTGCGCTGCCTCATTTTATTGCCTGCCTTAGGAAGAACAGTCTGCTTTGGTCAAGAGGTTAAGGACCCCAGCTGTGCGCCCAGCACACAGAGCAGTTAGGAGCAGAGGTTTTGGTGGCCAGATCCTGACTCTGCCACTTCCTATCCTCAGACCATTCCTGTATCTGTAAAGTGGGTGAATCCCTGTGACGTTAGGTGAACGCTTAGTAAGGTCATATATACTTTGTTTAGCTTGGACTTACAATAATTGAGCACTTAATGGTTGCTACTAATAAGAACAAAAATAGCTAAGTGTGCTTTTTTAACAGTAAGATGTATGGTAGTAGTGTTGTAAATGTCTTTCTCTAGCTTTCTCTTCTCTGCAATCCGTTTTCATTCAGTTATCGGATTCATCTCCCTAGAACATTTTTTAAATTAATTAATTAATTTAGAGAGAATGAGCGTATCTGTGAGCAGTGGAAGGGCAGGGAGGGAGGGAGGGAGAGAATCCAAAGCAGGCTCTGAGCTGTCAGCCCAGAGCCCCAGGCAGGGCACTATCTCACAAACCGAGAGATCATGACCTGAGTTGAAATCCAAAGTCCGATGCTTTACTGACTGAGCCACTCAGGAGCTCCAGAACATTTTGGTTATATTACTCCTCTATGTGAAAACGTTAGATGTGCTTCCTGTTACTCACAAATAAAGTCTGAAGTCCTTCTCTCTGCTCAAAGCTTTGATCTGGTCCAAACACAACATTACCTCCTTTTCTCCACTACTCTTCACACATCCTCCGCTCCAATTAAAATCAGCCAACATTCCTGAAGTACACCCACAGGGCCTGCACACTGTTTGTTCTTTTATCTGGGATCCAGATCTTCTCTCTTTTTTTGCGCCTGGCTCCAGTACCACCTCCCCCGCCCAGCCCATAGTACACCCCATAGCTCGTTATGGGCTTCGGGGACGAGGTGCCTTTACTCCGCCTCACCGCACGGTTATCCACGCAGACTCTGTGCTTCAGGTTTACACAGGCGTCTCATGCATCAGATGATTGGTGATGGCGTCTTTCTGATTCATCGTCATATTCCTAAACCTGGGTTTCTTGAACTCAGCACTACTGACATTTTGGGCAGAATAATTCTTTGCTATGGGAGATGCCATGTGTATTGCAGACTATTTAGCAGCAGCACCTGTGGTCTCTATTCGCTAGATGCCGGAAGCATCCCTTCACCTCAGTTGTGACAACCAAAAAAGTTTTCAGACGTTGCCAAATATCCCCCAGGGGTCAAAAATCATCCCCATTTGAGAACCAGTGTCCTAGACTGAGCTTGGACGTCTGAACATGGATGGTTCGCAGCTAATGGTTTTGAAAAGAGGGAAGGAGTTTGGCTTAGGCCTTTCAATTTTAAACAGCAGTGAAGTATATAATTAATGATATTCTTTCCATAATTGGAAATAAAGTATAGGGCTCCCATGAGAACTCAGAACTGGAGATAAAGATTTGAATGTCACTAGCTTGGAAGCAGCCCATAGGTATTTATTGTACAGCGTGGTGCTTAGGAGTCGGGGGTCAGGTAGGATTGGGTTCTGATACTGGTGTCACCACTGTGAGCTGTTACCGTGGATGAGTAATTAAACCTCTCTGAGCTTCAGATCTCCTTCTGTAAAATGGAGATGATAGTTGTAACCCACACGGAGTTGTTATGAATTAGATAATGTACTTACAGGGCTTAGCAGAGAGTCTGGAATGTAGTAAGAACCAATAATAGTTTTAAACTATTATTATTATTATTATTTAATGCTTATTTATTTTTGAGAGAGAGAGGGAATGCGAGGTGGGGCCGGTCATAGAGAGGGGGAGACACAGAACACGAACCGAACCCAGGGCTCGAACTCACAAACTGCAAGATCATGACCTGAGCTAAGTCGGCCACTTAACCGACTGAGCCACCCAGGCGCCCCAGTTCAAAGGTATTATTAACATTATGATTATTATTGTAATAATGATTCATTTCTAATCCCTTCAGAGGTCATGACAGTATTACTTCCATTTTATAAATGGGCTGTGGTTAGAGTCTGGATCTTTTGATATCCAACTTTCCCTGGATTATATTCATTTGACATAACGCAAATGGAGTCATTTACAAGAAGGATCTTCACTTTATTTGGAAACTGAGCGCTAACTGCCTACAGCAAAAATTCCTTTTCGATTGGTAAACACCATCTTCATCTGTAGCTATCACTGGGAAACTCAAGAACTGCTTATTAAGCTCTTTGGATAAGTAGATGCGCTAGATACTGGATAGAAGACACCTGTGTTGCTAAAACAAAGCACCTGCCTGTTTGTAGGTTACAAGCCCACAAGTGCAAAGATTCTGTCCTTTAGGCTTGAAAAAATGAATTTGTAAGTTTCGCATCGAGTTGGCATCAACTCCAGGCAGCATTTGATATTTGGAGTAAAGCAACTTGAGCAGCTGCCTTGGCCAAGAGCAGAAGCTGGGACAGAAGCTCAGGGACAGGACAACAGGTAGGTGGGGAAGCCAATTTCCTACTGAGATAGTCAATCAGCTGAGCATATCCATGCTGGCCAATCTACAGTAAATCAGGATAATTCTCTTGCCTTAGAAACCAAACTCCAGAGAGGTTAGGAAAATTTAGCCCCAAACCATTTCGATCATCAACAAACTAGTTGACTGGGCGGGGAGAATCCTCTCCATGCCTCTGTTTACTCAACTGCAAAATAAGGGCATCAAATGAACGAGGTGGCCCTCACTTTGTGCTGCCCACCTTGGAGGTGGAACACAGTACTGGTGCAGATAGTGTAAGATTTTTGTAGCAATTACTAGCCATTAACACAATGCTTGACAACTCATAAATACACCTGTCAAAAAGGAGGGGTGGTGTTTTGATTACGTCCGGTCTCTGTTGTTTGAGCGGATTTGTTCATTTATTCAGTAATTGAGCACACGTTCCGTGTTGGGTCTGTACTAGAAGCAAATACTGCCTTCGGCCTTCAAATGGGGCTTACATTTAACTAAGAGCAGGCTGTCGGAGGGGCATGATGTCTTTTCTCCCCCAAATACAAATCCCTGTAGTGAAGGGGCCTGCCGCTCTTGATGGGTGTTGGAGAGCCCTACTTCCCGACTCCCCCTCTCTGCCTACCCGGGACCAAGGGCTAGGACCCGCCCCGGCGGAGGTCAGTCCCCATCCCCCGCCCGGTTTCGGCGGAAGCGGGGCATCTAAGCGGCGTGCCCTTCGATTCCTGCAGGTGGAGCCAAAGCGCCTGGCTGCGCGGCGGAGGCCGGCTCGCGGGGCAGCCCCGGGCGAGGCTCGCCCGCTCCCTGCCTCGCTCCCTCCCTCTCCCCTCCTCTCTTGTGCGGTCTCCCTCAACATCCAAACCAACCGAGTGCGTCTGAGGTGAAGTCGTGCCAGACTTGGAGACGGCTGCCAGCTCCCTCTCAAGTCTTGGCTTCACAAAGGAAAGCAAATTACAAAAATGGAAATTTTCAAACTAGCGTTCAGTGGTATTCAAATCGACGTTTGGGTAGCACGCAGGCACAGACCGCGTTCGTGCTATTTTGTGATTAAAATGATACCGAAAATACCTTCTTGCTTTGGTTTTCATCTGCTAAAACGACTTGTATCTTTCCCTCTTCGAATCCTCCCTCTGTTCGGGGAGCGGCAACCCCCTGACCGCGCTAGAACTGCTAACGTTCTGATCGTCGGCGTCTGCTCAAATCTGGCCCCCGCTGACTTTCCTAAAGAGTTGAACTTTGAAAATGCCTGCGCTTTTCAGCCTGGAGAAATGGAAGGGAAGGTTCTAGGTACTTCCCCGGGAAGTTCTGTGTTTTGTGTCAGAAACCACGAGTCCTGTGATACGCATAAGTCCTCCCACCGTGTCATCTGGATGCTAGGAGAAACCCTGAATGTGTGCCTTGCCCAAGACGCGACGCGCGGTGCTTCCTTCTCCCCTCCGCTTGAATTCAGTGCTCTGTCTCCCCCTTTTCAAAGATGGGTTTAAAGTGGCCGTCGAGTTGGGTCTTGGGATGGTTTTACTTATTGTGAAGTTAAAAAAAAAAAAAAGAGCCTTACCGTGTCCTCCTTGCTAATTTTTGCAGTTGCTAGACAGGCCCTGTCCCAAGGGGGTTTGTGAGAAAGGCGCTCCCATTGCCGGCTCCCCCCGCCCCCCTGGATTGTACCGTTTCCTTCCTTGGAAGCTTTGGCTGTCTCCTTACACAGCTGTGTTTGCAGTGCCTGGAGACAGGTGGGGGAGCAGCCTCCAGCTGAAGCTGCCAACTCCCTCTCTAAGGACTGTCTGAATAGCTATTAAAAAAAAAAAAAGTAAAGATCACACGCGTCCACATGCACGCACACATACACACACATGCTGTATTTATTTACTTTTTGGTGGCCGCCACTCACAGTGCCTGACTGTTGTACAGACTAAGTGTCAGGATCATCCTATTATCTGCACCCTCCAGGCCACAGAGCATTACCTTGGGCCACTGCCGTATCTTTCTAGGTACGTTAAAAGCTGGGTCCTGTGGCCTTGGCCAAGCTGTTGAACTGATTTTGACTGTGGGAGGCAGGACTGTGCATCTCAATAGGTCAACCTCAAATTCGTACCGACACAGGCAATATTCCGGCAGTAGTCACATAAAGTGAAGAGGTTTTTTTTTTGCTGATTTGGGCCCACACAAATTAGAATTCCATGTCTGGCTGAAGTGATAGCAGATAAGTCAGACTAGACCGGTAGTGTTTTTCAGACTTCAGAATGGAAGAATGACTTTTCCAATTTGGATCAGATACCCCGAGGGCTCTAGTCCTGAGTAGCCAGTGCTCTTTGGGACCCTCGTGTCTTGGCTTGAGCTATCGCCTTCTCTTGGAATGTCTTCCCCATCCTTCTCTTTGCTTACTAAACTCTTGTCTATCCTTCAAGACTTGTCTCAAACGCAACCTCTCTGAAGGCCTTCGTAGCCACGCCCATGTGCCTGTCCCCCTCCCCCCTAAAATTAATAATCCTGTCATCTGCTAAATATAACTCTATTGCTTGATTTATGTAACATACTGCACTGTATTCAACATGTGTTTGTCTTTTTTTAATGCCTCTTTCTCCCTGATAGAATATGCTCTTTGCAAAGGCAGGGAACACATCTTACTTACCTCAAACCTCACACTAAAAACACTCAGGAAAATCTATTGAATGAATAAAGAAGTATACTTGGTTTTTAAATATTTTCAAAGGAGCAGTTTTTTTTCCAGGTTCTCTTAGTTTAACTGCCAGACATCTATGACTGTCTGTAGAGCTGAGAGTAAACATTTTAAGTTTATGTTAAAGTCTCATTTTCACATCTCAGAGACATTCTCCCACTTATGGTAAGAAAAGTTTGGCGTGGGGGCGCCTGGATGCCTCAATCCCTTGAGCGGCCGACTTCCACTCAGGTCATGATCTCTCAGGCCTGTGGGTTTGTGCTGACAGCGCAGAGCCTGGAGCCTGCTTCAGATTCTGTGTCTCCCTTTCTCTCTGCTTCTCCTCCACTTGCTCTCTCTCTCTCTCTCTCTCTCTCTCTCAAAAATAAACATTAAAAAATATTTTTTCAAAAGTTCGATGTGCATGTAGGTAGTACATTTCTCTGTATCCCCACCATCTGATTAATGTATCTGATGATGTATCTAAAAGTCCGACGAGAGCAGAGTTTCACTGCAGACATGGGAGCCTGTGAGAGTGACATAGTTCTCCTCTTGCTTTGGGGTACTCTTATGAGTTATGCTAACAGGTTCGTATTTATTAGACTTTATTCATTAAACTGCTGAGGCAGTTCCTTGGAACTTGGCATATCCTTGGAAACTTCCTGGGCATATCCTTGGAAACTTCCTCTCCCTCATTTTCCATGTCCAGTTATCACCAAGTTATGTCACTTCTCCAAAATATAGCACACCTGTGTCCACTGTTTTTCACCTCTGCCACTGCCCCATTCTAAGCCACTAGCATTTTTGATCGGGACAATAGGGTGTTCTAGTTAGTCTTTCTGCTTCTTGTCTTGCCTGCCTCCCATTATGTCACTCCTTGACCTACCACCTTTGGATGGTTGACAATCCTTCTATAATCTTAGCATGATCTTTCACATGGCAAAGTTTGATCTGACTCTCATCTATCTTTTTAGCTGCTTTTTCACTGAATATACTAGCCTTCAGATTCTTGAATTTGCCGAAGTCTTGTCTACTTCAAGGTTAATCTCTATACTTACTTCTCTTGGGAATACTTATGCACTCTCTTGGATTGCTTCTTATCTTTCAAGGATCAGTTTCAATGGCACTTTTTTGGAGATGTGTTCCCTGCTTCTATTCCCTTCTCCATCTCTCCTGGGTAAGTCAGATCCCCATTTTTGTTCCTCCCGACGCTCTTCTTTTTCTTCATGTTAATTATCACAGATTATAATTATAAAACTATTGATGTTTTCATTATTTTTTTTGCCTGTCTCGCCATCCACAGTTGATCACTTGAAAGCAGGGATCCTATCTTTTTATTTGAAAGAGTGTACCTGTATACCCAGTGTCTAACATAAGGTAGGTGGTCAAAAACTACTCTTTAGATAGTGCTGCAATGAGAAATGCCAGCAGGTCATGTGTAACAGTCCTGTGACATGAAAATAGTTTCATGCAAAAAAAAAAAGGTAATCTGAAATCTCTGCAATGAGACTCAAAGATGTTTATGCACATGGAGCAAGCAAGGGGAAGACTTGAGTTATGATATGATATCCCACGGCCTTTCTCCACTGCTCTTTGAAAAATAAGAAGAGAACAAGAACAAAAATATTTGTTTTACAGCTCTACCAAGAGTCGGCCCCCCCTTGTCTCCCCCTTGCATCAAGTACATCCTGTACTTTTGGCAACATGTTGACTGGATATTTAAAAGCTGTGAACTGTTCTGAAAATTTCACATACTGGGTTATGGGCCATGTGTGTTTGATCAAAATTCAATTACTACACTGTACCATACTTGGAAACCTATCATCCCAAGTTAGGAAGTATGACGAAATAGGCGAACCTAATTGGTTCAGTATGGGAACAGTATCAACCAACCTTGTTATGATAAATAGCTTCCTGTGTTAAAGGTTCTCTAGAGCTTATAAGTATCTTGGCTCACCTCCTTCAGTGGAATAAGAATATTGCTCCCAGGGACCCCCTCGATCACCGTCCCTCCAATGCAAGAGCAGTTCAGCGTTTTCTTCAACTTACGGCCCCTGAAAAAGAAAAATGCTGTGCCATTTCTCCCCTTCCTTTCCATTTCTTCAGTTAGAATTTGAGTACCTGGAAACTTCTTCAGCTTTATTTTTCTTGAGAAAAGCCATTAAACAATTATGAAGCATTCCAAATACAGAAAACTAGACACAGCATCACAAATACCCACTGCTCAGAAATAGCAATTATTTTTTTCCTATTTCCATCGGCTCTTTTTTGTCTTTGTTTCTTACGTGTTCTTTATTTTCCTTTTGGAAGCAAAGATAGACTACGACTTGTTAAAGCACAGTACTCATAGTGCTGACATACTTTCCTACACTTGAATCAGGAGGATGTATATCTCGTTACAGAGAAGTCCTGTAAGTTGTAAGTCTTTTCAGGTGTTGAGATGGACTCAATAGGAATCCTCGTGTATTTTGTAGACGAGATCACAAGGATTCATAGTGGGGGAAGGTTTCTGGAGGTGTGGGGAGAGAGATCAAGAATTGTCTTAACAGTTTTGAAAGGATTGAAAAAAAGGAAAATATTTCTGTGCTTTGTGGCCATGGCACATGTATGCAATTTTTCCTTAGAAGAGACATTTTCCATTAGGTTGGAAGTATTTCCTTCTAATGTTCTCTAAAACCATTTTTTAAATGTTTATTTATTTTTGAAAGAGAGACAGAGACAGAGTGTGAGTTAGGGAGGGGCAGCAGGCTCCAGGCTCTGAGCTGTCAGCACAGAGCCTGACGTGGGGCTCAAACTCATGAACTGTGAGATGGTGACCTGAGCTGAAGTTGTACGCTTAGCCAACTGAGTCACCCAGGCAACCCTCCTTCTAGTGTCCTGAGTAAAAGGCAAAACAATTGGGTGACAGCCATCTTAAGTTCTGAAAAACAATCAGTAGCATTGGCTTTTTCCTCAGAAGACAGTTGTTAAGTCCAGAAAAATGTTCACATATTTATCTTTATTCGAGTCAATCACTTGCAATTGCTTTCTCAAGTTTGCTCTCATTCCTGTTTCTGTTAGACCAGCCTCCTTACCTCCTTCACAAGAACGCAAGAAGCTAAATCTACATTTCTCCCTCAGGAAAACAGTTGTGTTCTGTAAAAAGTTGTTTTGGTAAAAAGCAAGGGCCTGTGTTTGTCTTTGACAATAATTCATCAATCATGAGTGCTGCAATACATAACCAAGGCTCAGAGAAAGATCCTTGGTGAGGGTTAAATGGGCATCCCACACAAAGGAAAAGTGAATGCATTGTGTGGCTTAGCAGTTTGAAATCACAATGCTGCCAAGATTAGATTAGAGACGGTCTGGTGTTCTGCAGTACCATTAGGTTTACTTTAGAAATTGCAATTAGCTTAAAAGTTGTGATTTCTAAAATGACCCACTTGCCTTTCTCATTTTCCTCTATCAGGTAGATGTATCGTAATCCTTATGTAATCTTTAAATAGAACTTCCAGCAAGAAGCGTGCGCTGAGAGCTGTAAACTTCAAAAAATAGAATGTCACTGTAGGCATTTATGCTAATAAGTGCCTACATAATTTTTTTTCACTTAACAAATGTCTGATTTTGGCATATCAGCTTTGTTTTGTATTGAAACTTACTTGACTGAATAGCACAAGATCTGCCAGAATACTACTACTGTCTTTGTACAGTAATTAAAGAAATAGTACTTGTCACTTTAATAGGGAATAGGCTCTGCCTGCCTGTAATAAAGTTAAATGATAAAGAATAAATAAACCAAAAAGTAAAGGGAAGTCAGTTACTAGCAAGTGGTTATTCCAGATGAACAATAGACAAAATGCAGTGGTATGCTTTATAGAAAATGTTGAAAAAATTAACAAAAATAGATGAACTTTTCTAACTTAATGAAATAATTATTTCAGGAAAAGAAATTCTTCACTTTCTCTCCTTGGGAAAAGTTGATGTTTCCTTTATAAACTTCAGTGTCTTGTTTTAAAACATAGCTTCACCAAATACAGGTCACACTGTACAGTAAACACGTTTTAAGACAATAAAACAAATTTGCTCAGTAATCACAATGAACACTTTACTGTAGTGAAAGGAGTTCCAAGCTTTGGGAAAGACTGCATTACATTTTTTAAATAATGCTGCAGAAGCAGAAGTTCCCTTATGGATACAGTGTGCCGAAGTGTGGCCTCCCACTTTTCCTCCAATGGTCTCTGTCTCTCTCCTACCTCTCTGTATCCATCTACCTTGGCTACTATATATCTTCTTGTTTCCAACATGGCCAAAAGGAGCCTAAGGGCATGGACAAATCTCCCAATAAACCTCACGCAGAAGCCATGAAATACAAAAAATACAGTTTGGTATTTTTTAGGAGGAATTGAAGTGAAGGAGTAGTGCTCTACAAAGGAAGGAGGCACCACCACATTAACCATTGTCTTAAAAAGGGTTATGTTTGGGGTGCCTGGGTGGCTCAGTCGGTTAAGCGTCTGACTTCAGTTCAGGTCATGATCTCATGGTTCATGAGTTTAAGCCCCACATCAGGCTCTGTGCTAAAAGCTCAGAGCCTGGAGCCTGCTTTGGATTCTGTCTCCCTCTCTCTCTGCCCCTCACTGTTTGCACGCTATCCCCCCCCTCCTCAAAAATAAAATAAACATTAAAAAAGGTGTTTTTTTAAAAATGGTTATGTTCTGTACTTTGGAAGATCTGGTGCGGGAGTCAGTGAGCTTTTCCTGTAAAGGGCCAGGGTTTTGTGTCAGTCACAGCCTATCAATAACCAGTGCTGTGGATGTACCAACCCTTGTGATTCTTATTAAGATTGTAAGATGCCCTTTGGCAATAACCATCAGGAAGCTTCCAAAAAATAAAGAGTTATTACTTCCAAGATGTAGAGATTGCATAGCAAACCAGGGCCACACAGCAAGGCCCTGGGTAGGGAAAGGAAGAGAGTGCATGGCTCTGGGGTCTGTTTTAATTGAGGTGGAAAGTGGGAGCCTAGGGTTTCATGAGCTTACTCTTTATTGGTGAATGTATTTATTTATTTAGGGAAAATTGGTATGTGACATTATATTAGTTTAGTTATGCACATGACATCATTCGATATTTGTATACACTACAAAGTAATCACTACAGTAAGTCTAGTTACCATCTGTCACCATATAAATGACCCTCTTCAACTATTTCACCTACCCCACAACCCCCTTTCACTCTGATAGCCACTAGCATATTCTCTGTATCTATGAATTTTGTTTTGTTTTGCTTGTTTGTTTATTTTGTTTTTTAGATTCCATATGTAAAGCAAATCATACCATATTTGTCTTTATTTGACTATTTCACTTACTATAATACCCTTAAGGTCCATCCATATTGTCATAAGCACCAAGATCAAATTCTTTTTAAATATATATATATATATATATATATATATAAAGATATCTATCTATCTACTTATCTAGATACAGATCTCACATCTTCTTTGCACATTTATCTACTGATAGAAACTTAGGTTGTTTCCACAGTTTGGCTACTATAAACAATACTGCAATGCACATAGTGGTGCATGTATCATTTAGAATTAGTGTTTTCATTTTCTTCAGCTAAGTACATGGGAGTCATAGCTGGATCATACAGGTGTTCTGTTTTTAAGTTTTTGAGGAAGGTCTATACAGTTTTTCATACTGGCTTCACCAATTCACATCCCCACCAACTGTGTACGAAGATTCCCTTTTCCTGCAACCTCTCCAACACTTGTTACTTCTTATCTTTTCTATACTGACCATTCTGACAGGGATAAGGTGATATCTTACTGTTTTGAGTTGCATTTCCCTGATGATTGGTGATGGGGATGCATCTTTTCATGTGTCTGTTGGCCATCTGCATGTCTTTGGAAAAATGTCTGTTCAGATCCTCTGCCCATTTTTAATTGGATCATGTCATGAAATATTATTATTCTTTTCATTTTTTACAACCCTTTAAACATGTAAAAACTATTGTTAGTTCATAGGCCATAAAAATCAGGTGGCAGTCCAGATTTGGCCTACATGCTGTAGTCTCCTGAGTTCTGACCTAAATGATTAAAAAATTTTGTTTTCACTTAACAAATGTCTGTTAAGCACTTACTTTGACCAAAATATTTTTAAAGCAATATGATAAATATTAAAATGTAGAACACATTCAACAAACATTCACCATGTATCTGTTGAGCTCTGTTATGTCCCAGGCACAATGCTAGGGCTGGAGATACGAGGGAGAGAGTGACACAGACCCTTCCCTGCTCTCATGAGCTTTCATTATAAAGAAGCATGAGAAGTGCCACAGCAGAAAGTTACAGGGACTGTCGTAGCTTATGACAGCTGTGACCTAAACTCAAGTAGCT
Organism: Suricata suricatta; assembly: GCF_006229205.1. Classification (NCBI taxonomy): domain Eukaryota; kingdom Metazoa; phylum Chordata; class Mammalia; order Carnivora; family Herpestidae; genus Suricata; species Suricata suricatta. The sequence goes on from NC_043707.1 coordinate 92,909,689, forward strand.
TTGGGTTTTTTTTTAATGGTACATTTTACTTGATCTTTCTATATCTAATCCCTCCCCTATGTATCATTATTCTGATTCTTTTTTTTTTAAGTTTATTTATTTTGAGAAAGACAGAGATGGTACCAGTGGGGGGAGGGCAGAGACAGCGGGAGAGAGAGAGACTCCCAAGCAGGCTCAGAGTTACCAGTGCAGATCCCAGTGAGGGACTTGACCCCATGAACTGCAAGATCATGACCTGTGCCAAAACCAAGTGTTGGATGCTCAACTGGCTGAGTCACCCACGTGCTCCTGAGTATTGTTCTTAAGAGAGAGTCTAGTGATGATACTTCCTTGCAGGCAAGAAAGGTAGAACTATATACATAGGACTGATTTCTGTTCCAATGAGGACAAATTGTTGCCCCTTCCATTGTGGGCGTGGCCCAGGCATTCTGCCACCAGGTGCCTATCAGGCTCCCCAGGGTGTGGTATCAGATGGGGAGCTAAGCTGGGGGTCTCTGCTGTTGGAAGAGCGAGCACTCAGTAGTAATGCCATCCAGATCCAATACGGTGAGGAGAGAAATCTTACTCTGTTATTGGGTCCATAAATAACAACCATCCCTGCCCACTACGGTCCCTTACTTTATTTGTGAACACATTGAGCAAGCTCTGGCATTATTAGGAAGGACGCTGACTGATATTTACAGATCATCTTTCCTACTGTTACAGAGAGCCTCCTCTGCTGTGGGTACTCTCCACTGAACATCCACACAGGATGCAAATATCCTCATGCGCTGGGCTCATTGTGTGAGGTCCAGCCTCACAACTCTCCCCATTGATCTCTGTCATCAACCCCTCAGTCTAGTTCCTTCCAAGTCTATGGCTCTTTAGCTAAACCATTTGGCACTACCCACACATTTCTGTAGATCTGTACCTCTTCTATTTCCTTCCAGGAAGGGGACAGGCGTATGTACTGCCTAAGGTTCTTCTGTCTACTGAAGGAATTACAGTTCTCGATGGTTCTTCAGGAGTCACCCTGAAGCAGGACGTACTGTTCCTGCAGTCTTCTTTTAACCAGTGCATACTCCTGCAGATCTGTATGTATGTATGTATGTATTTTGCTTTTTCAGGTCACTTTTGCTACACAGATCTCTACAGAGCTATTAAAATGAATGAAAAAAGAGGAGGTAGTGCCATGGGAGTAGATGCACTGGGCACGCCAGTGACCTGCCTGTGTAGCCTTTACCACCTGCTTCAATACAATCTCATATTTAACACTTCCACTTGATTTTGGAGTGTTGCTCTGCATACCCAATTTTATAGCTTGATGTGTTAGATAACACACAGTCAATAAAGGGCTGCTCAGGTCACATGATTACCCTGGTGTCCCATGACTAAGCAATCTAGTTTCTACCAGCCAGGAGATGTTTCTTAAAAGGGAGACTATGTATTCGTAGAAGAGTGCAGAGCTTAGCAACACACCCCAGGGGCTTGTATCTTGATTCCCTACTGGAGTTGTTTGTCCAGTGTCCTCATCATTCATACACTGAGCACCATGATTCTTCCAGATCATATGTCCAAGCTGCTTGTTCTGTGTCTTGGACCAGCTGGAGAATTGTTGCTTGCTCTGGGACTTAATCAAAACTGACAGTCCTTAGGTGTTATTTGGTAAATGTGTCCAGCAGTTCATCCCAATGTGGTATGAATTGCCTCCCAAACCCTAAGGGGCTTTCTAAGCATCTATATATTGAGGTGGCAGAGCTCTGGGTTTTTATGAGGTTTGTCTCACACCCTTTTATGCACATGTATTTTATCAAGGACTCTAGGACTACAGCTGCTTCGTATTTACTATGTCTTAAGAATACGATGTCATCTATGTGCTGAACTACCATGATATCCTGTGGGATGGTGAGGTAATCAATGTCCTGATGACTATGTTTTCACAGAGAGTCAGAGCTGCTTCAGCCATGAGGTAAAACAGTACAGGTGAATTGCTTTCCTGACAGATGAAAGCAAACTCTTCTGGTGTTCTCCACTTATTGGTGTACAGAACCAAGTATTTATCAGAGTGATAACTGCATATCAAGTGCCAGGGCCTGGGTTGATTTGCTGTAGTAAAGAGACCATATTTGCAAAAACAATTGCAATTAAAATGCTGTTCACAAGACTAAATTTAAGAATTCATTGGCATTCTCCAAAACTCATACATCTTCTGTAAGATTTAATGGATGGAGGCAGAGATGAGAGGAAAGAAAGAGACCAAGTTATGAAGCCAAGAAGGCCTTTATTGGGATCTGCAATTCCCGGGCGAGGTACCGTGACTCTGGAGTGGGGAGTCAGGGAAGTCGCGCCTGGTACAGGAGGGGCGAGGTATTTTATGGCTGAAAGACTTCCGGTCCTGGGAGGACAGACGACCAAATAAGGGCACTTTAGGGACGTGGCAGGTTGGGATAGGTTGCCTCCTCTGTCAGGATGATGGGAAGCTGGGGCTCCATGATTGGCTGTTTTCAAACTGGTGTGGAACATTCCAGGTCTGCAGGTGAGGGGTGGGGGTCGTCGGTGCATGGTGTTTTTCCAACCCACAGCAAAATGGCCGCTCGGTCACCATACCAAGGTGACTCCCAAGGTGACTCTTACATCTTCTGCCTTGGCCATAGTGGTGAACTGAATGGGGCTATGTTAAAAATCACCACCCTAGCATCTTTCAAGTCTTTTTTTAAAAGTTTTTTAAATTTTATTTTGAGAGAAAAGCATTAGTGCAGGTGAGTGTGAGTGGCCGAGGTGCAGAGAGAGAGGGAGAGAGGGAATCCTAAACAGGCTCCATGCTTTCAGCACAAAGCCCAACTTAGGGCTCAAACTCACCAACTGTGAGTGTTGGGAGCTATTTGAACTCACCGGTAGAGTCAACATTCCTGGTGAGGGTACGGCAAGTTTGCACAGTCTCTTGTCCCCAGATAGTGACCAAAATGTACCCTCTTGAAACTTTCATTTCTGCTTGGGCACCAAACCTCAAAATGCTTTGCTGATTAGAGTCAGGAGTGGCCTGTCCCCCTGCCCTGTCCCTGAGGCGTGATTGCACCTGGTCAGGGAAAAGATAAGTAAACTAGATACCCCCTAATGCAACACATAACTTTCCCCTAAGCAATTAACTGATAACTGAATGCCCTCTGGGCCTGAATGCCTTTGTGAATGTCACTACTGTGATAAAATGTATCAGTCATCTTTGGGACTATGAGAGCAAGCATTATGTCTCCTGAGAACCTGTTTTTCTGGGAACTTTCTCTTAGAGTTATAAACAGCCTAATGACCCTTACTCATAAAAAACTGACCTTTACTAAACAAAGCTGTTTGCCTCTTGATTAAAGGTTGCTTCCTTGAGGCTAGACCTAAGGTTTTGTAAAAATACCTACGACACCATGAGTGCCTGTGGCTAAAATTGTAAAACTTATCTATGAGAAATAATTTACTACTCTTCCTTGTCCTTGTACCTTTTGCCATAAATAAAGCTTGAGAACCAGACAAGGTGGAGACGCCTGCCAGATGGGCAGGGGGGCCTGCCTGGGGATCAGAACGAAACGCAAGGCTCTCTCACTCTCTCTTGGCCTACACTGTCATCCTTTGGGGGAGCCCTGGACCTGCAGGAGCTGGACTCCAGCATGTGAGATTATGACTTGAGCTGAAACCCATAGTCTGGCGATTAGCTGAGCCACCCAGCTGTCCCAGCTCCTGAATCTTTTTGACACGATCCCAGTGGTCTTTGGTAACTTCCTGGTATCTGTTATGTCAAGATGTTCCAGCCACATCTTGTACATCTTTACCTAGACCTGGATCTACTCATTCCCCCTTCCCCCCAATCCTTTTTTTTTTTTTTTTTTTTTAAATGAGGAGCATGGGCCCTAGGGATGCCTGTGATTACCGCATCAGTCACGGGTTCTTGTTCATACTAACATTTCCAGTTTAAATTGAGGCTATAGGATTTTTTACTGGACTCTTCTATATTACGTTTATATCTCCTTTCTTCTACACTGAGAATCTGGTTTTCAAGGACGTGATAGATTTAGAATATCCCACAATTATTCATTTGTTTTGTCTCTCATTATATTTACAGTGGTTGCAGATTAACGATGCAAATACCACCACTGATTATGATTATTCAAAAATATAATTTAAAAATATTTTTATTTTGCAAATATAAAGCCATCTGCCCCATTTGAATGGCTTTACTATATGTTAATTTTCAAATTATGCAGTTTTTATATACTATCAGCCTTTTAATCCTCAATTAGTCTTTGCTATTCAATTAAATATAGACTAAAGATCATCAGTCTTTAGGTTGATGATTCTCCAGTTATTTGGTTCTTGAAAGCTCATGGCTTTAGACAGTACTCTGCCATAGAATTTTCTGGGATGATGAAAATGTCCTATATCTGCACTACCCAGCATGATAGCCACTAGCTGCATTTGTTTCTGAGAACCTGAAATATAGCTAGTTTGATTAAAGAACTGAATTTTTAACTTTACTTCATTTAAGTCATTAAAATTGAAATTGAAATAGCAACACGTGGCTAGTGACTACCCTGTTGGTCAGCTCAGTTCTAGTAGATCTTTTAGGAAGGAGTCATGGGAACAATATTCCTTGAATTCTTACATGTTGATAATAATTAGTTTGCACCTTTTATATTTGTAGGTCAATTTTACTGAATATAAAATCCTCGGTTCACATTTTCTTCCTTCAAGCATTTTAAGTATGTTGCTTTGTTTTCTCCAGGCTTAAAATATGGCTGTTGAAAAACCTGATGATAATATAGATATTTTTTCCTTGTAAGTCATGTGTGCTTTAAATATATTTTTCCTTAAAGCTCAGTAATTTTGCTAGAATATGTCTCGGTGCTTGTATAGATGCTTCATCATAATCAACCACAGATGATAATTTCATCAGCTGTGAATGCCACTGCAGGCCAAGGATTATCCAACATCCCGTTTTCCATTGGCAGAGGGTTCTGCACTTTGTTTCAGAGCCGGGACATCACCAAATCAAACTTCAATTCAATCTTTGCGGGTCTAGTTCCTGGGACCACTCTAGGTACCAATTTCTGGATTAGTGTCCAGTTAGGAGATAGAAAACATTCCGATAATTAGAAGGGAGAGAATTTATTATAAAAGAAGAACAATAACTGTATAAGTGGCATGACCATTTTAGATATCTTTTCTCAAACATACAGTGTGCTCTTTCAAGATGTAATTTCAAATACTTTTGGGTTTTGTTTCAGGAAAGATTCTAGAATTTGGTCTGTTCCCTTGTTGTTGGTTTCTTCAGGGACTCCTTTTATCCATATGTTGGATTTTCTTTGCTTATCTTCAGTGTTTATCCATTTCTCTTGACTTTTTTTGTTTTTTCTTATTTCTTTTTGAATTTAGAATTTCTCCTTCTTTTTACCCTCCATTTTTAAAGGTTTCACTTGTATTTATTTGCTCTTACTTTTCTCCAACAGTGATCTTTATTTAAAAAAATTTTTTTGTTACCTTTTATGGTAATTCTTTCTTGAGTTCTGTCACATCACTTCTGGGTTTTCCTAATTTGACTTATGTTATTTTTCCTTATATTGTTTTCTGAATATTGTTTACCTCATTTTGAAATGGTACATTACAGTTTTGATCTGTCTTTGAGCATGGCTTTCAGGTGCTCTTTCGTTGCCTGTAGGGATATCATTCTGCTCCTTTTCTTTCTTTTTTTTTTTCATATAGTAGGGAGTTGATTTTGATAATTTTTTGTTTCTCATTTTAATATAAATTTTAATTTCTCAAATTAATAAACATTTAATATAAGTTTTTAAAATTATTTTTGAGAGACAGAGAGAGTGTGAGTAGGGGAGGGGCAGAGAGAGAAGCAGGCTCCAGGCTTTGAGCTGTCAGCACAGAGCCTGATGTGGGGCTCAAACTCACGAACTGTGAGATCATGACCTGAGCTGGAGTCAGCTGCTTAACCAACTGAGCCATACAGGTGCTCCTAAATTTGGCTTTTAATGCAGTTTTAGAAAAGAGGCTTCTTTCAGAGAGGTCCTCTAACTTACATAGCATCCTCTTTCATTGTTTTCTTTTTTCTTTTTTTAGAGTTTATTTATTTTAAGAGAAAGAAAGAAAGAATGAGCAGGGGAGAGTCAGAGAGAAAAAGAGAATCCCAAGCAGGCCCCACGCTGTCAACACCGAGCCCAACATGGGGCTTGAACTCACAAATTGTGAGATCATTACCTAAGCTGAAACCATTACCTGAACTGAAGCCAAGAGTCAGCCAGCTAACCCACTGAGCTGCCCCTGGTGTTTTCATGTGATGTTTAAAAATGTTGTGGTCTGGTTTCTGAGAGTTTCTGGCTCTTTTCCCCTCCCCTACTTTGACCTAGACTTTCCTTTACATTTATTTCTGTTGCTCCTAGCCTTCTCAGATGTAATGTGTGGCAGCAGTTTCTCCTGTGAGGTCTGTCTGGAGTTCTAAGGGATTAAACACCTCCAGCCCCTTTTAGGCCTTATTCTTGGCGCCTTACACTCACCCACTATTGGAGTTTCTGCTCCTTTCTCAAACCAGTCAGTTGTACTTTTTGTCAGTTTCTGTTGCCTTTTTGAGGGAGTTTCTGTCCATCACTTGCATTGTTACAGGTCTCTGATTTTTCCAACCCAAATACGGATGACATGAATTCATATGACTGTTGTTTTCTCCCCTACCTATTTGTAGTTTGGGGCTTGTAGGGATATCTTATCATCCAGTTTTATTGTAAATATTGATCATATATCAATTTTTCTGTATATATATTTTTTAATGTTTATTTATTTTTGAGAGAGAGAGAGAGCATGAGTGGCAGAGGTGCAGAGAGAGCGGGGAGCAGAGGATCTGAAGCAGACATGGGCTGACAGCAGAGAGCCAGACACGGGGTTTGACCTCATAAACTGTGAGCTCATGACCTGAGCCAAAGTCATATGCTCAACCTACTGAGCCACTCAGGTGCCCTCTGTATATTTTTATGTGGGGATTCAACAGGATTCCAAACTATTCTGCCCCTGCCAGCACCATCTTCCTCTTTCAAGTTTTTTTCTTCCATGAATTACCAGAATTGAGTACTTTTCGGGAATAGCAGAGGAGTTGTAGTGCAAGAAATGCAGAGAGCTACAGGTGAGACCCTCAAGTCTTTGATGGTGAAATTAATGTGTGATTCCCCCATGGATATGATATTATTTTTGATTCTCTATTTGCTTCACTTCATTTGTCCCTTCCCTTCATGACAAGAGAATAAATGTGGATAATCTACTTCTTGCTGAAATGTTATTACAACATTGTCTTCTGGAATGAGAAAATAACCACAGAATGGGTTCATGGACTTTCTTGGCCCATTGCAAGATGGATTCCAGCCCAAACTGCATGTGTCACTTGATCCTTCTAAGTCCTTACTCTTCCTGGTGGATCACAGCTGCCTTTTGTGTCCCTAAGGATTAATACTCAGAACCAGTGTCCAGTTATACCCCAAAGTTTGGGTATTTCCCTTTTCCCAGTCAACAGTTACTCTGGCAATTGGCTTTGGTTTATTTAAGGGGACAAAGGAGAAATTTACAATTCATGCTTCAGACAATGCCACAGGGTCCTTGCTTAGGGTTACCTGGCTTCTAAGCTCATCTGTGAACTGGATCTGTTTCTGGGAATTGGATAAGCAACTCAAATCAGTGCTCAAATTTCCCAGATTATTTTCCTTGACTTTTTCATTGTCCATTTGCTTCAATCTTAGGTATCCTGTCATAAATCATCTCATTCTTGAAGGTCAGACCATTCTTACTGCAGCTGTGTTCCTGCTGCTTATATGGTAGTTAGTGCTACCACTTGACCTCTGCCACTCTATAATCACATCATCACCACTGAACTCAGGAAACCTATTTCAATAGCAGCATCTCCTACATTGGGCAGCTACTATAGTGTTTTAAATGATATTCACACTTCAACCAGAGATCTATTTCTCTGTGTTTCAGTTAAGGGAGCATTCTTTGGGCCTTCTTGGCAAACATAGTTAGATGGTGAATGAACAGGTCATATATAGTAATTTCATTTCAACACTGTTATCTCCCTAAGTCTTTCGTTTCCCCCTCCTCTACATTATGTCAAGGAATTTTGACATTTCAGTCTCACTTGGGGGTAGGTCTCTGTTGAAACCAGATTTAAATTGATCAGCTAAACAAACAGATGCATTCTCTTGAATTAGATTACTGAATTAAAAATCTCTAGTAAATGTACCCATGTTGATAATTACTTCTCATTGATCTAGTCCTTCCCCTGTCTGAATCTATTATCACACATATTTCCCAGGGTATATAGATATGAATAAGCAGGAAGTTATAATATTAAATGGTAAACTCTCTACTTGTCTCCTTGAGGTATAATGGGATTTGACTTTTTTTTATAAGGTGAGAGACAATGAAAATGGTGGCACATAGCCATGGCTATGGTGAAATGTGGGTTTACTGGTATTTCCTTGAAAGTAGATACCTCTGGCAAGCAAAGCACAGGCTCTCCACAGAAGACAGAACTGGCTTCATCATGTGGAAAGGAAGGACTGCCCCTTCTACCAAGTAAGACTTAGTGTATACTGAGGGCTCCAGAGACTCATATTCATCTGAATTAAAAAAATTTTTTTAACATTTATTCATTTTTGAGAGACAGAGGGAGACAGAGGGCAAGTGTGGGAGGGGCAGAGAGAGAGAGAGAGAGGAAGACACAGAATCTGAAGCAGGCTCCAGGCACTGAGCTGTCAGCACAGACCCCGAAGCGAGACTTGAACTCACAAACCTTGAGATCATGACCTGAGCCAAAGTCAGATGCCCAACCAACTGAGCCACCCAAGTGTCCCCATATTCATCTGAATTTATACAAATTGTTCTCATCTCAGTTTTCAGGGTCTCATTCTTTCCTAATCAAAATCTGTTTTGACCATAAAAGAGTGGGGGAGGGTATGAATTCAAGTTCGTTTGTTATTCAATAGTCATATGATCAGCTTAATTTGGTCTTCCTATTGGCTTTGAGAAATTAGAGATTATTTGATGGAAGTTACAGATACTTTCCAATCCTCTATTTTGCCTAGAGTGTAGCATTTTAAAAAATGTACATTGGCTTCTTTCTGTAAGCTCTCCGGGGCTTTAGAAGTGTTCAGCTTGCCCCATGGTCCTTGTTTGCCTCATTCCTACCATATGAATCCATCAAAGACTTGCCTCAATAGGCATTAAGTCCTCCAAAAAATGTGATCATTTAAGTAACTCTATTTGCAACTGTGCCATGGACTGTCAGTTCCCGTTTTTCAGTGGGAACTCAGTCATGTCTGCCTTCAAATCCAAACAAATCAGATAACCACTTCCAAATCCTTGTTGAGAGTCTCTTGTCTATAAATGCTTCTAGTTTCACAAACTATATATTAGTCAGGGCTCGAGGTAGGCAATGGAAAATATCCCAGGTATTTTAAACATTAAAGGCTTTTGTATAAGAAATTCAATGCTTTAAGAAATAGCTAGAAATGTTAGAGTAGCATCAATCAAAAGATCACCTGATTGATCCCTGGTACTATTAGGTTCAATGCTCCTGATAGATGCTACTCAGAGATCAGGTTGTTGGGGTTAGAAAGCCACTTCCTCTGTCACCATCAAAACTCTCTTGACACCGATAAAAGTGTTAACCAGGCACTGGATCTGCTTATCACTGCCTCTGACCTGCTTTTTCATACTTGTATTTTAATAAGCTTGCTTGTTAGCAAGCTAGGAAGGTAGTCCCTGTTCCATATTTGTCTTCCAAAACTTTTGTTGAATGTCTTAACTGGCAGAACATAATTTGCATATAGAACACTAGCTGCAAGGGAGTCTGGGAGATGCTGGTTTTAACTTTCCAGGCTCTTCAAGGTAAGAATGGATGCTATCCAGTACATTGAAAAACCAAATGCTTTTTGGGGGGGGGGGCTTATGTAAATCAGTTTCTGTTGCTTCATGCAAAATGGGAGATAAACTGTAGTGAGGTGAAGAGTTAATAGAAATGAGGCTATATGAAAAAAATAGTATACTCTTTTTATAAAGTTTGTGTATGAAGAAGAGAGAGATAAGATGGTACTTACTGGGAAAAATCAGAGGAAAGAGACAATTTCTATTTAGATGTAAGAGATTTAAGCATTGTTATGGATGGAAGGGGAGCAAAGAGTAGAGAAGAAGTTGGTTGAGGACTTAGAATAGGACACGAGGGACAATACAAGGTCTGCAGGAGATGGGAAGATGGGAATCAAGGTTACAAGCATCAAGGTTGGACTCAGAGAAGCAAGAGGACCAGCTTTACTCTATGGAGCTTTACTCAGTCAGATATGAGAAATCAGGGAGTGTAATCATAGACAAATTCGTATCTACATCAGTCATACAATAGTACTTTGTGTATAAGAGATGACTATATGTGCATGTTAGTGTCAGTTTTTTTCAAATGAACTTATTTGGGGCATTTCATCTTTCATATACTTTAAACTGCTTGTTGTCAGATATTTACATAGGATAGATTGAATCCAACCTGTATCGTGTTAAATAGAAACACTGTGAAGCAGCATTCTTCACTCTTATGAATGAGTGAAACCAATCAAAACTGGAGCGATGGATTGGTGGGGATTCTGCTCTGCTCAAGCCTGCACAGTCCTCCATTTCTGCCATTTAGCCAGATCCCCAGAACTTAATTCTAGACATGGTTGATGTAGCTTTTTTAAGGCCCTGAAACACAAGCTCACTTTGATTCGGAAAAATAATGTAATGGTTAGATTATACCCCCAGTAAAACTGTCGACCCTTAGAAATCAATGTGATAAGAACCAGATTATGCAAAAAGAGCAAAAGTAGGTGGTGAGGGCAGAATGAGACCTATATTCACATTTGTCTTTTGTTAGGGCTTGTTGGGTTTAAAACACCTGGGCAGGGGGCTTTTGTGGTGAAGAACAGGTGGAAAATAGAGGGAATCTCTTTTCTTGAGGTGCTGTGATTGGGTCTTTCCAGGTGGCCAGTGGAGAGGTGAAGGTTAAGTGGACGGCTTGAGAAGGGTGGTGATTTGGAGGGAACTTTCCAAAGGAAAGGGAGAGGATCCCCAATTTCTCTCTTCCTCTTCTTTGGTCAGTCTTGGGTCCAGAGGTCACGTGAGTAGGCTCTAAACTGTCCCGTATACTCTCACCACCAACCCCCCCATCCCACTTTCCCTACCCATCCATCATCCTAAATAAACCTACAATCCAATTAAGAGTGGTTTGTGCAACTGTAATGCAAATGTGCCCTGAAGACAGTCCCCAAGCAACCCTTTTCCACCAGCAGTTACCCCAAGACCTTCCTGCATAGATAATGTGGAGCTGCTACAGAGCCTTTCAACACACATGCATGTTCTAAAGCTTTATTATGAAAACAAAGTTGAAAAGCACTTTCCTATAATGTGTTAAAATTCTTGTCTGTGATTCTCCTTTCTCTCTGATATATCCACCAAGGCTGAATGCCTTGTACTATACTTCTATTTGCCAAGATCTCCTGTTTTCTTACCCACCCAAATGTAGAGCCCTTCCTTCCATTTTTGAGATGAATCCTACCTGTATCCCTTTTTCTCAGGGCTCTGCAAGGTGACTGGTTAGTAAATTTAATTAACTAATGCACAATAAAGCCCCGCCAGTTTCATGCATCACTCTTTGAAGATAACATTTGCATTTTAAATGAAGCTTCTCAGACTGTCAATGTCAGCAAATAGCATATAGATCATCAGAACAAATGCTCTCTTTCACAGAGGAGGCCGCCAATGCTTCCGGGCCTCATAGGACTTGCTAGAGGTCTGAGGGCTAGTAGGAAGTAGAGGCAGAACTGAAACCGGTTTGCATTATTACCCACAAGCTCTCACATGCTGATGAGTTAATAAAAGAATTGTCAGGTACTAAGGGAAAAGATATTTTGAGTTTTGTATTTAATATTCAACATACACTTACACACTCAGTTATCACTCCTGACCTAGAATTCCTATTCTCATTTATCTTTGTGGCCACTTAGCACAGAAAACTACAATTGTTTCTTACTTGTATGTCTCTCCAACTGGACTCTGAGCTCCTAGGGACAGGGATTGGGCTTTGTTTGTCTCTGTGTCCCAGCACGCAGGCTAAGGTGGGGCAGAGTGGGGATTCAATATACACTGCGGAATGAATGATGGAGCAAATGATGGCCAGGCACAGGGGCTAGGGTCTTAGGTACCACATTTTCATGGTTCTGACTAAATTATTTTATTGGTAAGGCATCTTTCTTTTTTTTATATATAGTTTATTACCAAGTTGGTTCCATATAACACCCGGTGCTCTTCCCCACAAGTGCCCCTCTCCATGACCATCTCCCCTCTTCCGCTACACCCCTCCCTCTTCAGCCGTGAGGCATCTTTTCTAATATTCTTTCAAATTGTAGCAGTGACTCACCTTCCTCCTCCATTTCCTCTTAAGGCTAGTGTATACCTTTAACTTTTACTTTTGTGTCATGCATTGATGTTATTACCTCCCTATTCTCTTCTACTCCATAGGGTTTCTTTTCCTCATAGAGTTATTGTCTGTCTTTTGCAAGATTAAGAAATGACATACTTAAAGAATACCAGATTAATCTGTCCTGATTTTTTTCTCAGTGAGAGAGAAAAAAAGAGCCTTTTGAAGAGCCTTCAAATCAACAATAATTTCAAATTTTCACAACATAAAGAGGCAGAGTACAAAGTGAATTTGACACTTTGAAAAATGCTGTAAGCCTCCCAGTAGACAGATGAACATGCTTCCACTTCATGAATGCCTGTTTCATAAGTATTCCATAAATATCGATGTCAGGGTGGTTAAGTAATTAATATTTACCTATTGAGAAAGCTTTTCTTTTCTAGGTGGTTGATTTCCAGTGGGGAGACTAATGAAATATTAAAGACCATGTGAGATGTATTCTATAATTACAGCTTCTAGCTGTATTTACAAATGATGTGTCTACATGTAGTGAGATAATAATGTGGTATTAATCTACTTTTATTCCTATCCAGAATATATAGATTTTTTTCAATAGGAACCTTTTCTGCCCAAGCTTGTCTATAGTTATTTATTATTTTTCACAATTGTCCTCACAGATTTCTTCTTGTTTCTACCATGATTTGAGAGGCTACCATTTCACATTTTTACTCTTCTCGGTTTTCTGGTTCTTCAAATCATCTTGAGTTGTTTCCGTCAATTCCTATGACTTATGTTATTTATAGAATAAACTCATTTTGAGTTATCAATATGACCCATCCCTAGTTAATTGAGTGCTTAGACCTTGGAGTTTGGGGAAAGTTATATCATGTAAATGTTTATATAATCTGAGTGTTATCTGCCTCTTAACACCTTTTTAGGATTAACCTGAACCACATTCCACATCCTGTAGGAAGGTCTAATGCCCTCTCTAGCATTTGTGTAGATTCTCGGGAACTTTGATTTCTTAATTTCTTATAGTCTTCTCTGGACCTAGTCTTGTATTTCTAGTCAGTTCTTATTTTCCATTCTGCCTTTTTGTGGTTGGCCATTTCCCTTCTTCACTTTGGTATTAAACCTAAAAGAACTAATTATACTCCCCCCCCTTCACATGCACATATATATGCGTGTATATGTGTTTATCCATAATACGTGTATGTGTGTATATAATACGTATAACTATGTGCACATATATAACACATATACGTGTGAGTGTGTCTTCTTTCTTTTAATCACCAAAGGCCTCTGTATATTTGGCAAGCCGAGGTTTGGTTAAACAAATGGGAGATTCAGCAGTATAGTTAGATTAAAGAAACAACTCAGGAACAAACTTCCTCAAAATTCTTCCCAATATCTAGGCAGGGCAATCTAAGTCTCTCCACCATATATAATTGACAATCCTCCTCATTCTCTGCTGGGGGTGGCTCATGCCTGGTTTTGGCTCTTCCCTTATGTTCAATTCTCAAGCAGAAACTATTGGATGCCTTCAGATTTTCTTAGCTCCTCAAGAGCACATAATTAAGGCAGTTTTAATTTTTCCTTTTATTTTTCTTTATGTATTTATCTTTTGCTGTAAAAATATATCATACTTACTGTGATTTTAGATTATTGACCTTAAGAAATAATTGGAAGTAAGAATTTCAGAAGCATCCTTGCTGACCTTGCTAAATATTTATATGACTTAAGTGGATTCAAGCAGGATTGTTTCTGATGCAAAGAACCTTGAATTGTTTTTAGTATATAAAACGCTATGACTTTCATGTGTATGTTGAAAGAGGATTAGATTTGCTGTGTTTAAAAAAGGAGAAATAAATTTGAATAGGACATTTACCTTATAGAGTATGGAGGAAATATTTCAAAAATTAAATAAAATGTGCTTATTAAAAAAAGAAAAAAACCCTACCTTTCACTCTTCAAAAACCAACCAAGAGGATTAATCTATTAATGGTTTAGAAGCTCTACTTTCTTCCATTCATGGAGAGTCCTCAGTAGCTACCCACTTGAGGACTCACCCAATCAATACCTGCAAAAAGGAAAATCACTCCTCAGACTCGACCCCCACAGTCAGAGGCTCAAGCACACTTAACTCAAGGCTCCTTTTATAAAGTCCAAAGTCAGAAGGAGAGCTCCTAAATCTCATTCTTCAGTGAATTGGACCAGGCATGATGGCTTTTCTGATAAGAGCATTCTTAACGTTAGGTTTATTTAATACTTTAAACTAGGAAAACAAGAGTACAAACTGGAGTCTTTACAAGTGTTTACACATTAACAAACATTCTAAGCACTTGCTAACTAGGCAAATATTGTTTAAGGAGAAACTGCATGTGGACACAAGTAGTGTAGCCTCTGTATCAAGATGTGAGAAGTGGGTACAGTGTTGACAAACAGCAGACACTAAACCAGTTTGGGGGTAGAAGGAATTCTCTTTATACAGAGATAACTCCTAAACCTTTTGCTAATTTATTTGTTCATCTATGTGACATTAAAAAAAAATGTTTATTTATTTTGAGAGAGAGCACATGTGAGCAGGGGAGGGTCAGAGTGAGAGAAGAAGAGAGAGAATCCCAAGCAGGGATAGCCCATGTCAGCACATAGCTCAAGGCAAGGCTCGATCCCATAAACCATGAGATCATGTCCTGAGCCAAGATCAAGAGGCAGAAAGTTAGCCAGCCGAGCCATGTAGGTGCCCCTATAACAGGTTTGTGTTGGGTCTTATAGTCTAGTTATTGTGATTCAGAGGGGACACAAAGTTCAAAGATATATATTAGCTAGCATTCATGACTGCAAATAGTAGAATATAATTCAAATACTGTTTGCACAAAAGAGAATTTATTGGCTTATATAACAGGGAAAGGCACAATGTACTTGTTTCTCATCTACTGATCCAGGGGCTAAATTATTTGGGCTCCATTTCCATATTCTAATTGTGCATCTTTCTCTAGGGTTAGCTTACCTTCATGGACATGCTCTCCTCATGAGATGGGAAAGGTGAGTGGTGGTGGTCTAAGATCTCTATCATGATAGCATTCAATCCAAAAGTGGGAGAGGGACCTTGTCTTCCCAAGATACATATATGAATATCATGGAAAAGACTCTTCAATCACATACCTATGCTTACAGCCATTGTTGTCAAGAGGATATGGTACTGGAATTTGCCATGCCTGGCTTTCTAGGCCCAAGCCCGTTGCAAGGAGGTGGACAGAGCACTATGATGGAACCACATGGAATGAAGAGATGGCACTTCCACGATGGAAAGAATGGTCCCCAGCAGACAAATAGAATTGATGCCCACAACAAAAAACAGCTCCTTCCTCAAGAAACTCTGGTCTCTGGTCTAGTGAGGGAGATGGATGTATACTAGCCAGATGAAGCTAATAAAGTGCAGATAAACACAGAACACTATGTGAACAGAAAATAGGGATCTAGAACTCAGATTTGGAACATCAGTGATGGTTCCTTAGTTGAACCTTGATTGACAAATAAATAGGGGATGTCAGTGAAAGGGGGGTGCAGAATAGGTTTTTGGCATTAGAAATAGCACAAACAAAAACAGATAAAAGAGTGTAAAGTCCATTTAAGAAGTTCTATTTTGGGAAGGCTACATGCAGGATGTTTTGGGGGATTTTTAAGAAAAAAGGCTAGGGGCGTCTGGGTGGCTCAGCCGGTTAAGCGTCCGGCTTTGGCTCAGGTCATGATCTCGCGGTTCGTGGGTTCATGCCCTGCGTCGGGCTCTGTGCTGACAGCTAGCTCGGAGCCTGGAGCCTGCTTCGGATTCTGTATCTCCCTTTCTCTCTCTGGCCCTCCCCTGATCACATTGTCTCTCTCTCTCTCTAAAAAATAAATAAAAAGCATTAAAAATTAAAAAAAAAGAGAAAAGGCTAAAGATGTATACGAGGCTAGACTATGAGGGAATCTCTGTGACTCACAGGCATCTAAAGTAAAGTCAGACAGTTATTTGATCAAGCTTGTGTTTTATAGTAGCAGGTGAAGAATAGATGGGAAGGCACATGGACTGGAGGGGAGAAACCTTATGCAGTAATCAGAGGGAGACATGGTGGAGACCTAATATAAGTAATGCAATTTAGGAGACATTATTTATTTTTTGAACGTTTATTTTTGAAAGATCACCAGTGGGGGAGGGGCAGAAAAAGAAGGGGACAGAAGATCCTAAGTGGGCTCTGTGCTGACAGCAGTGAGCCCAATGTGGGGCTTGGACTTAGGAACTGTAAGATCATGACCTGACCTGAAGTTGGATGCTCAATTGACTGAGCCACCTGGGTGCCCCTTTAGGAGACATTTTTGATAAGATGTGACAATGATTGAATGTTGTCAGTGAGAGAAAGGGAGAAGTCGGAGATGACTACATGTTTTCTAGCTTTGGTAACTTGGCAGATGGTGTTGCAAATCAGCAATATAAAGAACCAGGAGGTTTTTGGTAGATCATGAATTTTGGTTTGGAAATTCATCTTTATGATGCAAACCTGAAATGTCCCTAGAAGCTAAATGAACTCATGAGAGAGCTTGCAGAGAACATTCTTGTCAGCAGTAAAAACAGGGACAAGGTGACTTCTCAGGACCCTTTACACCCACTCCTGTGAAGAGTGTGTCGCTAATTACTTTTAACCATATTTACCTTCCTACTGTCATAAGTTCCTCTGACCTTTTTTATATCTGACACGGCTCTGATACAGCTTGTTAATATATCTGTGGCCCTTGTACCGGAGAAAATTTTAATATTATGCTTTATTGATTTAGTCTTCATAATTTAGGGATAGCAGCTTGGTGATAGAAAAAGTAGAGTAGTGCTTAATCAGTCCATTCTGCAAAATGGAATCAAAGGCTATCTTTAGTTTTTTCCAGCAAGCAGTTGCTTCATTTATAGTTTTTCTTCATAATGATCACCTTTGACACTTCAAAGTATGCAAGATAGATCTGAGCTCTCTTGTCTGACCTGCAACACCATGAACAACTCGATCTGACCCATCGTTCTAGTCCCATTTCATATCACTCCCTCATGTAGATATGCAGCTCTGACCAAGGTGGTCTGACCTCCAAATGGCACTATGACTAAAGGTCTGGCACACACTGGCACTTAAAGACTTACTGAAATTTTTTTAATAAATTTTTTTTAAATGTTTTATTTATTTTGGATACAGACAGAGACAGAGCATGAGAGGGGGAGGGGCAGAGAGAGAAGGAGACACAGAACCGGAAGCAGGCTCCAGGCTCTGAGCTAGCTGTCAGCACAGAGCCTGACACGGGGCTCGAACCCACGAACGTGAGATCTGACCTGAGCCGAAGTCGGAGGCTTAACTGACTGAGCCACCCAGGCGCCCCAAGACTTACTGAAATTTTGAAAGGAAAATTAGAGAAAATCAGATGAATCTTTCTTTCTTTTTGAAATGATTGTTCTTTTTCTGATTAAATAATGTTTTTATGGTAAAAATTAAAACACATAAAGAGTAAAATAAAAATTACTTACAATTTCATTGCCCAGGATTAACTACTCTTTAACTTTTAGGTGAATTTCTTTCCAATTTTCCCTATGTATATGGAAGCATATGTATGTATATATATATACACACACATATGTGCACACATACGCACACACGAATCTCATTATATAAAATGTTGAATTCCATTCTTCTCACTTAGCATTTATCCTAAACTTTCTCCCAGTCTTTGAGTACTCATGAAAAATATGGTTTTTAATTGCCTGTATAAATATCTACCAATTGAGTATATATTTTACTTACCATTCTCTTGTGTTAGATATTTAGTGTGTTTCTAGTTTTTATAAATGATAAATATCTTATAAATACCCTTGTAGGCAAATTTTGTCAGCATTTCTGGTTATTTCTTCAGATAAATTCTTAAAAATAAAATTCTGGGGGTGCCTGGCTGGGTCAGTCAGTAGAGCATGTGGCTCTCAATCTTGGGTTTGTGAGTTCGAACCCTATGTTGGATGTAGAGATTACTTAAAATTAAAATATTAAAGGGCATCTGGGTGGCTCAGTTGGTTGAGCGTCTGACTCTTGATTTTGGCTCAGGTCATGATCCTAGAGCTGTGGGATTGAATCCCATGTTGGGCTCCATACTAAGGGTGGAGCCTGCTTAAGACTCTCTCTCTCCCTCTCTCTCTCTGCCCCTCCCCTGCTTCCACACACTCTCTCTCAATTCTTTTTCTTACTGTTTTTTTATTTATTTTTGAGAGAGAGACACACAGAGTGTGAGCGGAGGATGGTCAGAGAGAGGGAGACACAGAATCAGAAGCAGGCTCCAGGCTCTGAGCTGTCAGCACAGAGCCTGACGTGGGGCTCGAACCCATGAACTGTGAGATCATGACCTGAGCAGAAGTCGGCCACCCAACCGACTGAGCCACCCAGGGGCCCCTCGCACTCTTTCTAATTAAAAAAATTTTTTAATTAAAAAATTTAAAAATAAATACAATATTAAAAAATAAAGCATAAATGTAAAATTCTGGATCAAAATATTGTGGACATTTAAAACAATCTTTAATTTACCTAGTCAAATTACTTCTAGAATAATTTTATCCACTTATATTCTCATTAAGTTATATGAGAATGATTATATCAAATTGCATGAGAATGATTAATTTTCAGAATATTTAAGCATATGTTGGGTTAAACACTGTGCTGGTAAGGTTTGTGTGTATGTGTATGTGTGTAACTTTATTAAACACTCTGATAAGCTTGAGAATATTTATATTTTAGTAATATTTAAACTCCCAAGACTATGTCTCTCTACTTATTCCAGTGCTATTTTTAGTTCTTTAAATTTTTTAAGTTTTCAGGGCACCTGGATGGCTCAGTTGGTTGAATGTCCAACTTTGGCTCCCATGATCTCCCAGTTTGTGAGTTCGAGCCCCACATCAAGCCCCCACATCAGGCTCACTCCTGTCAGCGCAAAGCCTGCTTCAGATCCTCTGTCCGTCTCTCTCTGCCTCTTTCCTGCTTGCTCTCTCTCTCTCTCTCTCAAAAATAAATAAATATTTAAAATTTTAAAGTTTTCATCTATGGGTAAATTATACACATTTCTTGTTAAAGTCATTCCTAGGTATTTATTTCTACTGTTACTAAGAATGGGGTATTTTCCCATTGTATTTTTTAATTAGCTGCCTCTGCCACATACGAAAGCAATTGATTTCAAAACACTTAGTTTTTAAAATCTCCTTCCCATCTTGTAAAGGCAAGGGGGAAAAAATGGAGATGCTCTGACTGTCTTCCAAAGATGCTTTGCAATTTATTCTCCTCTAAATTTTGTGCATATGGTCTAGCTGTCCTAGAAAGCCCCGCTAATGCTTTTCCACCTAGGAAATTCTTAACAATGAGGAAGAGACTGTGGCGGTCTGCCTGAACTCCTCTGCATAAAGAATGCTGGTTCTGGGACCCCAGAGGGGCACCTGCCAGATGTGCTCAGCACACTTGCCAGGGCTGTTTCTCGCTCTTGTCAGGCTCTGCAGCATCTCCGCAACTGCCAATACCAGCCAATGAAGAGGAGAAGGAATGCCTGACCATACCTCCCACCTGCTGGCTCCCAGTGAGGTACAAAAACCTACACTTCTTGGCCCTCCAGCCATGGTAAACCAGTCCTTGTGTAAGCCTGGAGCTCAGCCCCTCCAGCCATCCATTTCCTCTAAAATGGTTGTGGTGCTTATTTACCTCTTGTCTGTCAGTTCCAAAACAACTCTGTGTTCTGCTCTGTGACGCTAGGCTCAGGGTCTGCAAACTGTAGTTCTCAGAAACTCTTGCCAGTTGGCTCTCGATTAGCCGATGGACTGCCAATGGGGAGAACCGGAGGGGGACTGGGAGATGGAAGGAAGAAGAAGGGACTTTCTATTTCTAGTGTCAGTGTTGCTGGAGGGGAACAGCAGCAAGATGTGGCTGCGGCTCCCAGCCCCCAGCTTCACCCGGCACTTCCCAAACCAGCTGTGCGGTTCCCTCTTACAAGTATCAGCACCAGACAGCCTCACCCTTCCAGGAGGTCTGAGGTACTTCCTCAAAGTGCTCTCCTCCCCTGCCCTTCCTTCCTTCCCTCCCCTTCCCTGCCCCCACTCTCCTAGTTAACGCTTCATCCTTCAGATGTCAGCTCAAGCATTGACTTCCCAGATCATGCTGGTTGTTCCAGGCACATCTGCTGAGGGTAAGCTTGTCCCTCTCACATGAAAACCAACTAACAACTAGTCAGGAGGGACTTTGGGGCTTTATGAGTATGTGGCTATGGGGCTTGGTATGGGCTTTGGCTCTAATTGTACACATGTTTTTTATACTTCTTTTCTATTATCTCCAAACTTTAAGTAATAAATACTAGCTGACTTCATTTCCTTTCCTATTATTTATTCCATACAACCTGCCTTTTTTTTACTGTCCACTAGATTATACATTTTCATGGGTGAAGAGATCATATCTATTTTATTCATCTATCAGCAGTAGATAACATATGCAATGAATATTTTTTTTAAAGGAGTGAGTGAACGATTTGGCTACAATTGCCATTTTTAAGGCCATTAGTGATACAACATTTACCAAATGGCTGGTGGACACCTTCGGACCTCACTATCGTACTCTGCTAGGCTTGATGCTTTAATCCCTTGCTTTCAGTACTGCTCTTTCCTGGTTCTCCTCCTCCTGCTCTTGCTGCTCCTCAGTTGTCTCAGTAACCTCTTCACAGAGGCCCCACCATCTCTTCGCTTCATTCTCCAGTTGAGCCTCTGCAGAGACCAGATGTTCCCCAGGAGTTAATGATAGATTACTCAACTAATTTGGGCCATCCTTTTGGGATGTGGTACTGTTTCTGACTTAGTCTTTTGGCTGAGCTGGAGGAAGGGCATTTTCAGAGACCTCTGCTTGACTTTATCCTCTGTGGTAGCTTTGTCCTCCAGGTCAAGAATTCAATATGGGAGTTGCACCAAGTATATCAAACCCAGTGGAACATTCAGGGATGGGGAAATGACCACTGGGTGGGTCCATGGATCCAGTGTAAATTAGACCTTGGTCAGGATTCCATCCATTACCTGGTCCCTATAGTTCCCTCCTCTAAGGGAGGCCATGATGATTGTTCAGAGCTCTTAGTATTCATGCCAACTGTGTCCATCAGTTCTTGAAATGTTTGAATATTTCCTTTTCCTAAGTACAAAATTGCCCAAATGCATGGCCATATGTCCCTTTGGAGAGGGAATGGGAAAATCATTACCATGTATATTTGCTTGAGTGTTGTAGGGTCCTTCCTCCTGGAGACCTGGCCTCCTGTTGAGTTAGTGAGTCTGTGTCTGAAAACAGATCGAAGTCCAGAAACTAGAGATTGTGACTTTTTATTAGGGTAACTATCTTCAGTCTGCTATTATCCATCCTTGACTACTTGGGAGGTAAAATCTGATTAAGACCCTTTTCAGCTGAGTTGCCATATTCTAATAGGTATCTTAATAAATCTTTGTGGGTCAAACCCTTTTGGCTGCACACCAACCATGGTCTCCTTAGGATAATTATGTCCCTTTGACTTCTGGTAGTTAAGCATCACTCCTACCGTCTACTGTTTTGGGGGAGTTTATTATACCCATTGCTATGTGAGTCTATTTCTGAAATGGCCTCTCTTACTAATAGCCCTGGCCTACTGTGCAATGCTCTAGAACATTTTGATGATGCCCAGAAGAATTAGGAGTTACTGAAGAGTTTCTAAACAGAGGGTAAGAGGGGCGCCTGCGTGGTCCAGTCGGTTAAGCATCTGGCTTTGGCTCAGGTCATGATCTCATGGTTCATGGGTTCAAGCCCTGCATCAGTCTCCGTGCTGACAGCTAGCTCAGAGCCTGGAGCCTGCTTCAGATTCTGTGTCTCCCTCTCTCTCTGACCCTCCCCTGCTCATGCTGTCTCTCTCTGTCTCTCAAAAATAAATAAAAAACATAAAAAACATTTTAAGCAGAGGGTAAGAAGGTCATATGTGTGTTTTAAAGACACTAGTTTGGCAGCTTTCTGACATTCTCACCACAACATTCTTTCTGGTCTTCGTAAATGGTGTATCTTGGCATTCTCATGGAGAACAATCCTTTGGTGACTCTTCTGGCCCTGCTTATTATATCCATTCCAATATGTCTACATCTGTGAACCTTTTAATCACTTCTCAACCATCTGGCACAGCAATTCTGAAATTTTTAGATCACTTAATGTGGTCCATTTTCCGATACTTTTTGGAGCTGTCCAAGAAGTGAATTTGTATGATCTCTTAGAGACCTTGCTGAGGTGTTAAATCCTGTATTTTGTCAGAGTGCTTCCAAATAAATAAACCCACCCCTACCCAATTTCATGTTCTAGCCCCCTTGATCACACACCTTCAGAATCCTGCCCACATCTATTCTCCATCTCCTCCTGGTACATGTTGGTTATGACATATAGCATCTTAGGAGAATAGTGGGAATTGTCCCTTTCATCCCTTATTAGTCCTGGTACATCTCCAGTTGGATCACATTGTGAGCTACTTCTAGTTATAGCTTACTGGCAGGGGTGGGAAGAGGGGGGCTAAGACACTGCGAGGGACACATGCTGTCTTTCAGGTCAGAGGTCTCTGCATCATGTTCAAGAAAGAGGGATTCTCACTTTTACTAGGGCGAGTGGGACATTTCTGAAGGCTGAGAGAGTTCAGAGGAGTCTAAGAGTTCAAAACTTGAAGGAACATTTAGCTAGATCATCCTGTGTCAGGTCTCATTTTTCTCCCAAATAGAACCTGTCTCTGTGTAACAGGTGTGGTTTGGCTGGTCATTTAATGTTTTTTAGAATTTAGCCACTTTGACTTAAGTCTTGGGTCTGGGCCTCAACTTTCTCTGTCCTCCCACTGGAGTATATGGGATTCTTGTTATAAGCTACCAAGGAGCCCCTCCAGCTTTCCCACTTGGTTTTCAATTAATTTTTTAAAATGTTTATTTGCTTTTGAGAGAGACAGAAGAAGAGAACAAGCAGAGAAGGGTCAGAGAGAGAGGGAGACACATCATCTGAAGCAGACTCCAGGCTCTGAGCTGTCAACACAGAGCCCAATCTGGGGCTTGAACTCACAAGCCATGAGATCATGACCTGAGCCAAAGTCAGAGGCTTAACTGACTGAGCCATCAAGGTACCCTTTCCACTTGGTTTTCAAATGCCTGTTGATCTCATATTGCTCTTCATTATCTTTTTCAAAGTTACTAATGCCTCTTATCAAGAAGTACCCAGTCCTATTTTCCTTATAATTAGTAATTACCCCATACTTCCCAAATGCCTGATGCATTACACCAACTGGTACAATCTCCTCCTCTGATACTCCATTCTAATTCACCATATAGGAGCATGTTCACAACTAGATCATCACTTGCTGCCAAGGTCCATCTGTATTCCACCTGTCACCAGTGATGAAGTTCTTGCCAGTCAGATGATGAATGATACAGCTCCCAAATCTAAACCTATAGCCTTCTCTTTTGGTAAATTCCTGGTGCCAACTGTCACAGGTTGGGTTCTTGGAAAGCAGATGCTGAGGCAGAGATTGACATGCAGATATTTATTAGGGGTCAACACCTGTGGAAGGCAGGTGGGGTAGCAGGGTTGGGCAGAGAGAGCAGTCCAACTGTGGTGCTGGCCTGACAAAGACTCAGCCAGCTCCAGAGTATATATTATCTGTTTGAATTACCCCACCATGGGTAGAGTAGCTGGGCCTTTAGACCTCCGTTGGATCACATATTGGACATGGGCTCTCTAGGAGGGTCATGACCTTGGGTGAAGTGGCTCTCTGCAGCTGAGGCAAACCCTGAAGGGACTGACATCTGGAGACTGTCTGCTGATAGTACTCCTGGCTGCTTGGGCAGAAAGTTCTACCTTAAAGCAGGATCTGGGTGGCATATTTTCATATTCACCACAACATTTAATAATGAACTCAACATCTGTATTAGCCAGGGCTTTCCAGAGAAAACAGAACATATATGTATATATCTGTATCTAGATAGAGAGATAGATATAGACATATTATAAGGGATTGGCTCATGCAATTACCCAAGCTGAAAAGTCTCCTCATATCAAGCTGGAGAACCAAGAAGGCTGGTTTGGTAGCTTTAGACCAAACCGAAGACCTGAGAACCAGGGGAGACAATGATAAAAGTCCCAGTCTGAGTCCAAAGCCCCAGAACAAGGAGCCCTGATGTCTGAGGGCAGGAGAAGATGGATATCCCAGCTCAAACAGAGAACAAACTCACCTTTCCTCCACCTTTTTGTTCCATTCAGGTCCTCAGCATATTGGATTGATGCCTACTCACACTGGTGTGGGCAATCTTTACTCTGTCTATAGATTCAAATGCTAATCTCTTCTGAAACACCCAGAAGTAATGTTTTTACCATCTATCTGGGCATCCCTTTAATTGACACATAAAATTAAACATCACAGCTTCTATTCTCTTTTTCCCTCCTTCACACCTTTTTCTTCCATGTTCTTCATCAGTGGGTGGAACTACCCCTCACCTAAGCATTTGGAAGCCATTATGTTTCTCATCCCTCACAATGATCACATCACCACATTTTAATAATTTGATATCTTGAATATTTCTCACATCTATCCCTTCCTTTCCATACCTCCTACAAGAACTCAGAGCCTCAGCGTCTTTCCCCTGGACTGTTTTAGTAGACTTCCAACTTATCTCCTGGCCTTCAGTCCCCATGCTCAATTCATCTTTCACTAAGCTGCCAGAGTGAGCTTTCTGAAATGTAAATCTGATCTTAACCAATCTTGTTAAATCCCCATTCATTCACTCACTCAGTAACGAATTTATTCACTCAAAGAATTATTCAGGTCAAAGACTTTGTAGTCGAAGATTCTTCTTTTTCCCTCACATGCATTAAGTCCTGTGGGCACCAGCTTGAAAATATATTCTGAATTCAATAATTTCTCAACCCTTCCACCTCTGTTGCTCTGGTCCAAGACTTCCTTATACTTCATGGGGACAAGTGAAGTAGCCCTGTGTTTGATCTTTCTGTTTCCTCTATTAGCGCTTTACCGTGATTTTTCCACAAGGTAGTCAGAATAAACTTTTAATTAATAATTAATAAATTAAAAATTAATTAATTAATAATTAATTAATTAAAAATTAATTAATCAATTAAAAATTAATTAAATTTAATTAATTAATTAAAATTTTTTACATCCAAGGTAGTTAGCATATAGTGCAATAATGATTTCAAAAGTAGAATCCAGTGATTCATCCCCTACCTATAACACCCAGTGCTCATCCCAGGAAGTGTCTTCCTTAATGCCCCGTGCCCATTTAGCCCATTCCACCTACCCACAACCCCTCTAGCGACCCTAAGTTTGTTCTCTATATTTAAGAATCTCTTATGTTTTGTTCCTTTCCCTGTTTTTATATTATTTTTGATTCCCTTATGTTCACCTGTTTTGTATCTTAAAGTTCTTATATGTATGAAGTCATATGATGTTTGTCTTTCTCTGACTGACTAATTTTGTTTAGCATAATACCCTCTAGTTCCATCCACATAGTTGCAAATGGCAAGATTTCATTCTTTTTGATTGCCGAGTAATCCAAGTATATATACACCACATCTTTTTTATCCATTCATCTGTGGATGGACATTTGGGCTCTTTCCATACTTTGGCTATTGTCAATAGGGCTGCTATAAACATTGGGGTGCATGTGCCCCTTAGAAACAGCACACTTGTATCCTTTAGATAAAACATAATAGTGCAATTGCTGGATCATAAGGTAGTTCTATTTTTCATTTTTTGAGGAACATTTATACTGTTTTCAAGAATGACTGCAGCAGTTTGCATTCCTACCAGGAGTGCAAAAGGGTTCCTCTTTCTCCACATTCTCACCAACATCTGTCGTTGCCTGAGCTAATTTTAACCATTTGGCGTGAGGTGATATTTCATTGTGGTTTTGACTTGTCTTTCCCTGATGATGAGTGATGTTGAGCATCTTTTCATGTCTGTTAGCTGTCTGGATCCCTTCTTTGGAGAAGTGTCTATTCATGTCTTTTGCCCATTTCTTCACTTGATTATTTGTTTCTGAGGTGGTAAGTTTGCTAAGTTCTCTATAGATTTTGGATACTAACCCTTTATCTGATATGTCATTTGCAAATATCTTCTCCCATTCCATCAGTTGCCTTTTAGTTTTGCTGATTGTTTCCTTCACTATGCAAAAGCTTTTTATCTTGATGAGGTCCCAATAGTTCATTTTTGTTTTTAGTTCCTTTATTTCCATAGACTTGTTGAGTAAGAAGTTGCTTTGGCTGAGGTCAAAGAGGTTTTTGCCTGCTTTCTCCTCTAGGATTTTGATGGCTTCCCATCTTACACATAGGTCTTTCATCCATTTTGAGTTTATTTTTGTGTATGGTGTAAGAAAGTGGTCTAGGCTTATTCTTCTGCATGTCTCTGTCCAGTTTTCCCAACACCATTTGCTGAAGAGACTGTCTTTATTTCATTGGATATTCTTTCCTGCTTTGTCAAATATTAGTTGGCCATATATTTGTGGGTCCATTTCTGGGTTCTCTATTCTGTTCCATTGATCTAAGTGTCTGTTTTTGGGCCAGTGCCATACTGTCTTGATGTTTACAGCTTTGTAATACATCTTGAAGTTCAGGATTGGGATACTTCCAGTTTTGTTTTTGTTTTTTAGGAATGCTTTGGATATTTGGGATCTTTTCTGGTTCCATACAAATTTTAGGATTGTTTTTTCTAGGTCTGTGAAGAATACTGTATTATTTTGATAGGGATTGCATTGAATATGTAGATTGCTTTGGGTAGTATGGACACTTTAACAATATTTGTTCTTCCAATCCATGAGCAGAAGACATTTTTCCATTTTTTGTGTATGTATTCTTCAATTTCTTTCATAAGCTTTCTATAGTTTCCACAGTATAGATTTTTCACCTTTCTGGTTAGGTTTATTCTTATGTATTTTATGGGTTTTGGCACAATTGTAAATGGGATCGATTTCTTGATTTCTCTTTCTGCTACTTCATTATTGGCATATAAAAATGCAACTGATTTCTGTGCATTGGTTTTATATCCTGTGACTTTGCTGAATTAATGGATCAGTTCTAGCAGCTTTTTGGTGGAATCTTTTGGGTTTCCATATAAGTATCATGTCATCTGCAAAGAGGGAAAGTTTCATTTCCTCCTTGCCTATTTGGATGCCTTTAATTTCTTTGTGTTGTCTGATTAAGAATTCTTTTTCATATAAACAGATCGTGTTTCTATAGAAAACGAAATCTTCCAACAATATGATAATCTAGGAGAAGAATATTTCAGAAAGATGGTACAGCAAACACAAAGGTCACAGAGTGTGAGCAAATTTGGAGTGTTTGAGTTACAGAGAGGTCAAAAGAACTATGTTACAGTGAGCAAGGGAGACTATGGTTGGGATGGGGCCTGTGAAGCCTCACCTGTTTCTTCCTCCTGCCCTCCCTTCTCCTACCCCTCAGCTTACTTTCCAGTTTCTGTCTCTTACAGTGTTTGAGCAAGGGAGAGTGGAGGAGATAAAGGTCAGGAAAAACCTTATTTGAATTGGTTCTTTCTAGGCTGACCTTATGTTCTTGGACTTGACAGATGTTTAAAGCTGTCTCTTTCTCCAGTGGAGTGCTTTCCAGGGCTCTTCTGGAGGCTCCTAGTCCAGCCCTCCAACTGCAACTTCAATGTACATTTGCCTTTGACTTGACTATTCTCCTTTCTGTAGACCCGGCTTAACGGGTGCCACTCTCCATGGGCTCACACTTGGTGAAATCCCCTTACTCAGGAGGTTTAGTTGGAAAAAACTTAACAGGTCTGTGTCTCAGCTCTCTTTTTAGTATTGCCATGTCTGTTCTATGGGAAAGGCTCACCCTTTGTCCCCCCAAATTAAGGGTATGCAGGACTTTCTTCAATGCAGGCAACTCTCCAACCCCTGACTCTGCCATCAAAGTGGCTGGCCAGTCATTCCATTGCTCAGCTTCTAGATATCCCAGGGGAAGTCAGAATACAGGCCATGGTTGTATCTGCCATTGTGGTGCTTTCACCTTGCGGTCCAATGGAAACCCTCTTCATTTGACTTGAAATGAAGGAGATGCATGTTTCTGTCACTACCATCCCCTGTCTTTCACCCATTCACATGCATTCCCATTTACAGGAAGGTGTTGGAACTCAGAGCACTGTTCAAAAAATTCTAGATTATACATGCCAATTAGAAAAGGAGAAGGCCTTTTAAGGTCACTGGGTATGCTTTCTATTTAGTTGTTTCAAGGTTAGGAAGAATCACTTATCCAATTAGAGGGGGCATGAGACAGTGACTGCTTTTTCCCAAAATAAATGAAAAGGGTGATGCTGGTAAAATAATTCTGACCCTAAGTTAAGGAAGAGGCTATTAAAATAATGAGTTGGTATTTCGGGTGACATGTCTACCGAGCTGTACACTAGCCAGTCATATAGCTTTTGTTCCTAAGAGTGACTTCTTTAACACAGATCACCAGGAAGAGTGAAATGCAAGAATGGAGAGTTTCTCTTGCTCACAATCTTTCTTAGAACTTCCTACTCAACAAACACAAAGGTCACAGAGTGTGAGCAAATTTGGAGTGTTTGAGTTACAGAGAGGTCAAAAGAACTATGTTACAGTGAGCAAGGAGGTAATTACCTCAACAGGGTAATTTTTTTTTTTGTTAGAAAAGTGTTAGAAGAATAGTGGAGGTTACTAAGGCAATAGTACTTGTTTTTTTTCCCCTTTATGAATAAAGAACACTTAATTACTTAATTACAAATATTTTTTGAGCCGCCTCATGTGTCAGGAGCTGAAAAGGGAATAGTAAAGAAGATTCTAAATAGGGGTTAATAATCCAGTAGTAGACAGAAAAGAATACTGATTTTAGTATCACCTTGCCATTGGAATTAGTGAGGCAAGATGTTAAAGACACTTATAGCATGATCTATACTATTTCTTAAAGAAATTTGCCTTGAGGAAGTGATTTTATAATTTGCTACTTAATATACCAGACATTCTGAATTCAAAAGGCAGAGAAAAAAATAGGAGGAAAAATAGGAAGAAATGGATAGGATTCATTAGAAAAAAATACTAGATTTAGTGATAATGCCATAAGTTATAACGATCATAACAGTTTTTATAAGTGATGTTTGTTGGACACTACTATATGTCAGATCCTATGCCAAGCACTTTCATGGATTGTATTACTTAATTTTCATAACAACTCTTTTAAAAAAAGTATATTATTATCCCCGTTTTGTAGATGTGGAATTTGAGGCATAGCTAGGAGGTGACAGAACTAGATTTGAAAATGGCTGTCTTGGGACACCTGGGTGGCTCAGTCGGTTAAGCATCTGACTCTTGGTTTTGACGCAGGTCACGTCTCACGGTTTGTGGCATTGAGCCCCGTGACCAGCTCTGTGCTGAATCCCAGCTTGGGATTCTCTCTCTCCCTCTCTCTTTGCCCCTTCACTCCCCTCAATAAATAAATAAACTTTAAAAAAAAAAAAAGAAAGAAAATGACTGTCTGGTCTTAACCACAGCTTCATGCGATCTGGGATGACAACACTCCATCGGAGTCCGTTATAAACGGATCCATGCTCGGGGAATTATTGCAGATAAACCCATAGTATCTTAGTCTCAAGGGAAAGGCTCCTGGCATTCAACTCTATTTTGTGATTTGTCATATGTGTAAATAATACGAAGCTGCTAGGTTTTCTTCTAAAATATATTTATTCCATTAATATTATCACCCTCTCCCTTCTTTGTGTTTGAAAATCAGTAGCTTCCTGTTGTAAGCTTTCATATTACTGGTCTTAAATGAAATTGTACTGAAAGAAGTAAGGCGTTTGGAAGCCATGAGCTTCAGGGAATGACTCAGGCGTCTGAGACTATCAGAACCTTCATGAAGTATTCTCATTGCCTGCGGGATACGTGGGCCCAGCATGCGTGGCACTCTAGACAGAAGATTCTCTCCCTTCTCCAGCAGAGCTGAGATCCTCTCTGAGAACACTCCCTCAACTCTGGCCATCTATCAGTGCTCTAGGAGTGATACTGAAACCTTATCTTTCAGAGCCCCCATTCCAAGAGGAGGTGCTGAGAACCCGCAGCTGTGCTCTTGACCACGCGGAGTCGGATTTTAAGACTCTGCTAGAAAAGAAGAACAGGACCTCATGCTGAGAGAAAATCTCCCAAGTTGAGTTGGCTTTCTGGAAAACAACTGGATTTGGTATTGGTCTTTATTACAGTTTCCACAGACTGAAAAAAAAAAGTTGTTTATAAAACAAAAGCCGCGTACAATTTGGTACGGTAACATTTTTTAGAATTTTGTTTTTGCACAGCGGAAACCAGGGCTGATGTGGTCATGGTGGAAATGGAGCCAGTTCTGTTACCCCAAAGCACCTCTCCTAAAACACGAAACTGAGTAAGCCAGGCCTGGCCTTGCCAGGAACAGCCGGCATTGTTTGGCTTTTTGGAGAGACTTCCTGGACACAATGCTCCAAACGAACCACAGCAGCGCCCCACACCGCCCAGCAAAGTGCACGCGGGACACCCAGGCGCCCAGCGCTCACGTTTGCAGGAGCGGAGCACACCTCCCGGGGTCCCTCCGTTCTTCCAGTCCAGGGAGGGTGAGTCACGGTGGCCGCTTCCTGGACAATATTGTGGTAGATGCGGTTCTCGTCTTTCCTCTCCACCGCTGAGACATCCTGGGCAAACAGAGACACCTCTCTTGTTTGCAGTTCTTCAGTTCTTGGTCAGTGAAAGATGCCAAATGAAACATTCAAGTTTCCTGATGTTTTGAGCCAGATCATGTGAAAACTAAAGAAAATCCATGTCTGCTGGCCTTGAGAACAGGAGTAGCAAACTACTTTTTAAGCTCAAAGGAAGCGACTTGCAAAAGAGCCAGACTCATGATGAGAAGGTAGAACATGTAGGAATTCTATTAAAATTTGGGCAGTGAGAAATCCTCCAACAGGGACTCTGTCTTTACTTTCCGTACAACTAGAATAATTTATTTTCTCTCTTGCTGAAATTCTGTGGTAAAAAAAAAATTAAATTTAGTGCTGCAAGGAAAGATTTGGGGAGGAAAGATTTCTTTTGGAAGTTGAGGCTACTGTACTTACTACAGAAACGATTTGGATAGTTTTTACACACATATTTTCCTAGGAAAATGAAAAACGGATACATCATTTGTTTGATTCAGTCAGTGGCACAGAGACTCAGGGCTGGGCAGGAACTGACTAGGCTCCTGCCCTCAGGAGCTCACGTGTGATGAGTGGGGGAAATAGTACATTTGTACACTCAGAAATTTATCATGCAGTTTCCGACACTGATAATGCTTTGGGGAAAAATAGAACAAGGTAAGGAGATAGAAAATGAAGAGGCAAGGTGGTCAGAGAAGGCCCTTGTGAAGAGAATATGTTCGAAGGACTGAAAGACTGGCAGGAGTGAGCCATGCGCGGTTCTAGGGGAAGGGCATCGCAGGCAAGGCTGGGGACTGGAGCTGAGTACAGGAGAGAGAGTGGTGGTGGCTGAGATTGGAAGGTAGGCAGAGGCCAGGGTGGGTAGGCTCCTGGGTACCATCATAAGTAATACAGATTTTATTACAAGAGTTAAGGGAAACTTTGAGAGACTGTTTGTCAATTTTTTCCTCCTACCTGTTTGCAAAAAGAGAAGGAATTTCATCCATTCATTGGATATTTACCAGGCATCAGGCTGGGTCCAGTGCTTAAAAAGTTGTGACCTCTGGGGGTCAGGATAGCCATGGCAGCTTGTGTCCTTTCCACCTGTGTGTGCTGGTGGCTGGCAGCCTTCGTGGCCCGGCTCAGAGGAGGCCTGGCCGAGCCACCTGGTGCCGCCCTTTGCCCCGGCCAGAGAGGGCCTGGGACCTCGCTGCCAGCCTTGAGGCTCACACAGCTTTTGGGTAGAGTGACCCAATCATGCCTCTATCACACTGACGCACCCCCTTTAATGTTAGAGGGAATCAGTTACGCATCTGTCTTCTTGAAACTCGGTGGCAAGATCGACCCAGGAAAGCTTGGTAAATTCCCACTTTATGAAAGGCGTGGGCATAGACACCTTGGATCAAGTGAGTGTCATGGACATGGAGGACGAATTTGGGTTTGAAATTCCTGATGGGAAAGTGGAGAAGTTAATATACCCACAAGAAAATGTAGATTACATTGCAGATAAGAAGGATGCACATGAATAAAATATCAGTCCCCTTTTCTTCACTGAGAGAAGACTCAGAAGATCCTGGCGAGTTGTCTGCGAGTGAGAACGTGCTTTTGGCATCACTGCTGACTTTGACAGTATAATTCTGTGTAGACTTGGATTCAAATTGTCTATGTGCTTTTGCCCTTAGAATATACATCTATAAAACTGAAGGAAAAAATTAGGTTGGAACCTCTGTCATCAGATGAGGGGATAAGAAAATGACCTGGACAACCTGAACAAAAACAGAATGAAGAAAATTCCAGAAGAGAGGTAAAAGTACTATTGCTACTACTCCTAGTACTACTACCACTACTACTACTACTAATGTAAAAAGAACACAAATTATAAATATTAACGCTGATTAATATTAATGCTGTGCCCTAGGTGCTATTCGTGTATTTTTTTTCACAACGACATGATGTCTTGTGCACTATTCTTCTTCTTCTTCCCTGTAATGGAGGAAACCAAGGTCACAGAAGCAAAGTAATAGCACAGGGCTGGAAATCAAAGAACTTTGAAGCTAGGATTGCAATTTATGTTTATGTGATCCTAAAGCACAAGGTTTACTCACAGGAAGGAGCTACTGTGACAAGTCAAGTTTGGGTAACTCAGCACCTATGGCTGTGTATGCTGGACTTGGTCAGGGTGGATTCAGACATATATTCTGAAGTTAAAAAAGTATGACCCCATGAAGTTGGGTACAAACAATTCCAAAACACTGCAAGCAAGACGGCCCACAAATGACTTTTTCCTTCATCAGACGTGTTACAGTCAATCTGTAATAATAATGTTCTATTTGTTTGTTTCTCATTGTTTTCTTGTCTCCCCTGATGTGGGAAACAAAGGCAGAAGAAAAAATTAAATTTCCTTACAACTTATAGCCCGTTGACGAGTCCTTGATACAGGCAGAGTGACCTTCCTCTAGGAACCCAGCTGCCTCCATGATGATGACCCTTTGCTAAGGGCAAAAGGCAATGTTACGTTAACATTATCCCAACCCCCAGGATCCTGTAATATAAAAATTCCTTTGGAAACTTCATTTATCTCTACCCCCCAAGATATATGATGGCAATCGTAATCCAAGCTTATGGCTCCCTAAAATATATCTGAGGGTCTCATTGATGAGGGAGTGTGGGGCAAACTGAGGGCAAAGCACAGGCTAACAGCACCCCCTGATCCGCCCTCCGAGGTGGGGTGTGTGTGATATTCCTCGGACACTCTTGGTACCCAAGAACAGAGGAAGGGGGCTTAAGTGTTTGCCATGGTGATGTGGGCAACTAGGACAAATGAAAAATGAAATTCCATTACTGCCTACAGCCCATTAAGTCCCTGAAACAGGAAGAGTGACCGCCCTCTAGGTGCTCAGTTGTCTTGATGGTGACACTTTGCTAGGGGCAAAAGGGAACCTTGACTTAACATTATCCTGGCCCCCTAGGAGCCTATAAGCCTGTCTAAACATTTAAAAATCCTTAGGGCGCCTGGGTGGCTCAGTCAGCTAAGCGTCTGACTTCTGCTCAGGTCTTATCTCACAGTTCGTGGGTTTGAGCCCTGCATCAAGTTCTGTGCTGACAGCTAGCTCAGAGCTTGGAGCCTGCTTTGGATTCTGTGTCTCCCTCTCTCTCTGCCCTTCCCTTGCTCAGGTTCTCTCTCTCTCTCTCTCTCTCAAAAATAAATAAACATTAATTTTTTATGTTTTTTTTTTTTAAATTTTATTACTGATACAGAGAGAAACAGAGCATGAGCAGAGGTGAGGGGCAGACAGAGACAGAGACACAGAATCCAAAGCAGGCTCTAGGCTCTGAGCTGTCAGCACAGAGCCCGACACGGGGCTTGAACTCACAAACCATGAGATCATGACCTGAGTTGAAGTTGGATGCTTAACCAACTGAGCCACCCAGGTGCCGCTAATTATTTATTTATTTATTTATTTTGCAGGAACCACCCACACCCCAGAACATTTTATTCAGACCTTATTGCTTACAGTTAGAGACACTGATTGAACTATACCAAATATCCCTGTGCCTGGTGCCAGGTCACTCTTTGTAGAGCTTCCCTACGCTGTTGAAACCTGGGACACTGCTAGGCAAAGGCAGGACCCAGAGTGAGAAAAATGGTACTTCCTAGGAGCTGTAGAGGGGACAGCGGGCTTTGAGAGGGCCCTTGGGGTGAGGAGAGAGGTCAAGAGTGTAGCCTTAAGCCAAGGCCCAGGGGCAACATTCCCTGAGATGAGTCAAGCTCCAGCCTTCTCTGGGATCTCCAGAAAAAGGCTGGATGGGTGTGGAGAGCAGCACTGTGGAAGGAGCAGGGGGCAATGTCTCCAGGTGCCACTGGAGCTAGGGGAGTTCAGAAGAGTAGCCTGGATGACAAATGTATATTCTGTGGCAGTTGGACTTTCCTGCATTACAGTGGAGGTGGATAGCTCCTATGGGGGAGTCATGTACCAGAGCAGGGCTGGAGTAACCAGTACCAGTACCAGACCTGGGGGCAATGGGTCTGCTGGGGTGACCACAGGAGACAAGGAAAGCCAACGTGTTGCCTGCATCCCACTTGAAACAACTGCGTTCATGCAGGATGAGATGGAGAGCCTCCTCCACTGGGGATGGGGTCACTTCCTAGGCCTAGGTTATTCATGCTCTCCCGTTTCCTTACTCTAGAAGAACTTTGGGGCAAATCCAGTCTTCACGTTTCCTGGGGTAACCCTTCCTCCACCCACCTCCTGAAACTAACCTGGCTGCTCCCACTTCCCCAGCTTTTGTCACAAGGCACTTGTTACGGGGCTGGCTGCTGAAGAAGGGCGGGGAGGCCTCGGAGGTGGCACCCAATCTACAGGGTCAGGAGTCCGGGCGGAGGTGGCCAGGGACTAGCGGCTGCCATACTACAGGCGCACAGCCAGGCCAATGAGCAGCGTGGCCAGGAAGAAGGCTGCTGAGGGCATGGTGTTGACCACCAGGGAGCAGGACACAACCAAGAGGCATGTGATGCTGCTGCTGTGCTTCATGACCGCCTGGCTCAGCACCACAAGTGCTGCCCAACCAGAGAAACCCTCCAGGAGGCCAGGGCCAGGGCCGCCACCTGCCTGCAGACCCAGATTTAGGAACACACCAAAAGTGTGCTGGGGTAGCCGCTGTCGCTTCATGAGCAGCTCTGTACACGGACGACAGGCCTGAGATGAGGCAGAACAAGATGAGAAGCAGCAGTCCCAGTGGAGTGATATGCAGGGACATGGGGCCAGCAGCCACTGCTGGAACGGGTCCAGGAAGGGTGCTTCCAGGGTCTTGGAGGCCACCAGCTGCATAGCAGGCCCCTGCTGTCATCAGCAGCAGCAGTGCCAAGCCCTGGCGTGCAGAGACGCGGTGCCGGAGACAGTAGAACAGAGCCGTGCTTCCAATCTTGAGATTAGTCAGCACCTGGTGGGTGCTGGGGTCCATGTAACATTGAAGATAGATCACCAGGTTGTTGTTAGCACCATTGAGAAAAGTTGATATCACAAAGGGGGCAGCCTGGTGCCATGGAGGGGCCCCCTGGGGTCATGCTTGCCAGCCCACCAAGAGGGAGAAGGCGCACAACAGTAGCTTGGTCAGCTCAGTGAGCAGCACAGCTGAGGAGGGCCAGAAGGGCACTCTGCCATTCACGTGGCACAGAGCCAGCAATGGGGCATGGGCACCATACATGGCAGTGGACAGGAGTAGCATCAGGGTCCAGCGGGCCTGCCTGGGACAGGCCAGGCCTGGCATACCCCCGTCCTCTACACTCATGCCCAAACCAGACCCGGGATGGCCTGTGTAGCTAGCAAGGGGACAGCAGGGATTACAAGTTTGGGGAAAATCAGTATGGAGCCAGCTTGCAGGAGGGAAGAGCCATGGTACATTGCTAGAGAGAATACTGAAAATCTGAGTCAGCTCCAAACTCCATGGTCAGGGCTGGAAGAGGAAGGGGCTGGTAGCCCTAAAAGCCACAGTCTTGGGGCCAGTCCCATGGGGTTAAGGAGGGGCGTCCAGACTACTTGCTGATAAGCCACTGTTCACCTTTTGCAAGAAGGAGACCAAGGATGAAGGCCGTGGAAAAGTTGGAGATAGCAAAAGGGTAATGGCTGGGGAAGTCAGATATGGTGTCTGTGGTTGAAAGGCCTCTACCTGCAGACCCAGGATGGTCATCCTTCCACCCCCATGGGATCCAGAGCTAGTCGGGCCCCTTGCACAATGACCGAAGATAGTACCTCAACAACTTCTCCAGATTAGGCACAGCATGTGCCTGAGCTGCATAGATGCCAGTGCAGGTACCTACAGCAAAGCCCAATACTGCCGATGCCCTCAGTTTGGCCACCACATAGCCGGCTAAGAAGCCCTTGAGGAAGGGGGAGGACAAGAGCGAGCCATCCTGGCCCACACCACTGTTGACTTCGTCTTCCACATGCTGCTGCAGGCGATCCAGCTGGTTCTTGAGAAACGCCAGGTCCTTAAGCTTGGGCAGAGAATCCTTGTCATCCGCCACCTTCCTCACCGAATTTGTTGCGCCCCTAATTTTTTTTAAACTTCCTTTATTTCAGCTGCCCCAAGGTACATGCTGGTGATCATATTCCAAGCGTATGGCCCCCCTGATACACATCTGAAGGCTCTCATGACTGAGGTTTTATTTACTAAACAGTAATAAATGGCTTGTTTTCCTAACAATACCTAGCCTCTCAAGGTCCTAAAACTTAGCTTCCAAAACACTTTAGAGACTTACTCTATCCCTAACCCCCTCCCAACCTGAAGGTACATAATCAGTTACCCATCATAACCCCAGTGCAGTGCTTTCTGTCCCTCGGGTCCTGTCCCTGTGCTTTAATAAAATCATCTTTTTGCACCAAAGATGTCTTCAAGAATTCTTTCTTGGCTGTTGGCCCTGGACCACCCCCAAACCCCATATCATGACTGGGTTTTTACTAAACAGTAATAAATGACCTTTTTCTGATACCAGCTAGCCCCTCAAGGTCCTGAAACTTTGCTTCCAAAATACCTTAGAGACTTAAGCTATTCTGAACCCCCTCCCAACCTGAAGGTATATAGTCAATCACCCATAATAACCCCAGTGCAGCTCTTTTCCCCATGAGCTCTGTCCCCGTGCTTTAATAAAATCACCTTTCTGCACCGAAGATGCCTCAAGAATTCTTCCTTGGCCATTGGCTCCAAACCTCAACATTTCCACATCATCCCCTGCTACACTGTAGCTGTCGTAAGGGCAAAAACCATGTCTGTTCACCATTTTATCTGCAGAGCCTAGCACAGCACCTAGAACGCAGTAGGGGCTCAATTAATATTTGTTGAATGAATGAATTAATTAAACTTCATTTCATTTCTTTCCAGGGCCAGGCTTTACTGCCATGTACCACTCCAGACAGCATGCAGAGACAGCAGAGAGCATAATAAACATCGGAGGTATTTTGCAATTCATGGCTGACCCAGGCTGACCCTTTATTTAATTAAATCTTTCACTTGTGAATGAATCATTTCTTCCATTAATTAAAATAGGATACATATATGTCTCTGTAAAGTATGTGTCAAAAGAAAGCATTCCACCTAAAATATACAGGACTGGCTGACCACTGTGGCAAGTCATTCATCATAATCTGCTAAAAAGATCGGCTCTGGAATTAGAACTAGCACAATCATCTCTTATGCCCTCAAAAATATTAGTTGCAGTTTCGCAACCAATCTGTCAGCTCCCGTGTTAATATAAGGAATAACGCATAGTGTGAACCCGAAGAGAAGCGTTTATTTTGGAGGGCAGAGCCCTCCAGGAGTGCCATCATCTCTAGTAATTGCTCGGAGCCGTGTTCTCCGGAGACGTGTATCTTGATTGTTAGAGCTGGAAGGCAGCTGGGATTGCACTGTTGCAAAGCTCAACATTTGCTCCTTCGGTTCCTCCGGAAGCCAGAATGATAGCGGCGAGAAAACAGACAGGGCTTTTCAAGTGGCAAAAGCAGGTTTCAGTCACCCCATGGTCTCCCGCTGGAAGAAATGGGATGCAAACATCTATTTGCCATCTTTAGTCCCA
The DNA here is from genome assembly GCF_006229205.1 of Suricata suricatta. Taxonomy (NCBI): domain Eukaryota; kingdom Metazoa; phylum Chordata; class Mammalia; order Carnivora; family Herpestidae; genus Suricata; species Suricata suricatta. Next base: position 92,948,436 of record NC_043707.1, read on the forward strand.
GGAAACATCAAGCATATCCGGCTATTGTTAAATATATTTTGCCTCAGAGTAAAGTCTGGGCTGCCCAAACCCCGAAGGCCTTGAAAGCCTCGAGTAAGTACCCAAACAGGTATAAAAATCACCACTGGGGATTCTCCAGGCCCGATGAAAAGAAAGGAGGGATAAAGCAGGAACGCAGCTTAAAAGTGCCCCTCCAAAACGAGTTTTAAATATTTCGTGAGATTTAAATGCAACAGTTTTTGAAGGAGGAAGACATTGGGAAGCCTACTCTCTCAGTGAAGTGCCAGGCTCCTCGGGAGCAGGAAAGATAAACAGTCTCCCTGCATATTTAGGAGGTTGTTTCTGAGGCCAAGTGACTGCTAAACCAGGCGTGGCTGTTGAATGTATTTTATTACCGTACTTTTATGTTGAATATTAACTGTGCTTTTATTTTCCCTTCAGATGAATCTTGGAAAGCAGGCACAAAAATTTTGTAGGAATGCTAAGGACCTTTGTGATCTCTGGGGTTATTTCGTATGGTGGACAGGCGCCTTAAGGGGAAGTGACTTGTCCAAGGCCACAGGGCAGGTGAATGGCAGAGCCAGGACCCTAGAGTATGTCTCCCATCTCAGTCCTGGGCTCTCTCCCCTGCGTCTGTGCCGACGGCCATATCACAGGTGGTATATTTCCCTAGCACGGTGCTAGGCAATTTTAGCCACTGACAGTGGATTGGTTAGTGCATCGATTCCAATAGAGTAAGAGATTCAGGATTACTTGACAAATCTCTCAAGCACTGAGAAAATATCAATAGCTTTCCTCAGACTTCAAGTCCAAGTTATTTGGATTATTTTGGAGGGTAGTCTTAGACACAGTTATCTTTAAACTCTTTGGTACCTTCTCCCATTTTCAACGCTTCTCCGATACTCATTGGCTTATCTCCCTGGATCAAGATACAGAAAACTGTAAAAAACAGTAAAAAATTGTAAAACGCTAAGAAGTGCTATTTTTGTCATTTTGAAGATGTATAGTCCAAGATCACTGATCTTTGGCTTTTTAAATTTCTGAGTCTCTGTTTTCTTCTCTGCAAAGTGGGAATTACAGTACCTACTTTATAGGATTGTTGCAAGGATAAATTTAAAAATCTGAGTTAGGCAGCTCTTCCTGCCCAGGGGTCCTGTCCCCGTGCTTTAATAAAATCAGCTTTTTGCACCAAAATAAATAAATAAATAATAAAAAACTAAAAATTTGAGATTACTCTTGGAAGTCCCATTTATATGTGTAATTTAATGACATGTATACATATTCAAACAGTAATATTAGAACATAAGCAATGAAATAATTAGACTGTTCAATTTGCTTCATATTGATTGAAACCATAATTATAGGTCATTTTCAAGAGAAGAGCATCCTTGTACTGTGTGGGGATGCGGTTTCCTCTCTCTCTGCCCCATCCCAGGCCACCTCAGCTCAGATACTCTGTGGCTCTTGTCTGCATGGTTGCAACAGCCCCTGCTCTCATGCTTCTTTCTCTTTTTTTCCCATTTCGAATCTAGTTCTTTTGTAGTAACTTCTTTAAAGTACATACTTGGGGGCGCCTGGGTGGCTCAGTCGGTTAAGCGTCCGGCTTCGGCTCAGGTCATGATCTCACGGTTCGTGGGTTCCAGCCCCATGTCAGGCTCTGTGCTGACTGCTAGCTCAGAGCCTGGAGCCTTCTTCAGATTCTGTGTCTCCTTCTCTCTCTGATCCTCCCCTGATCGCACTGTCTCTCTCTGTCTCTCAAAAATAAAAATAAAAAGCATTAAAAAATAAAAAAATTTAAAGTACATACGTGGCCATACCATGCTCTAGCTTCAAAGCCTTTAACAAGTCCCGTGGCTTATAGGATAAAGCAGTACAATCTGGTCCCAACCCATTATCACAACTCATTTTTACCAGCACCATCCCCACACTGTGTCCTACCCAAAGGGGGCTACTCACAATTCCATACACCCCCTCCCCCCCATGCTTACACACCTCCGTGCCTTTGCTCATGACACGTTCTTGACCTGAAATCTTCTTTCCCCGCTTCATCACCTACTAAATTCCTGGTTATCCATCAGGGCCCAGGTACAGTTTTACCTCTTCAGTTAAGCCTTTCCTTATTCCACTCCAGTTTTGGCAAAATTAATTACTCCTTGCTTTGTGTTTGATGCTACTTAGTGCTTATCTCCCAAATAGCACTTACTGTATTAAGTTGTATTTTGTTGGGGTTTTTTTGTTTTTGTTTTTGTTTTTTTCCTGTACCCAGCTAAACCTGGATTAGCAAACATTCACAACCATTCCTTCTTTCCATGCCTACAGCTCTTTTCCCTGCTAAGATCAATGCTGCTTACAATTGTGTTTAACCAGGGCTCTGGGTGCCCCCTCTGGGTCTATGAGAGTTGGCACAAGAATGAAATATATTTGCCAGGGTGTAGCAAAAGTATGACTACCATGAGTGTAGCGCTGTATCTCACTCTTCTCTCTACCTCTAGTCTCTGGTGCTATACCTAGTACTCAGTACACGTCTGTTAAGTACATGAGGGTGAAATACGGTAGCACTGAACTCTTAGACGTGAATTCTAAGGAACAATTCTGGGCACCCAGACTGTAGAGTGAGACCTAGGCTGTTAATACTGGACACCACACTTCATATCCTGGATGCTGGGATATGGAAATATAAGTTCTTTATTGTAAAAGGAGCTTAGATGTAGGAGATCGTGGCAGAGTAATTCAAAATGGTTTTATATATGCATTCACAGGCAGATAGTCTTGCTTGGTAGGAAATACACCTCCCATACACAAGAAACTCTAATACCATATGGAACTTATCAGCCACGTGGTAAGAGGTTTATCTTCTTCATCCTCTTCACCAAATATTTCCAAGTAAGTCGTTGTATCCAGTTTTATAGAAAAAATATATCAAGTTTTATAAGTTAATAGGAAAGTAAGATTCATTTTGTAGGAATTAAAATTATTATTACTGTTAATAATACCAAGCATTTACTTGCTACATACCAGGCACTGTCTTAACTGCCTAATATGTACTGTTTAGTTTTGTCTACACAACAGTCCTGAGGTTGGTACCATGATTATTTCCATTTTGCAGATGAGGAAATTGAGTCTCAGAAAGCTTAAGCAAATTGCATAACATTTCACATCAAGTAAATAAGAGAAGTGAAATTCAAAACAAAATGTTCTAAATTTGAGAGACTATACCCTTAACTATCATGTTATATCTCACGAGAACACACATTTTATCCTGTATTAGCCAGCTTTTTCACAATAATGCTGTGTAACAACCACTTCAAAACTCAAGAGCTTAAAATAGCAAGCATTTGTCTCATGATCAAAGGTCTTCAGATCAACTGTGATTCAGCTGAGTTAGACTGAGCTCAGCTGGAAGGCTCTGTGAGTTGAGTTTATATTTGCTCCACATTTTTATTTTGGAGTCAAGGCTAAAGGGACAGTCATTACTCAGGGCATCTGTGGCAGCTCACCAGTGCACATGACCAAAGCTAAACTGAGAAAGCACGTTGAAGGTGAGTATCAGGTCCACAAACATTTCTTCTGCCAAAGCAAATTGCATGGCCAAACCTACACTAATGGAGGAGGAAGGTGATGGCCCATGATGGGCGAGGATTGGAGTAGATATTTACTGAATAATAATACAATGCATCACCTAGTTCTTTTATTTATTTATTTTTGAAACCAAGTCTAGGGTATGTAATCCTTCACATTCAGGCAAGTGTGATTTCCTTTTTGTCCTCATGCAAAGGCACAAGATTCCAAAGCTGCCACTGACGATTTTAGCCCTTCTTGCCCTGATGCACTTCCGTGTTGAACACTATAATGCTGGCAACTGGCCTCTTTAGAACAGCATCACTGCTGGCAGCTCACAAATCCACACGACTGTTGGCCTGGTTCTTTGCCAAGTTCATAAAGGTGTTTCTTTTTTTTTTTTTTTAACTTGCAATAAAACTTTGACTTTTCTCAAGAGCAATGTATTTTCAGAAACCCAGAAATTCTCATGAACAGCATTTATAAAGAATCATGAAATAAGGTCAGAGAGTTTTAGAATGGCCTAAGAGGGCTCTTAGTTCAACCTCCTCATTTTACAGATGAGAAAACAAATAGTTTTGGTTTCAAACGTCCAATTATTGCATATCGTGGGCTACATTTTTTTTTCTCCTATAAAAAAAGCAATGAGAAAAAAACTAGGGTAACCTTTACATGTCTTACTGCAACTGAGTTCTGTAGTGGGGGGACCTCCATTCAGTTTATTTTATGAGAACCCTCATATGACCTACTAACTTTATCACTATAATCAACTTCCCTGATTGCCTATGAAAAACAAAAATTAAGTCTTTTCCTTTCTCTTTATAATCTTTATAATCTCTGCTTTTAGAGCCAGTGGAACTAGCTGAGGACACCTGGTCACCAGCTTCAGTGTCCTGAGGACATCTAGGTCTGTTTTCCATAAGGGAGAGAGAAAGAGAGGAACCAAGCCTAGTTTTCTGGGAAGGGAATTATGAGTATCTTTTCAGGCCAAACATATTTGATATTTAGCTAATATTCTCCCCTATGAAAACAGTAGATTTAGAATGGAGGGTATGCCGGGATGGTGGTGGGAGAAGAGATTCGAAAAATCTAGAGTGAAAAATATAATTGATTAAATAAATATCTTTTTTTTTCCTTAAGGAGACAGAGAGAGTGTGAGAGACTGCAAGTGGGGGAGGGCAGAGAAAGAGAGAGAGAGACTCTCAAGCAACCTCTATGCCCAGTGTGGAGCCCAGAGCCCAATGTGGAGCTCGATCCCATGACCATGAGATCATGACCCGAGTCAAAATCAAGAGTCAGATGCTCAACCGACTGAACCACACAGGTGCTCCTAAATAAACATCTTTGAATACCTTCTAGGAGCCTAGCCTGGTGTTAGCTTCTAGGGTTGTGATGTGAACAGGACAGAAAAAGATCCTATGCTCCTAATGCTTCCAGTCTTGGACATGTAACTAAGATATTAACAAAGCAAAAGAGCAGGGTGTCAGGAGGGTATGTAATGTAGAATTTAACCTAATGTCTATGGGGAGGGGCAGAGAGGTGTTCAGAAAAGGTTTCTCTGGGAATAGGGTGTGTTCCCATTAGGGCTTTTTTGGGGGGGTGGTCTGAGGTGGAGAGCTTTCTAGGCAGAGGCAAGAACATGTGCAAAGACCTGATGGAACTGAAAAATAGTCAGGGAAGCCAAAGTTTAGTCAGAGAGCAGAGGCTAATATGAGACTGGGCAGGTTGTCAGAGTCCAGACTGTGGGGGTCAGATAAGACAAGAGTAGAGTGTGGGACCGTATTGCAAGAGTAAAGAGATGACATTGAAACCCTTGAAGTAGAGGAATGACATAACAATAGTATTTGCATTTTTAGAAGAAACACTTTGGCGACATTTTCAAGAATTAGAGGGCATGGGGGAGAGGAAACAGAAGAATGTAAGAAAATTACACGAACAAAATAAGAATCTAAAGCTAGTGAATCCAAACATCTATCCCAGGTTGGCTGTAGACTGCATGCAGAGTGGACGGTTGGGATGAGTATATGCTTGTGTGTGCGCGTGCACGTGTCACAGACCCTCGCTTCTCCCTAAACTTACCCACAGCTTCCAGAAAGCTCAGCAATAGAACCACTCCTTTGGGATTTGAAAATATCTCCAGAACATGCTGCTTAAAGGACAAGAACAGCTTTAGAGTTAAAGCTGGCCAATGGGACACCTTTATTTAGCTTCCTTTCTCCTGGTCACCTAATGCCACTAAAACAGAGAGGATAGAAAAGGGGCAAACAGCAAAACCTGGGGACTGAAATGCTGTGAAGCTGGTGGCTGACCTAGCAGACTGGCTCAACAGAGCCACATGCTAAACCTGCAATGGGGAGACTCCGGAAGTGACCAGAACAAGTGCAGGAGTTAGTGGCACTTGGTATGTCTGGAAGCGAGCGTGAAGGTGGGGGAGATCCAGGAGGGCTAGTGGAGATGGTTTAGAATTAGGTAAGTGTCCCTTGAGCCCCCCACCTCCTATGCCATGAAGTCACTTGACTCCCACTTCATTGCAGTAAATGACAGGAAAGATTTATTTTTTGAGAGACAGAAGACCGGGGATTTCTGAGTGGAGATGCTAGGCAGAATTGAGGTATGAGAGGATCCCGTACTGAAGACAGAGAGACTCAAGGAATATTGATGATCTGACTGAATATTTAGGTGCCAGCCTTCTTCCCACATTCGGCTCCCAGCACATAGCAGCCAGGCATATATTCTCCACACAGGGCACTGCGGAGTCTTTTCTGGATCTCTGACTGGTCAAGAGGAAAGGCCTAAATTGAAGATTACCTAGGCAATAGTCTGGTTATGTGACCCTCAGTGCCCATTTGGAGCAGGTCAGAGGGCTCTAGAAGAGACTTCAAGAAGATGAAATCAATAGTCACTAATGTGTTTGAATGTATTGTGAGGCCTTTATGCACCTGGGGCAGAATTGGGGTTTGATAAGTGATAAGTACAATGAAAATCAACCAAGTGAAAGAACAAGTCAACTATTCACCCAGGTGGGATAAGTTTTGTGCCAGAAAGAAAAAGTACTCTTGATACCCCACATGACGTAATTATCTATAGCATTTACATAGTCATGGTGATATAAACATTGGCTATTGATCTAACTGAGTCACAACACCACTATCTTGGATAGATGGAATCCTAGAAATGTATGTGTGTGTGTGTGTGTGTGTGTGTTAGAGGTGGGGTGTACCTATAGCGAGATAAGCCCCCATCTTCCACGTTAGAAAAATCTATCATTGAAAAGTTCTGTAGCTACATAAATCTGTTGTTTGGAAATTTATGGTTAAATGTTAACAGAATCAGAAGAGCTGGAAGAAGTTGCCTTTGAGAGTATGAAAAGGAGGTGGTGAGGCTGGCGTGCCTTGTAGACTCCTATTTTTCATAATCAGCCTTCTGAAACTACTGGATTCTTTCATCTGTGTGTATGCATACTGTTATGAAAGTGTACAGTAAATTTAAAAAGGAAAAGAATAAGGGAGTCATGTTAATATATCCCATTGTTGGCTTTTAAAAAAAACTCCCTCCTAGGTACTACTGCCATACCAAACATCCACAGCTATTGCTTTACCTGGTATTATGGGCTAAATTGTGTTCCTCAAAGTACCTCAGAATGTGATCTTACTTGGAGACAGGGTCTTTATAGAGGTAACCAAGTTAAAGTGAGGGGGTTAGGGTGGGACTTAATCTAATGTGACTGATGTCCCAAATCTCCCAAAGATCCCAAATTTCCCCAAATTTGGACACAGAGAGGGACAATGTCATATGAAGATGAAGGTAGAGGTCAAGCGATATATCCACATGCCAGGGAACACCAAAGGCTGACAGCAAGGCGTCAGGAGCTTGATGCCTTGATCTTGGACTTTCAGCGTCCAGAACCAGGCCAACAACACATTTCTGATGTCTGAGCCATCCAGTGTGTGGTACATCGTTACAGCCACCCTCAGAAACTCATACACCCGGGATGCTATAGTTTACTTACGTGCACTCCATAAAGGAAAGAACTATGTCTCTGACTCTTCTTCCGGAGGAAGAAGAAAAGGAAAAGAGGAAAGAAAAGGAGGGAGGGAAGAAGAGAAGGGCCAAGATGTGCCTAGACTGATTTAGACTCCAGCTGGAAAATCTGCCTCTGAGCAAGAGGGGTTTACTTCTGTCTTTAATTCTTTTACGACTGGAACATATGTATGTACTATGTTTGTATTTGGAAAATAAGTAGATACAAACATAAACAAACCCCTCCCCAAATGGAAAACTCTTTTTCCTCAGCTCTTCAAAATCCCCACAAGGGAGAATAACTAATAGATGATGTTGAAGTTAATAAATTGTATTGAGGTTAATAAAGGATTAAAAATAGTGTATTTTAATTTGTTTATTCTTTTTCCCTAACAAAGTAGGAAAATAGCATTTGGGCAGGCTGGGCTCTGTCTCACTTTTCCCTTGGAACTCCCAGAGTCAGGGAGACACTGACCTGGGCCAGTCCTTCTTGAACTCGCTTGGGAAAATTGAGAAAGTTTTCTGAGATTGGCCCTTGATGGATATGGGAAGTAAGGTAATGCTCTCACTTCCACCCAGATGTCCAGGATCCAGTGAGTGATACAGAAACCACACGCAGCCTCTCTGGTTCACAAGGTTAAAAGTTATTAACTGAAATCAATTGAAATAAAAAGAGTCACATCTGCCATAGTACACAATTCACTTCTCCAGATGGCTTTGGCCTGCACTACACACACACACACACACACACACACACACACACACACACACACACACACACACACTAACCCTGGGGGAGAGCAGAGGCAGCTGCAGAAGCCAAAAACCTCCCCAGTCCTAATTAAACTCTCCAAGTTTCCAGGCAACACAGCCAAGGAAAAAATCATTTCCAACCCAAAGACCCCCAGCCCCCAGCCTCCACCCCAGCAAAGGAAACGGGTCATTTGGTTTAATCAGCCCACGTGCACATTCTCTCTCCCCAGGTTGCCAAGAAGGGGCCTGTACCTAGCAGAGGTATTTGTGTAATCAAAGCTTCTGGAACTTTCCCTGCCAAGGCTACCAATGTGAATAGGCTCCTGAGGTAAAAATGTTCCCCCTGCTGGGGACGGCGCCCTTGAAGTCTACATCAAAATCAAGCCAGGGTCACAGCTGTTGCGGCACCCCACAGTGGAAAACTTGCAAGAAATCCTAGCCTGTACTACTGTTTTGCCTCAGGTCTAGAGGAAACAGGCCGCAGTTGCAAGTGAGAAAGAGAGGGGGAATGACAGAGAGAGGGAGGGAAGGGAGAAGAAAGGGGGGGCAGGGAAGACAGAAGAGGGAGAATCTGCTTTCAGAGAGCCAATACTTGTAACTAGTACTTTGGGGTGGAAAGACAAAGCCACTCCGGAACCTTGCCCCCTTCACCAAGGCCACCTCACCCCAGTCACCCTCACTCATTCCTCTGCGGGGAGCTGGGGGGAGGTCGCAGGTTGGCCGAGAGCCACTAGGTGGCAGTAGATTAACTCTTCAACTGCCAGAATGGGCGCCGAGCAGCCAGGAATTGGGTCTGAAAACTTCGCATCTGGTCATTTCCCTCAAAGGAAGGGAAAACCAAATGGCTTTTTCTGTACTTACAGATCCTCGACTCGCAGCGTAGATATTGGAGGAAATCCTACGAAGGGAAGATTGCTTCCTGGTCACCCACTCACGTGGCAGCTTGAGGCAGGGTGAAAGGCAATCGTGTGCCAGGTTTCATGACTTCAATGACACTTGGTTCACACTTGGTTAGAGGGACGAAAAGAACCATTGAGAATCTGATGCTCACATTCAATTCACTTCAACAAATACTAAATACAATGAGAAAGAAGTGCATTCCATTTTCCAGGGTTATTTTCCCAATGAATGTCCAGGGCCCCTCCCTTGGGGATTGTGGGGAAGATAGGCACTAAATGAATAGTATTCTCATAGTTAACCACCTTGGATGAGTAAGGAATACAGACTCAAATTTGCTATCAATAAAAGGGAAAGACTTAATGGGAAATAGACTCATGAACATCATTTTACATAGACCTTCTCTGATTGGGGAAGACTTTTGTGTTTAGGGTGAGCAAGGTCTAAAGGCTAGGATCCATCAGAAAGAAACTTAGCTAGCAGTGGCTAAAAATGCTTGCTGGTCAGATGATGAAAACAAATCATTCTCCTGGGTATTTTAGCCTCTACAAAGCATCCCCAATTCTGCCTATTAAACTTTTGCCACAAATATAAAAGCACTGTGGTGTTGATTGGAGGAAGGTGAAATTGATTTACTTTAGGAAGGGGAGAGAGAGCCACCAGCCATAGGAGAAATAAATTCAGAAAGAGGGAAGGGAACTGGGGGTGAAGGACAAACACTCTTGCAGTTGGTTTTAAGAGAGATGGGAGGAATACAGGGAGAAGGGGGAAAGAATGAGGAGGAGGGAACCATAAATGTATTATATATATGACTAGAGAGAGATGGGGAAAGGCAATTTTAAGATGTTTTGCTGTGCATTTGGGATTCTCTTTGATATGCTTCAAGAGAGCTTGGTGAAGATTAAAGTTGCCTTACAATTATTCTTATTTCTTGTACTGAAAGGCTGCCAATGACACAAGTAAAGCACCATCCGTGCTATCCCCCCCCCCCTCCCGCCCCTTCCATTTCTTTCCTGTCTAGGTGGTAGAGCAGTATCTAGGAATGTAATGTCTTTCAGGAAAAGTCATCCCTGGATCTCCAGTAGAGTATATAGAATGGAAGTATTTATTATGCTAGTCTTTTTGTTTTGTTTTGTTTTTGGGTTTTTTTTTTTTGGTTTTGTTTTTATTTTTATTTTTATTTATTTATTTATTTATTTTTGTAATTTCTATCCTTGACGGAATGTACTAAATAAGCAAACACCACCAACAAGCAAAACAAGTACTACAATGTAAAAATATTTAAAAAAAAAGAAAACCCTCTCACATGCATAAATGAAAGATTGCACACAAAGAACTCACATCTTTTCAAGCTTCAATAGTAAATATTCTGCTACTATGTATTAAATACTGCATGGTTTGCCCAAGCTAAGATGAAACCACATCATAAATCAAT
>NC_043707.1:92959198-92976384 GCF_006229205.1 Suricata suricatta
CAAACACCACCAACAAGCAAAACAAGTACTACAATGTAAAAATATTTAAAAAAAAAGAAAACCCTCTCACATGCATAAATGAAAGATTGCACACAAAGAACTCACATCTTTTCAAGCTTCAATAGTAAATATTCTGCTACTATGTATTAAATACTGCATGGTTTGCCCAAGCTAAGATGAAACCACATCATAAATCAATAGGCATTTTGCATTTTCTTTCATATACTGTTAAGTGAAACTGCAATACAATCTAAGTTTATTTTGGGAGTGTTTGCTGTATAATTGGATTTATTATGCTAATCTTAATACGCAATTTCTCATTCTCAAATAGGCAGCCTTAGCATTTTAAACTTGACTCTGCAATTTCACCAAAAGGACAGGAAGTATCACAGTAAGACAACCTTCTGATCATCGAGTGATTTTGGGTGGTGATATCTTCTTGAATCATCACCATACTTATGCTGGGTCCATGGCCGGGCTAATATGCATTTGATGGAATTAGGGTTCTCAGTGGCTTATGAGCCTAGCTTCTCATTTGGGACAAGAGCTGTTATGTCTTTGAGAACTTTACATTTTTGGTCCCAGACCCCTGATCATGCTTCCATTTTTCCCTCTGCTGGATTCTCCTTACCTCTACCCATCCTTTTACCACCCAACCATATCTGGTTTGCTTATCAAATTCCTTCTTTCAAGGGAAGACTATTGAAATGTCTTGACCTTTATGAATCCTGCTCTAACCATTCACCTATACCCTCTTGGATGTAAGTCACCCCTCTAGTACTGCTATAGTGTTTCTACCTTCCTGACTAGAATGAAGGCACAAATTATCTTTGTATCTTCAATGCCCAGATCCATACCTGGCAAACAGTTGATGCCGAGTAAGCCACTGAACAAAGGGTTGTGGTCCCATGCTATTGAAATCCCAGCTATTGAAAAGTTATCATTTTCAAGTACTTAACCTAGAACTCACACTGCAGTAGGTGCTAGGGACTCAATTACTCAACCCTCTCCTTGTAATGTGTATTTCCCATTCTTCAATTGGCAGTCTTAGAGCACAGCTCACTCAGATTCACAGAAAGTAGAGGAAAACATCTCAATAACATGACTTGCTAATCATCAGGGCTGTCGGAATATAGATCTCAAAGCCATTAGTAATGGTGCATTCTGTGCCTATACTTCTGTTTCTGACATGAAACCCTTACTTTTTCAAACAATGTTTATGATTTTGAATATAAAAGTACTCCATGTTCACTGGAAAGAAAATTTGCAAAATAGAGAAAAGCAGAAAAGAACAAAACAGTTTTCCATCAGTCTCACTATGTAAATAGTGAGTCTGTAACATTTTGGAGTATGAATTACTCTCTCACTTATGGAACTTAATAAAAACCAGATGACAGCTCATGCTGGCTGCTAAAATCAGAGCCGGCCTCCAGAGAAAATACATCGGTGGATTTCCTAGCTGGTTCCTGGAGCCCCCAGGGAGGTAGCGAGCCCCCGCGGGCATGCCCTGGTGAGTAGCACTATGTTGCGGGGGAAGATGAGTTAATGGAAAGGGTGCTTTTGCGTGAGCCTGTGGAGCTTTGTACATTGTCAACCACTTTTCTGCTCCCTTCAAATCCCCTGGAGTCATGACAAGTATCAGGCTGCAGTTGCTTCCAGCTTCTGTTCATGAAATTATTGGCCAATTCTTTCAGGTTGTAGTGATGGTCATGAGAGTGCCCCCCAACCACTCCATGACCTTCACTGCTATGTCCTTGACTGAACTTGCCTTGAGCTGCTGTGATACTTGAAGTCTTATATCCAGCATGACACTGTTCCTTGGACCCTTGGTGGTCACCCCAGAACCAGCTTTTGATAGGGTAATGGGATGACCAAACAGCTCACCGGAAGTGAAAGATCGTGATAGAAAAATGACACTTTGTTGATGTAAATAAACTGCTAGAGGTGGTTTTCAGACTGAGGACGGTAGAAATCCGGATGCCATGTCAGAGAGCAGACACTCCCTCGCCAGAGTGGGCTGCCCAGCCCCTAGAAGAGCATATACTGATTCCTTGACACAGGAATGGACGTTTTTGTGTGCACTTATATTTGTTTTATTTAATGTAAAAAGTATCTCTGGGCCCAGAGTAATGAATCAGCGCTGTAATGAAACAGAGCTAACCTGTTCTCTTTGCCATGTACTGAGTTAGTTGCTGGGGACACAAAGATATGCATGACATTCCAGCTAGGAGAAAATCATGCAGCTATGTGGAGGGAAAGGAGTTGAATATTTATTGAATATTTGCTCTGTGCTTGGCATTGTGCTAGGTGTTTTTGTTTTGTTTTTTTATGTTTTTTAGTTTTTAATTTTAAAAAATGTTTACTTATTTATTTTGAGAAAGAGAGAGGGAGAGAGAGTGTGTGCAAGTGGGAAGGGGCAAAGAGAGAGGAGAGAGTCCCCAGCAGGCTCCGTACCATCAGTGCAGAGAACAATGTGGGGCTCGAACTCACAAACTATGAGGTCATGATCTGAGCTGAAATCAAGAGTCAGGCGCTTAACCGACTGAGTCACTCAGGCACCCCTGTTTTGTTTTGTTTCTTAATTAACACATATAATCTCAACAAAATGTGAATTGGATAGTATTTCCTCTCATGTTACGTTAGAAGAAACAGAGGTTCAGGGAGCCATTTACTTCCCTAACTCAAGCTGCTGGAATTTGGAACAAAAACTCAAATCCCACACCCAGGTCTGTTTTTTTGAGTGGCAAGAAGAAGTGGTCTAGAGTGGATGGGTGAGGTTTGGGGTGTGACAGCCTCCCAGTTGGCTTGTCTTGCTTTCTGAGTCAGCTGTGACTGGGAGTGACACTGTCCACAGGGAAGCTGTTCATGTCAGCTGCAGCAGGACAGCCGGGCAAGAAGGAGGCTGAGGACTGTTTCTTGCTCTGTAAACCTCTAGTTTCAGAGGAGGCAGTAACTTCTTTCTGTCCTTCCAGCTAAGTTTTAGTCTTACCCTTTCCGCCTCTGACAGTGCCAAGGAGGGACTGGCTGGCGAACTTGGATGTGTAGATAAGGATGGATTTGTGCTATTCCCAGTGGTGTGGCTTCAGATTCATGTCTTGACGTTTTTTACCTCTGGTTCCCCATCCATATGATGGCACAATATCTACCTTACAGGGTTATGATTATGTTTCTTCAGATATAGGAAGCAGTGGCCCACAGAGCACATGGAACATTTCAACGCTCAATAAACATTAGCCTTTGTCCCTTTGCTGCTTCCCAAGCTCGAGTAGCTGACCTGTATGGTCAGCACGGTTTCACGTCCTAAAATGCTTCCTATTTTTCCTGTGTGTGTTAATCTTTGTCCCCCAACCCATTTCCCTCTTCTGCCAGTCGGCCTTAAGTTCTTTGAGGGAAAATACCATGTCACATATTAACACCTTTCTGGGTGTCTGACCCATAGCAAACATTTTTTTAAAAGACTGATTGATTGATTGATTCTGTCTTGTCGACACCGCGTTTTAACTGCTAAGTGACGTGTGAGCAGTGGTGTACTGGAGACAGCTCATATTGGCCTGTGAGAGACGTGTTAGAGTCTCAGGAAATTTGCTGGCCGGTTGTTAAACTGTGGCTATGTTAAACTTTGCTATGGTAGGAGCATTTACACCACAGAAATCGGCAAGCGCTATGACGCTGGGTTTCGCTCCCTCCCCACCCCCTGACCACACACAGAGAGCCAGCTGCTGTGCGCTAGACGTCTTCTTAGTCGAATTTCTGATGCACCACCATTTTATTTATTTTTTATTTTTTTCCCCTTTTTGTTTATTTATTTATTTATTTATTTATTTATTTATTTATTTATTTTTCTGTAATATTTTAGCACCACCATTTTAAAGAAGCCTCCAGACGATATTTAGCTTGGTTTTACCAAAGCAGGAGCCTGTAGGGCATCTTAGACTAACTATATGGATAACAGGATTTCCAGCTTTGGAATTGGAAACTAAAAAGATGTTGCTTACTTTACCCTCCCTTCTTTAACACTCCTGATGAATGCTCATTTGGTCTCTACAAAACAACACCCTTAAGGACTCTTAAGGATTATCTTCCAGGCAGCCTTTCCCAAGGAGAGCTCCACAAGTATTTAAAAATTCTTTTTCATAACGATCCATTCCTACCTTTCCTGTAATGTCCCCCAACTGTTCTTGGGTCTGCCTGTTTTCTGTAGCAAAGCAGAGAGTCTACACTCTCCAAGTGATCGCAATGAGGACACTCATTACATTCTCAGAGCTCTTCTTTGTCAGGCTGAATGGGCTTCATTTTCTAGCTGTTAAGACACCCTCACCTTGGGCATCTTGATGGCTCATTTGGTTAAGTGTCTGACTTCGGCTCAGGTCATGATCTCACAGCTTGTGAGTTTGAGCCATGCATTGGGCTCTGTGCTGACAGCTTGGAGTCTGGAGCCTGCTTCAGATTCTATATCTCCCTCTCTTTCTCTCTCTCTCTGCCCCTCCCCGCTCACATTCTGTCTGTCTCTCTCAAAAGTAAATAGACATTAAAAAATTTTTTTAATTAAAAAAAGGATACCCTCACCATGTGGTTATCCAAGAACTGAACAAAATATTCTAGATTTGGCCAGTTCAGTGCAATAATGTGAGACTCCTATACCCTATGATATTTTCCCACAAGCATATTATACCTTTAGTTGGTGCTGTACTTAAAAAAATTAATTTTTTGCATGTGCATTATTTTTAACCTGGGCCACCTCAGTGATGTACCTAAACACAATTCATTTTATGAACTCAGCACTTTACACTTATGGAAGTTATACATCACATTCCCATTATTGATGCATTATGTTTTGAGTACTTATTTTGGTATTCATCATGTTCAATTGATTTTTTTAGTTTTGTGGTTCTCGCCTCCAACAAAGGCCTCTCTATAGATAGATTTTCAAGACTGAATACAAATATTCAACCAGATGTAATTTTACTAAATGGTTTCTTGTGATTGTGATTGTTTCCCAATCTACTTTCTAAAAAAATTTTTTTTTATTTTTATTTTTGAGAGGGGGTGCAGAGAGACAGAAGGAGACACAGAAACCGAAGCAGGCTCCAGGCTCTGACCTGTCAACATAGAGCGTGACGTGGGTCTTGAACCCATGAACCACGAGGTTATGACTTGAGCTGAAGTCAGGTAATGCTTAACTGACTGAGCCATCCAGGTGCCCCCTTAATTGATTTATAAATGTGGTATTTAATAATTGATTATCTAGAGTTTTGTCCTGGGAAAAAGTTAACAATCAGTAGTTTCTATCTGATAGTCATCTTCTCCTGCTTATTGAAACTCAGGGTATTTTCTTAATACTTCTTTCAATACCCGTCCTGTTCACTTTGATGTCACATGGATTCTGTCAAAGGAATCTTCCAATCCTGGTCATATCCTGTTAAATAATTTGTCTGGTTCTGTGTGCACTGCTGTCCAATAGAAACGTGACGCAAGCCACAATATGGTTTGACTTATATGATTAAAACCTTTCTGGGGCACCTGGGTGGCTCAGTTAAGTGTCAGCTCAGGTCATGATCTCACGGTTCATGGGTTCGAGCCCCACATCTGGCTCTGTGCTGAAAGCTCAGGGCCTGGACCTGCTTTGGGTTCTATCTTCTTTTCTCTAACCCTTTCCCACTTGTGTGCTCTCTCTCTCTCTCTCTCTCTCTCTCTCTCTCAAATATAAACATTAACAATTTTTTTAAAAAAACTTTCTAATAGCGACATTGAAAAAGTGAAAAAAAGAGGTGAAATTAATTTTAACCTTATACCTCCAAAGAATTATCATTCCAACATTGAATCTGCATAAAATTATTGTTGCAATACTTTACGTTTTTTATACTGTCTTCCAAATCTAGTGTGAGACTTCCTAATAGTAAATCTTAATATGTACTAGACACGTTTCCAGTGTTCACCGGCCCACAGGGCTAGCGGAGGTAGAGACCTCTCCCTGCCAGGTAGAGACCTATGCTCGTTTAAGGTGCCTGGACATTATTGTTGTTATTATTATCATGCATTATTTTATCTTGTATTTAATTCCCATTTTCATGATATTTATTCTACCCTTTTCAGCATGAAGTTCTCATTCACAGTCAAGAAGGCAAGAGCTAAACAGGGACGAAGTAGCCTCGCTTTCTCTTTGTCTGTGAATATTAACGAGGGCACCTTTTACAGTTAAAAATTGTAAAAAAAAAAAAAGCTCGTTAAGGGCAACAACATCCCTTAGCCCACAACTCTCTCTAGAACCACAAAATGGGTATGTTACAGAGGCCTGGGAGCTAATTCTCTCCAGATGTTTGCAAAGCGAGCAAGACCAAAAGGTGGAAACTGAAATTACTAAACACTTAATAAGGAGCTGATGGAACCGAGGCCCCAGGGTTGGCTCAGCAATAAGCGAAACACAGAGACCCTGTTTGTTCAGAGGAACTTCAAAGCCCCCTATAAACTCCTAGGAAAGGTGAGAGGCAAAAACGCTACAGAGAATCCAGCATTCCTGCAAAGTCAAACTGGGGGCTAGCTTGAGATGCTTTTCCTGGTGCTTAAGAAGACCAAGGGGCATGTCTGGTAAGCAGATGTTTGACTTTTGTTTATGCCCATTCTTACATACAGTATGTGCATGTTGGATATAGGCGTTTCTCTAGCTAGCCCAAAGGGGATAAACCAATTAAACATTCAGTTAAAAAAAAATAGCAAGAGAAAATGCCTTTTCTGTACTAAGTATTCTCCACACTAAAGCCATAAAATTGCTAATGAGACATAGTCGATCCAAATAAAGTTGCTTATATTTATCTTAATTTTTTTTCTTTCTTTCCTCTCTTTAATAATGGGACAAACAACATGGAGTTTTAGCTAAGATTATAATTAAAGAGGAAGAAGAGAGACTAATGAATCAAAGAGGGTATCAGTTGGAAGTCTGACACATTATCTCTGGTCACCAGTTACCCGGCAAGAGGAGGGCTTCTGATATCCTATCCTATAGCTGTTTTTTTGGTCTTGGTTTTGGTTTTTCATTGCCGACCACTGTGAGCTTCTAGGTGTATGCTGTTCACCTTTTATATTTTTCTTTGGGGTTCAGAGAAAGAATGAAACAACGGGAGCTTAAAAGAAAGACAAGAAAAGTAATCAAAAGTGTCCAATTGCCTAAGCAAAATAGCAGCCATGGAGGAGAGTGGAGAGTGGCAGAGAATGACTGTCATCATAGAGTTACTAAGAGAGAAAAAAGACAGTTTTGATAGTGTTAGAAACGGAGGCATCTTCTCCTTGAAGAATCAGCAAAGTGGGTCCACCACCTTTTCTTTCTTTCTTTCTCTTTCTTTCTTTCTTTCTTTCTTTCTTTCTTTCTTTCTTTCTTTCTTAAGAGCAGAATTACATAACATTACATTCAGAATATAATAGTTAAATGCATGGTCTCTTTGGACTGAGGTAGACCTAGGTTGAATTCCCAGCTTAGCTGCTTACTAGGTAAGTAAACTTTGAGGTTTTTGTCTTTCTTTTTAATAAGATTTTTTTTTAATTTTTGAGAGAGAGAAAGACAGAGAGAGAGAGTGCGAGCGCATGCACATGCATAAGCATGGGAGGAGCAGAGGGAAAAGGAGGGAGAGAATCTCATGCAGGCTCCATGCCCCATACAGAGCCCCACACGGGGCTCAATCTCATGACCGTGAGATCATGACTTGAGTTGAAATCAAGAGTTGGACACTCAACCGACTGAGCCACCCAGGTGCCCCCATAAACTTGTAGGTTTTTAACTCCTCTTGGGTCTCGATTTCTTCATCTATAAACAGGGCATGAATATAGTACCTTTCTCTTAGGACTGTGGTAAGGACAAACTGAGGTTTGCACCTTTGTAGCCCAGTTCCTGGCATAAAGTGAGATAACTGATACCTAGCGTGAAAGCCTATTTATTACCTATCATCCCAGGCTTTATTTGGCTTTCTTCCTGCAGGAAGCCATTCTTTTGGTATTCACAACCTTGATAGGCTCCACGAATTTGTAGACAGATCATATTCTTTCTTTTATTTTTAAAATTTGTATAATTTTTCTTTCTTTCTTTATATATTTATTTATTTTAGAGAGAGAGAGAGAGCATGAATGGGGAGAAGGGTAGATGAGAGAGAGAGAGAGAGAGAGAGAGAGAGAGAGAGAGAGAGAGGGAGAGAGAGAGTCCCATGCTAAGCGTGGAGCCTGACACTGGGCTTGATCCCAAGACCTTGGGGTCATGACCTGAGCTGAAGTCAAGAGTTGAACGCTCAACAAACTGAGCCATGCAGTCACCCCTCATTTTCCTTCATAAGCTCCAAAGGGTGGGTTCATCACGGTTTGTTCCTTGTGCTGTCTTCCTTTGTACAGAGAAGGGACGGTCTCAGCTCCACATTTGTACTCGGACTTCTTAACTGAGTGTTTGCTGGAAGTGCAGTTTTCTGAGATGGAGCCCTGGCTAAGGCTCCACATAACACCCTGCACCCATGTTTCCCTCAGTTCTCCCTTCTCAGTTCTTTTGTACGAACGATCAATCAGCGTAATAAAGCATTTTCATAAAGTCATGATTTGACAAGAGAAGGATCAATGTAAATACTCCACAGACAAATACTGTGAGGAGAAACATCTGGATGTCCACTGCTTGCTTCCTGTTGAGAGAGTTTGGGAATTTGGGGGGTTTAACAGTTGGACGGAGCTAATTTTGGAAACTACTTCACATTTTTTCCAAAAAAGAAAGAAAGCACACATTTATTACACTTCACTCATCAGATGAGGAACGTTGGCGGTCAACTTCCCAGGCCTCTGTGAGAACAAAAGAGACTGAATTGGACGTGGAGCAGACGGTTTTCCCTCTCTCCAGTCCGCGCTGCTAGGGCATTCCTTCTCCTTTGTCATGGCTCATGTTCCCTTGATTTCTTCCTTTTCTGCTTGTATTCAGGATCCTCTGACTTTCCAGAAATCCCAACTTTAAATTCTAGATTTGCTGCCGACTAGCTAGCTAATCTTAATAAATCTCGTACTCTGTCTATACCACAGTTTCCTTTTTTGAAAATAAAATTAATAGTAATAATAATTACACTTTACACTCATATTTCCCAGGATTATATATGTCAAACCTCTTCCTTCTCCTTCCAGTTCCCAGAACATCCAATGTTCTTTCTTGCTTCTATTCTCCTTTTTTAAAAAACTTTTTTTCCTCAAGCAGGCTCTAGGCTCAGCAAGAAGCCTGATGTGGGGCTCCATCCTATGACCCTGGGATCATGGCCTGAGCTGAAATCAAGAGTCAAATGCCTAACCGACTGAGCCACCAAGGCACCCTTCTATTACCTTTTAATACGAGACATTTCTATCTCCCTAGAAAACTGTGAATCAGCCTTTTAGATGCAGCCCAGATAGTACTGGTGCTGTGAGAGAGTCCTTCTCTCTCTCCCTCTCTCTCTCTCTCTCTCTCTCTCTCTCTCTCTCTCTCTGATGATAGTGTTGTACGAGGACAGATGGTAGTACACTTGTGGTGAGCATAGCGTAACATACAAATGTGTCCAATCACTATGTTATACACCTGAAACTAATGTCATATTGTGTGTTAACTGTACTCTAAAAAAAATTCAAAGCACAATTAGTAGCATGGGATATTTTACTACACATCTTTAGTAAGAAAAAGTAAGTTATAAAATAATACAATCCAAATCTGGTAAAATATGATATGTATACATAATTAATTTTTTTAACAGGATGATACGTGGGACTCTTCTTGTCTTGGACTCCAGGCTACCATGCAAAGCTGAGAGAACTCTCATTTTCTAAAAAGGAGATACCAGGTACGTAACTGCAGATGTTATTAAAAGGTAGACCAGATAGTTTTGTAACACCCTACCACCTCAATCAGTCTACATAAGCAAATACAAGAAACTCAAAGTCAATTTGCTTTGATAGAGACTGCGATTGAACTGTTAGTTGAATAGGAACGCTTCTGTGTCATTTTCATCTCCATTCCCCATGAGTTACACACATTTTGGGCCAAATGAGAGTAGCTCTGAGAGTAATTCCTGGAAATTAGGATTGCCTACAGGAGGGGAGCCTGGCTTCTCACTCCTTGCTGGATGCCGGCTGGATTGTATTACCCTCCCAGGCCCATGCAGGTGCTCCTTGCCAAGTAGAGTAGACTGAGAAGGTCCTGGAGCTTGATACATACTCCCATTCTTAGAGCGGGGTCACATGTGAATGCAGAGAAGTTAGCCTACTTCCTGTCTGAGCATCCTGAGGCCAGAGGAGCAGTTTGCAACATCAGGGAAAGGAGAAGAAACAGCAGAGGGGGTAGTGTGACTCTACCATTCAGCATGGAAGGGAAGCCTCGGTGTTCCACAGGCCAAGTGAGTATTTTGGAAGGGAACTGGATTTAAAGCTCCTTGAAGGTCACCCCAGAGGAAAACGGTAAGTGCCAAAGCTTGGTGTGGAAGATGGCAAGACATCAGCTGGAGTGTGCATCATTCCCACTAATGCCAGGGAGCGGCACGCTGCGCAGTCCTGCGGGTGCATCCCAGTAACCCACACACCCAGCGTTTCAGAGAGCGAGGGTGTGGAAGCCTCCAATCACAGACAGGCAGTATTAGTCAGTAGAGACCTAAGCAGCAGCAGCAGCAGCAGCAGCAGCAGCAGCAGCAGCAGCACGGAAAGGGTGCTTCTGTCTCTTCCTCTTTCCTTCCCTTCCACCTTGGTTCTGGACAGCCAGTGGTGGGAGGAGAACAGACCCAGACACACAACTGCCACTCCCTACTATGGGTTCCCTGACCTTGACTCAGGTCTGCGCTGAGGAATACAAACTGGAGGATGTTGAGGAGAACAAAAGTTCTAATTGCAAGAGAGATTGAAACTTTGATTTAGACTCAATAAAACTTGTCATTATAATTGAAAGTAACATTTTCCTTGGGGATCCATTTTGCTCTCAAGATCTCTTTCCTGAGGATGGAGGGAGAAAACGTCAGATTTGCCTATGAAAAATGTGTCATGCTGCCATAAAAAAAACCCACACTGCTGGTGTCAGTGTCATGTCCTCCAGGGGAGCTGGCCAGTGGGCTGTCCTGAAGTTTGCTCCTGCCACTCTAGCCACTCCTACTTCTGGGCACTTCACTCCCAGAACCTTCAATAACCAGATACAGGCAGACTTCCAGGAACCACATCTTCTGGTGGTTCCTGAGCCCAGCGCTGACCACCAGCCTCCCATGGGAGGCCATCTTATGTTAACCTGCCAACCACTGCTCTATGTAACACAGATTCTCCTCCATGCTATGTGCATGTTGCCATCCTGTGCAATGACAAGAGAGCTCAGTGGGTCTCCTGTGGTACATGCCATGGTAAGGGAAGTTCTGTTCATGTGTGCCACCAACCCTCATGGACATCCATGGGAGATCATGCCTGATCTATTTCTACAGAGATCCTAAAGACATTGAAAAGAGCAGGTCACTGCTGAAAAGGCCATGACTAAGGAGGAATTTGGGGTTGTTTCAGCCCAAGTAGACTGCTTGAGTTCACTGCTACGAAGCCCAGGTTGCAGACTGGCCTGAAGGCATGCAGGTGGCCCCTGTGCCTATGCAGCAGTTCCTTACTGAAGACCAGAGCCCCTAGCCTGCCACTGAAGACTGGTCTGCAGCTTCCATTGCTCAGGCCACCGAATGGGTAAGAACAACACTGAGTGGTGTTAAGCTGTTCTTCCACAGGCTCTTAAACTGAACACGGAAATAAGATTAATAGAAAATAAAGTTTCTTAAAAAAAGAAAGAAGAAAAGGAGAAAAAGAAAAGAACAGAACAGAACAGAAAAGAAAAGAAAGGTAATACAGTCTCTAGGTTCAAAACTGCTCCAGGTAAACAATCAGTGGATTCTGTTAGTAGGACTATCATGACTGTATCTCCTTCTTACGTTGTTTCCTCCCCTCCTCCTTATTTCTGTAATGGTGTCTGAATTTAGGCAGGAATTTACATATCCTCTTCACAGTGGGAGAAGAAGTCTCTAATCCATGTACTGTGTCCTCATTTTACAGATGAGAAAATAGAGGTCCAGTAGCTAAATAGAAGTCCAAAAGGCTACTCTTTTTTTTTTTAAATAAAAATGATATTTATTTGGCTTTTTGGAAATATAAATAACACAATAAATGACAAAGAGCAAAACAAAACAAAATAAAAAAAACCCTGACATGTTATGATTGATCATTTCCAGGCACAACAGCATTTATTAATGAATATAAAAAATAAATTTTATTACTTTTATCTGCTTTCCTCCCAGCTTTAACTAAATGGGTGCTTTTGAAAGTTTGAGTTCCTAAGAAAATTCCACAGCTATACCAGCTCCTAAAATGTGATTGAGGGAAGTGAAGATACCACTCCCATAGGGAAATAGATTTCTATCATTGGGGATTCTGAACAACTAGATCTTTAGGAACTTAAACAACAGATGTAGGTCCAGTAGCTGTAAGGGTACATAGTAGCTAGTGAGGGGCAGAAGCACCTCTTTGGTTGGGCAGAGGTTGATATTCATCAATGCAAGATCATCAGGGAAATGGATTAGGCAATTGACATATCAGAAGAATGAAGTGCACGCTGAAGTCCCAGATCTTGACCCATTTGTCAGGATACTCTCAGACTCATAAAACACACCAGCCTGACACAACTGAATCACATCTATGTTTCTGAATGATGAACATGGTCCAATAAAGGATAAAAGATTTCACATGATCAAAGTATGTTTTGCACAATTTGTTCCATTTGCTTATTTATCATTCATTTGTTACATCTCTAGTTTGTGGGTTTTACTAATAAGGTATTGTTCTAGGCATTAGGGATGAAGAACATAAATAAGCCCCTGCACTTACAGAGCTTTTTTTCTAAAGAGGAAGGGAAAGAATAAAAACTAATTATACTATTCATGCCTTATTATAATTTTTGATAAATGATATGATAAAGAAATTTAGGGTCTCATGAGACCATAAAATAAGGACATAACCTATTTGGTGGATCAGAGAATCTTCTTAAGAGAATGGTATTTGAGCTAAGTTATAAAAGATAAATAGAATGTAGCCAGGGGGAAGAGAAGAGTTATAAGAATATTCCAGACCACATGTGTGCTATTCCTGTTGAGACAGAGAATGGCTCAATCACAGACCTGAAAAAGAGCTGGAATGACTAGACAGTAGTGAGGTCAGTTGTACAAGATTGTAGATTAAGTAGCTATTGGATTCAGCCCATGGTCCACGAAGCAGTGTATGGGGAGTACCCATGATCTTACTGGGAGTTTACTGGGAGAACCTAGGAATTGGAAGAGGGACCATTTTGGCATGCTGTTAATATGATGTAACAGAATATCCATCTAATAGTACTTAAAACTGAAGTTAGCAAACTTTTCTGTAGATGGCCGGATAGTAAACATTTTAGGCTTTGCAGACCATGCTGTCTCTGTTGCAATTACTCAACTCCACAGCGGTAGCACAAAAGTGGCCACAAACTATATATGAACAAAGGAGCATGGCTTTATTCCAATAAAGCTTTATTTATTGTCCCATGGGTTGGAGTTTGTTGATCTCTGGCATGTAACAAGGTACTTAGGGGTCATTTAGCAAGAAGTCACTTGCAAGTGACCAACTGGGGTGGTTGTAGGGTTGATTCAACAACATCATAGGGTAAGAAGGCTGGAGAATCAGCTCTGGGATTCCTTTATGGTCATATGAGCAAATAAAAAAAAGAAACCAGGTTGTTGTTTTTAAAAAATTTGTTTTAACATTTATTATTTTTGAGAGACAAAGAGAGACAGAGCCCATGTGGGGGAAGGGCAGAGAGAGAATGAGACACAGAATCCGAAGGAGGCTCCAGGGTCCAGGCGCAGATTCTGACATGGGGTTTGAACTCACAAACCATGAGATCATGACCTGAGCTGAAGTCCTATGCTTAACCGACTGAGCCACCCAGGAGTCCCCAGGTTATCATTTTTTAAAATACAAGTTTATTAAATTAAGAGTCAAGGAGACACATGTAGTGAAGAAATTCACTGAGAAAATTTCTTGAGGTGGAAAAGTCAGGGGTTTTTAACTGCTAAATCAGAAGAAGTGATTCATGCTAGTTAGGTTAACTAAGGACTGAAAACTATATTCTGTATAAAGCAGAATAAATCCGTTAGTTTGTCCAGAATTTGTCAAAACTAGTCTCAGTGTTCATCAGCTAGCAAAAGTCTTTGGTTTGGTCCAGTGGGAATTTGATTCCTGGGGTCTCTCAAAGTTCATGTTCCTTCATCAAGTTCCACTGCTTAGAACCAGTTGTGATGAAACATAACACTAAGCTTTGATCTCTCCAGGCAAGTGCTGTTATGAGCCAAAATTTTACCTCATACATCCAAGAATCCAAGATGGCTACTGAAATTCCAGTCACGACTTGTTTAAAGGACAGTGTCCCAGCAGAAGGGAGAGCATAGCCAGAAGAGCTTTTGCTCACAGCACTCTTCCTCGTATCAGGGAAGAACTCTTTCCCAGAAGTCTCCCATCCACTACTGCAGTCATACTCCTATTTCCCATTGGCTAAAACTAAGTCACGTGTATACTTGTACACCTATCATTGGCAAAGAGGACTGGGATAATCACAGCCTTTCCCTGGAGCTTCCTGATACCTGAGCATCCCTGGACATTGGTTAGCAAGGAAGAAGGGCTTGCTGGTTATTGGGAAGGCCACCAACTGTGCCCTCAGCCCCCATCACTGGCCTTCCTTTTTGCTACCAGAAAATGAAGTGACAGTGAGAGCCAGGCACTGCTGAAGAAGCTGTCGATAGAGCAATCTACAACAGTTCTGTCAAAATTAGCTGGATCTTGGGAGCGTAGTCCCTGATAATAGGTTGACTGCTCTGACTAGAGCATACTTCCACACACCACGGTTAGGGATTTAGTAAGAAAAGCCATTTCCAGGGTATGTTATAATTAAAGTCATACTAATTCAGCCCAATCCTTAAATACCTATTCCGCCTCAGTCTGCACTGTGGGGTAATGATATAATTATAACCCTGAGGCATTGCAGGACATGGGAGAAAGAATGAAGTCTTCTTTGCAAGTTTCTGTGTTAACTGCATGTTACTGTTGTCTAATTGTTTGTCAGGGAAAGGCAGTGAATAACGCTGAGAAAAGCATGGGTCTTGTGGCTGGCAGGCTGGCATCAAATCCCAGCTCTGCCACTTAGTAACTGCCTCAGTTTCCTCATATTTGTTGATTAGAATATTTGGGGCATCTTCAGGAGCAGTTTTAGTGCACAGAAAGGTTATTAAGAGGCTTAGTTTGGTTTTATAAATTCTGTTTTTTTTATTGAAGTTACAAATTGAAAACTCGAGTACTTCCTTAAGCTTTTAAGTTTGGTTTCAAATCATTCAGCCATTTATAAGCAGATTTGAACAGTCACTTTTGGTGAGGGCTATGACTAATGTTTGGTTTCATTGATGGACTTTGGTTAATTGGACATCTTCAAATATTTCAAAGTGCATTTGCATGTTTCATGTGTTTGCTTCCTTTCTCAAGAATTTCAATTCCCTGACAACAAATAAAACTTAGTACATAAAAAAACCTTGTAAGTCTAATAATTTAAACCTTATAAATATGGGAAACTATAGTTCTCTTATATAAATTTAGTGAGACTTCAATTTCAAAATCACGAATTAGGGGCACCTGGTGGCTCAGTTGTTAAGCGTTGGGTTTCAGTACAGGACGTGGTCTCAGAATATGTGAGTTCAAGGCCTGCGTTGGGCTCTGTGCTGACAGCTTGGAGCCTGAAGCCTGCTTCAGATTCCATGTCTCCCTTTCTGCCCCCTGCCCCCACCCCATCTGTCTCTCTCTCTCAAAAATAAATAAAGATTAAAAAATTATTAAAGAATAAAACAAAATCACAAATTTAATTGGGTATTCAATCACATAATTTAAGTTGGAGTTACAAGACTATCTCTATAATGGTCAAATTCACATAAGCATCAGAAATATAAAACACTTGTATGGATTCTTTAGCCTGAAATATTAATATTAAACCCTTCTGTATGTGTCTATACAAATGTCGCTGCAAGTCCCCAACATCGTTTAAACCAAGACGCCTGGAGCTTCCACCACCTGCAGCGGTTCCTTGCACACCTCACTTACAAAACTGTTGTGTCTCCCCGTGGAACACACGTGTTGTCTCTCCGAGGTTGTCTCCTGTGTTACCAGAGATTTCAGCCAGGACGCTGATTGGACTCTTGCTGTTGACACTGCTTGGATGTGCTGAACTTTATTTATAGTTGCGGCTCAACTTCTGGTTGTAGTGGTTTATGTGTCTCCTGTCTCTGGAAGCCATTTGTATACATTTCTCTGAAACCTGTACCTCCTGCCCCAGTTGGTCTCTTGGCGGAGTTTTGCATTTCCTTGGCAAAATCTTAAAATCTGTAAGTGACTCCCTGCTTCTTCCATGTTCCTAGAGTCACATAACACTTGCTATTGGTACTGAATATGTGCACTGTATATTAGATACTGAAATGATAAGCGATTGAATTTCAAATATCTCTCATGGCTTCACCTGCGGTCACAGTAAGTCAGGGCAGTTTGTTAGCAATCTGTAGGTTTGGAATCTTAATACTTACCTTATAGAGTTATGGATTAGCATTGATTGTGATTTAGCATTAATTAACGTGAAGCAATTTCCCCAGCAATGGTCCATTACAGGTACTCAGCAATAGCTACTGCTATGTTTTTTTAATGTTTATTTATTTATTTTTATTTTTGTCTTTATGATAATTTTTTATTTATAGTTTGTCAAGTTGGTTTCCATATAACACCCAGTGCGCATCCCCACAAATGCCCTCCTCCATGTCCATCATCCCCCTTCCTCTTTCCCCCTCCCTTTTCAGCCCTAAGTTTGTTCTCAGTATTCAAGAGTCTCTCATGATTTGCCTCCCTCTCTCTCCCTAACTCCTTTCCCTCCTTCCCTCCTCATGGTCCTCTGTTAGGTTTCTTCTGTTACACTTATGAGTGAAAACATATGGTATCTGTCCTTTTCTGCCTGACTTATTTCACTTAGCGTGACACCCTCAAGGTCCATCCACATTGCTACAAATGGCCAGATTTCATTATTTCTCATTGCCATGTAGTATTCCACTGTATATATAAACCACATCTTCTTGATCCACTCATCAGTTGATGGACAT
>NC_043707.1:93276484-93353575 GCF_006229205.1 Suricata suricatta
TCCACGCGCTAACAGTTGAGGCACATGGTACTCTCCGGGCTTTACCAAGTGGCTGCCTTAATGTCAATAGCATGAGGCAAACGAGGTTTAATAACCCCAGCTGGTCACTAATCTTCTGTGATACTACTGTAGCACCACATTAGATATTCCACAAATACCATTTTCCTGCTGGGGTTGGATTTCCTTCTGTCAGACATGTTTGCTGGTGTCCGACATTTCATTCTAGTTTATTAGATACCCTGAAAGTATTAAAAACTGATACCTTAGCCAATCAGATTACAGGAATTATTGTCAAGCTCCTGTTTCACTTATAAAGTTTAAAATGTATGCTTATGGTCTCTTAAAATGGCAAGTTATTTATCTAATGAACTGTATTAAATCCTCTGGAATTATTATAGTCTACTTGGTGGGAAGATTATAGAGTTGGTGTGGTATATGTGGTTGGTGTGTGTGTGTGTGTGTAAGATTTTTTTTTTTTAGCTTGCTAACAGCTCAAACACGAACATAAACCCATCTCTCCTAGTAGCGAGGGCTTCAGACATGAACATATCTAAAATCTTTTAGATAGATGCAAACATATTTATTACAACCTAAAAAAAATCATTTGTGCTTATTCAGCAAATACTGAAGATGAGGACGATCTAGATGAGGACAGAAAACTTCTTTTTGATGATTAAAAAAAAACCCAGAATTCCCAGCAGCAGTTGCTCTTTTTATTTTCCATGTAAAAAGATACTATGTACATAAAAATCCATGTAATGCCTTTACATTGAATATTTACTGAGTTTTCACTTAAAATCTTCAAATCAATTTCCTTCTTATAAGCTTTTTTTCAAAAAATAGAAGTGATAAAAATTTTTTTGAGCAATAGGGCAAATTAAAGCACAAGTGTTTAATGGATTCCTATGTCATGAATCTTGAAAATAATGGTTTTTAAAAATCTGTTTCTTAGTAGGCATAACAATAAGAGAGCCTCATTAACAAATCTTTCCAATCCTCAGAATTATGGGGTGAAAGGAAAGGAGACCTTTAAAAATGGACTTTAGCGTCATATGAAATGACCTTTGGAGCATCACACTGTCACCACCCTTACCCTCTCCTCTTGATCAGCAAGTGGTACCACTTAGGGCTTTATTAGAACATCCCTTTGCCAACTTGGAACAGCTCCAGGCAAATCTGTCTTCCAAGGACGCAGTTTGAAGTACTTAAAGTAAATTGCAACGGACTGGATGGATGGTAGCAGAGGTGGGACAACTGAATCGAGTAGCTTTGCTTCTGAGATAAAGTCCCCCTCCAGGGGGCACTTGGTACACAAACGGAGACGGGAACGTGTTCATTTTTAAGGGCTCCCGCAGAGCACCAGGGTCAGCAGGAACATAATTTGTACAGCAAAAGGGACTGAAATCCGAAGTTTCTTCACTTAAATGCAGAGAAAAGGTTAAAAGCATAATTTCGCAAAGTGTGTTTGGGGGGGGTTAACAAGGGTTACAAGCAAAAAGGGTTCTGCTGACAGATAAATTTGGGAACTGCGAGGTTAAACTAAGTTCTCAGACCTTTGACTGTAGTAATGTGCACTGTGACTTTTCAAGAGGGACAACAACAGTATGTATTTATATTTTAGAGGTATTCCACGCACGCACACACGCACACACACACACACACACACACACACACACACGGAGCTCCCTTTTTCCATAGAGCACATCACAGGATACAAATATTGAAACATGGATTTTGGTTGGTATAAATAGGAGGGTTTGAATTAGAATAAGTATATTTTATTTTACTTCAATAGTCTGTTTAACTTTACTGAAATGTATTAAGTAAAATTATTTAAAATTGTAAAGCCCAATTCAAGAAAATAAACTAATTTAAAAATTTTTACAACTAATTGAAATACTTTAATAATTTTCCCATTTTAAGTACACTATCCACCTAATCCTACCACTTTATACCTCAGTAAATAAAATGCCATTCTATCAGCAGTAAAAATCCCTCCCCTTCCCCTCTAAAGCTCTAACTCAAGCCTTTCTCCTCATATTAGGCAAGAACCATCTGGTAATTTGCAAGTGGAAAGGCCAGTTTTCAAACAGGCTGGTTTCTGAATATGGGCTTTAAATTATTTATAACAAAATTTAAGTTTAATGTTCCTGGAAGGCTCCTTCAATAAACGTTCAGTTGACATCCTCAGAAAACCTCAGAGTAAATGTTAATACAGTTTAGCATCTCCGATTCTCTTGATTTTGACCATAGAGTTGCCAAATAAAAAACGTAAATCTGGATACACAAAAATATAGAGGAGGGGGTGGGGGATAATGGCCATCATTCTAAATAAAACCACTGCTTGCTCTCAAATAAGAAATCCACACTCTTGGACACATAATCAGGCAACAAAAAATTAAAACAGACCATTCTAGAGTTATGTGGAATCTTAAAAACAAAAACAGTCAAAAAGTGATTTTAGAGACTTCTTAAAAATACAATTTGAGATGTTGATCATATGTTCCAAAAATCAGTTAAATTTTTTGGAGTTTCCAAGTAAATAATCTCATTTTATAGTCTCAATTTCCAAAAGCTTAAGAAAGCATAAGTTTGTACAGGTCAAAATTTAAACTGTGTTTCCTTGCAGAAGTGCAGGGAGGACTACGGCTAGCTGCATCGGGTGCCTTGAGAAAAGCTATCTGCCTGGATCACATCACACTTTCTTGGTAAACATTTGTTTCTGTTTTATTTTTGCTTCTGGACTCTGCCTATTTCCTGCCCAAAGTCTCACCTAATGGTAACAGAGGATTTATTTCTTGGTTCCAACTCCTGATGAAAATGTCCTTTAAGTAGGATAATTTTATTTAACTTAATTTAAAAAGAACTGCTGTTAAAAATTCCAGTTAAAAAGAAAAATCAAGCAGTTCTAAAAATAAACAATATCTGCTTAAACAAATACACAGATTTAAAGCATATGGGCAAAAATGAATGTTAGTGTAAACATACGGCAACAATTTCTCCCCTTCAAAAAGTCCCAGTCTTCTCCCCCCCCCCCCCGAAAAAGTTATTTTGGTTTAAATTATGAAGCCATTTTTAATAAGCAATCTTTTTTATTCAACGAAAAACATTTGTATAGCCTCAGAAATCTGTTTCATTTCAGTCTCTGTGTAGAACTGCACATGAGAAGTGTATTTATAAAAGAAATACCCGACGTCGAACTATTTATGTGATTGAACCACGTACACAGTACATGAGAACTCATGGAGGTACATACATATCTCACATATGTAAAGGCTGAGTTCTCTCCTAAAACTTAGTCTAAAGTTTTCTTTCATCCTTGAGTCGGATTTTAAAGTCTCAGAAAGCTTTACTTCAACATCACACGGTCTTACCTATACTTTGGCAAAACGGATTCTAGCTTTTTTACCAGATGTGCTACTGACTCTAAAAACCTACCATTAAAGTTAGTAAGCTTTAAAACATGCGGCTCCTGGACCGGGGATCAGGTCTCTCTTCTTGCTAAGTTAACGGAAGGAACGAGGGCTCAAATCTTAGGGTTCTGGTACCATTCACCCCAAAAATGGGACACTAGAGCTGTATAAATCTGCTATTCACAGATGCTTCAAGAACAAAAACAAACAGGTTGAAAGTATACTAATGAGGAGAAAAGCCAAGGTACATAGAAACCCAGCTGCAAGACTCTTAAGGGTGTATTGGAAACCTTAGGAACAAAGTGCAAATGACTTCACTTTCGCTGCAATCTGACACTCTTGGTTTTATATTTAATATTTTACATCACTGCCAAGTATGAGAGTGTTCTTTGAAGGTGTTGCTTCTGCCGACTACATTGGAAAGATGTGTCAAGAAGAAACACGTGAAACTTTTAAACCTCTCTGTAACGGAAAAGAGCCCATGCTACCAGTTTCCAGTGAAAATTAAACAAGCAGATCATTTTAAAACTTCTTGCAGTGACGGTGTGTGATATAACTTTCAAAAAAGTATCTTGTTTTAGGAAAAATTTTGAATAAAAATGTTGTACTGAGTTCAGAGTGCTTTTGAAGCCCAAAGACCAACTGTTCAGTTTTAACAAACCAACAATGTCTGTTCATTTTGCCCAAATCTTTTCAGCTTAAATATTCACAATGTGCCATTATTACTGAATCATTATCTGCCTTTAGCTCTGACAACAGCATCATACGGGCTATGAAAGGCTCCTTTCTTCTCATGATTAGGCCCTAAAACATTTCCTCATCTTACAGTGCTTTTTGACTTCCCAGAATGCATTGCTCAATTACAGTGCTGAAATTAACTGTATGCCACTCTTATTTATCGAGAAAAGAATAATCAAGTACTCCAAACCATGTCATGGGTTGCCCACAATTTTATATCAAATTTCAAGTAATAAAAATATTAACCCTTTCTGGACACCAAGTTTTAAAGTCTCACACACACAAAAATTCAACATTTTGGATTTCCGATGTTCTCTGTAACATATAGCTTATACAATGAATTCTAAGTGTCCATGTAAGGGCTATTCTTAAAACAAAGACCTGTCTGAATTTTTGAAAGTAAGTTTTCATCAGAGCTCTCCTCAAACTTATCCTTTCTTCTTTGCTTAGGAAACTAGGATTTCCTTCCAACTTCTAGAAAGGCACAGTGTGACACTACAGCAAATTATCTTTCTGAAAGCAGGAAAGAGAAAGACATTAAAGCCCCGAAATTAAAACAGAGAAATATTTCAATTCCAGAGTAATTTTGTTTATATCACTAGATAGCACTTTGTCCTCAATAGTAATTGTAATCTTATTAAATAGAGAATGCGAGTAATCTTTTTATGCACGCTTCAAATAAGTGTGATTCCAGTAGGTATTATTTTAGAACACATTATAAATTAAATTGGCCAATCTTCAAATATTATTACGTTGATTATTTTTATATTTGGGGGAAGCTATATCCAAAGTACTTAGTGAATTTAAAAATGGATTACGTATCAAATACTACAGTTGCAGTATAATTAAAAGATATGCATTGGGTAAATAAAAACAGAAAGCACAGAAAATAAGGGAAAAGCCATGACTATCCTCACAGTACAAATACTTGTGAGAAAGGAAAAGGGGTGGGAATACTTAACACATGTGGATTTGTATTTATTTGTTTTATACCTTCAGCCAACAGAAGAATGTAAATAAAAACACTTTTTAAACCTCAAAGATACTTACTAACCCATGCATACATTAATCATTCATACTGCATGATTATTGTTCAGTATTTTCTGCAATAACAAATTGGAGGGTGTGGGGGTTATTGTGGGTTTCAGCAAACCACATTCTATTTAGGCAAAGCCAAGTATTAAAGAAAGGCCTAACTTGCCAAACCAAGATAAATACATGCCATTATTATGATTACATAAAAGCCACTGTTCTCAGCGTTACAATTTCTCTTATAATTGGCACTATTATAATTAAATGGATTCATATGTTTACAATTCTTCTTTGAATTGTTAAGTGATTTAGCAATGATAGTGTCTCTAATTTCTTTTAACTATACTGACAGACTTCACTTAATCAGTGGTCTAAATACCGCATTGCCACAATAAATTAGGTAAATACCCAGTAAGGCCTGAATTGCTATTGAGTTTAAGTATGTTATAATAAGGTAGCAAATAACTTCTCCAAAGCCTGCTGCTGGACTAGCCCACAAACCCACAAATTGGAGGGGACAGGGTAAAGTATTCCAATGGCATTTAAGATATTCTGTGAGGGGCAGAAAGGCACAGGGGCAAGGAAACAGGCACACACACACACACACACACACACACACACACACACAGTGAAAGCCCCATAGGTTTTGAAAACAGGCAGTGAGAGACTATTTTGAAAATATAAACACAGTTATTGTGGATTGTGTGGTTCCTCCTTTTCCTTAAGACCCAAGAAATTCTTCACTTTTCAGCAGGAAGACAGTGGCATAAACATGCTCCCATTATCACTGATGGAAGACGGCCCAGTTTATCTGCCGGCCACTATCACAACTTTGTTCTATTAGTGAAAGGAATACGAGATAATGGGTATTTTCCTTAAACATAAGACGGCCATAAGCTTAACAACTATACCAGTCATA
The DNA here is from genome assembly GCF_006229205.1 of Suricata suricatta. Taxonomy (NCBI): domain Eukaryota; kingdom Metazoa; phylum Chordata; class Mammalia; order Carnivora; family Herpestidae; genus Suricata; species Suricata suricatta. The sequence goes on from NC_043707.1 coordinate 93,282,587, forward strand.
CCTCACATCATAACTACATAGCTAACAAATGTTTTAAAATAGCTTTAAAATAATTGAGATTAGTAGTTTGAAAAATAATTCCTACAGTGTACAAAAACAATAAGAAAGTATACAAGGGATGAACCAATTCCATATCACTCAATTTTTTCTAAAAAAAGTCAATGGCAAATTAATACTGCTTTTTTATAGAGATGATCTATAAATATGAAGCTGTGCTGGGGCACCTGGGTGGCTCAGTCAGTTATGAAGCCGGCTTCGGCTCGGGTCATGATCTCATGCTTGTGAGTTCAGGACAGCTCGGAGCCTGAAGCCTGCTTAGGATTCTGTGTCCCCCTCTGTGTCTGCACCTCCCCTGCTCGTGCTCTGTCTCTCTTTCTCAAAAATAAATAAAACATTAAATTAAAAATAAATAAAACTGTACTATGTTGATATTAATTGCCACATTAATTGTAATAGTAAAAATTTGCAAACAAACTCAATATCCAGTTTAGCATGGGTTTCACAAATAACGGCCAATCTATGTTATGAAATATAATGCAGCCGTTAAACACAATGCTGTAGGAAAACAGACAATGACAGAAAAGGTGTTTGTGGCACAGCATTACATTTTTAAAGATTTTTAAAAATGTACACATATATTTGGAAGGCTAAACCTCGAAATAGCAAAATTTTAACAATGGTTTTCCCTAGGTGATCTTTATTTTCTTATCCCCTGGGTGATTTTGTTTTCTTCTTTTTATTGGGATGTATAATGCAGATTCTGACAATGGAAGATAAGTCTGGTAATAATAAACAGAGGTAAATTTTCATTGTTTTTTTTAAAAAAGATACCATGACACAAGGCATTTGTGCTCCAAGCATTTAAATCATTCCTCTCAAATGCAATCCTAACAGTAGATGCATTTCAGAACTGTTGGTAGGTTTTCTGGTGTGTGTCAGTGCTAATCACAACTTGCTAAATTGTGCTAAATTTCCAAATGTGATGAGGAAGACAAGTTCAGAAACACAGGACATGCAGACTGTTATTAGATTACTACCATGAAATTCTCTTCTAGAAAAATTAAGTCAAAGAACGACTCTTACAAGTTAAAAACTGTCAAGAAATAGACTGAGAGCCATAAAGCTTATGTGACTTTGTTCTAGGACACATATTTTAGTTAACACTCCGAGCTGAAGCGTATATGATTATTAGGCTCAGTTCAGAAGAAGCCAGTGAAGTCAGTCTTATTCAGTAAAAATTGAAAATAAACAAAATATAATGAATATGCAGAATTAAGACAAAATTGGGCTCTCCACTTTTACATTCTTTGACATTCTAAATGATGAATGAGAACCTAAAGCTGTCTGGTTTGGTTTCCAAGTTTCAATAGAGACACCAAATTTACAGCCAAAATGAAGCAAAATTCTTCTATATTCCCTAAAAATTCAAAATCCTTTGAGAAATCTTCTAAAGATGGCTCTAGAAAAACACCAGTTCTACTACAAACACTTTAAAATGCACATTAGATGTGAAACTGTAGGGGATCGTGTGGTCAGGAAACAGAATATTCTTTTTGATATTTGTCACTTTTGATGCTTGGACACTGACAAAATTACTGAATTACCTTGTTCTCGCTCATCTCTTCATCTGGACAAAACACAGATAATAATTCTCAAATGAGGTCCAGATGTGTACTCCTAAAAGCAATGAACTAATTCTTGGAATACAGAACAGTGTCTTGCACATAATAGTTGTTCAATACTCATACAGTGGATAAAGTGAATGCATGAAGTTTGAGGGCAAGTGTACAGAAATCATAAGAAATGTATAACAGATGAAAAGAATTCCCCCTGGCATCTGAATTGTGCTCCCAACAGAAGTAACCAGGTAACCAAGATGGCAAACACCACTAACACTGACTTTGCAAAGGTGCTATGGCTGTATTATTAACAATGTTTAAAATACAATAGACATAAGCAAACCCCAGATACAGAACAGGCTATTTCAGGAGATGTCCAGTAAGACTAACAATTCTAATCAAGGCAAATGCAACCTTATCTCTGACTGACAAGTCTTGATAATTTCAAGCTATGTACGTATCATGATGGATCAGTTCCACAGTAAACCAAGAATTTGCTAAATCCCTATATTAAAGATTTCCTCACACTGGCCAGTGTCCAAATTGTTGGCCCTACATATTATTCCTAATTTTCCCAGGTGTAACTAACTGGGACGCTTCACGATTGTGGCTTTTCTAACCTACCTGAATCTCCCACAGATTATCTCCCCTCCCCACACTCCTCTCCCACAGAGGGGCTGAAGGACAAATGGAGCTAATCTTTAGGGCAATGGCAGTCTTCGTGTCTGTTAAATTAAATAAATAAATAAAACCCCCAAAACTGAGGGCCAGGGTTTAAGGTATATTCCACACACCGTGATTCATGAAATGAATCATATCCCTTAAATGCCTTTAAAAAAAAACTTGAGTGGGGTGCCTGGGTCGCTCAGTAGGTTAAGCGTCTGACTTCAGCTCAGGTCATGGTCTCACAGTTTGTGGGTTCAAGCCCTGCTTTGTGCTGACAGTTCAGAGCCTGAAGCCTGCTTTGGATGCTGTATATCCCTCTCTCTCTGCTCCTCCCCCACTCTCCCGCCTCTCTCTCTCTCTCTCTCTCTCTCAAATCAATAAATATTTAAAACATTTTTTTTAACTTGAGTATCTTTTATACATGGTGTAGAAACATTATTATTAAATCACTCTAGTCACGTGTTTTAGAAATTATGTGTAAAGTGAACAGCAGGTTAGCTGCCCTGGCTTTTGGGTCTTCCGCACTGCCAAGGCAAACCGTCCCCGGGCTTCCCTTTCCTGAGTGTGCTAAAGAGTCTCTGTGAACTTGAGGTTCATAAACGCCCAGTTTCCATTAGCATAAAACATATAATGGGCTTAGTCCAGTGTACAATAAGTCTTCAACAGATATCAATAGCAATATTTATATCCTTGGACTGAAAAATGCAAGTGGAAGGTTATCATTAGAATCAATGTTAAACCTTTGGAGTCCCCTATCTCTTCCGGAAATGATGAAAGCCATGGCCTCTTTTCCCAAGAAAATTCATATACTCACAAACATAAACCACTTTGTGTGACAATTCAGGGAGTTCTCAGATATTCTGAAGTTAGTACATAAATGAAGGTGAAAAACCCCCTTTTCATTCAGAAGACTCCCAGATGAGGCTATAAAACATATCTTAAAACTGTAAAACGTTCAGAGTTGCAGAGGAAAAGACCCCAAATGCATTACAGAAAACGAGTGGGGCCTTAATTACAAAATATGTGTCTATATATTTAGATATGTGTGTTTCTGTTTTAACTACTTAGAAACAATAAGGTAAATAAGTTTGACAAATGCTATTGAAGTAATTTACAAACAACCCCACCAGCCTTATCCTTAAGGTTTTGCTGAGCAAGAAGGAAACCAACATTTATTAATATCTTCTAAGTGCCAGTGACCGTGTTTAACACTTTCAGACATTACCTCATTTCTTCTTGGTAACAATGCCACAATATAGATATTATCATTACCCTTTGTAGAGTTGAAGAAATTGGGGTTAACAGATAATAAGAAGCACGCCTGAAGTCCCAAAGTTCCTAAGTGGCAGAGTTCCAACTGAATGTCTGATCTTAAGCTTTTATTCTGTTACATTTATGAGTTTATAAACCACTCAAGTCAGGTTTGCTTTAATCTAATGCTATTTCGGTAAATCTGAGAAACCTTTCCTCTCCAAAATAAAGGTTAGTCATGTATGGGGTTGTGGGGCAAATATTTCATATCCTCCTTTGACCTGTGTTCCAGAGTTCTATTTCCCAATCTTGAGCTTTTCCCAGCAAGATCCAGCTCGGGTCCTGTGGGACCTTCCCATCCTGACTTTAGCTCTGTTATGGATTATTAACCAAAACTTGTACTCTAGAACAGCTCTTAAAACACAGCTGAAAGAAAGCTAAAAAGAGAAAATATATAGATCACCTGTTCTAACCATAATTTTTATAATTACAGATAGTTCTCTTCCCAGGCATAATTATGCATATTAATAGGGTTCATACAATAGATACAAGCTATTTCAAAGTTTAATCAACCTCCTTTCTAGTGAATATATACACAGACAATTAAACAAAAGAGGACAGTAAAGATTATTGCTACACACTGATAGCAGAGACAGTACATGAATAATTATACCAAACATTTGTCTCAGAAGCAATTTGCCTGAGCAATCAATCACGTCTTGTTGAATCAATCGGTTTTCTAAAAAAACGAAACTGACAATTCGATTCAGCTGAAACGGTGAAACTTTTTCAAGTTTCAAGAACCAAATGGAACAACTTATATGTTCCACAATGACATTCCATCCACTACTTGTCACCAGAATAAGAAGTAGATGCCTTTGAAACTCCTGTACTCACCTTAATTTTTTTATTTTTACTTGGAGGCTCTGGGGGTGGTAGAAGGAAAACAGGAACCCACATTACTGAGTTTGTATCCCAAAGTTAAAAGCTACTGAGGTTATGCAGATGCAACTTCCCAGAAAAGATTATATGGTAACAGCACTGGATTATTAACCAACCCTCATAGCCCTTCTAGAAATGTGGGCTATGTATCACCAAGAATGGTATACAGTGATGCTCACTAAAAGCCTAAATGCTGATGTTATGAATGGAAAATGAACCAAGAAGGTTTAATTGTGCCAAATAGCACTACTAAAGCACAGCAGCGCTGTGCAAAGTTCATAACCATCACTATTTCTCCTTGCACTTGGTAACATCAGCAATCCAGAAGGATAATCAGGTTCTTGGTAAATAAGCAATCAAATATATCAAGGGTCAGGGCACCTGGCTGGCTCAGTCAGGTACGCATCTGAGGCTTGATTTTGGCTCAGTTCATGATCTCACACTTCTAAGACTGAGCCTCATGTTTAAGCCTCTTGCTTAAGATTCTTTCTCTCCCTTTCTCTCTGCCCCTCCCCGCTTATGCATGCGCGCTCTCTCTCTCTCTCTCACACACACACATGTGCACTCTCTCTCTCTCTCTCTCTCAAAAAAAAAAAGTATATCAAAGGTCTGTTCGACCAAAGCAACATGACATGTGCCTAAGTCCTCACGTTCTGCTGTTTAGTTTACCTGTGTGGGGAGGGAGTGACCCTGGCAGAGCAGAGGGCAGAAGCTGATTCTGAGTCACATGGAAAAGGGAGGAACCAATCATGCAATACTTGAGACCATCATGTTACTAAAATAAGGTAATAAACAGCTATTTTGTAGTGACGTGACTTGGATAGGCAATATAAAAAATAAGTCATTTATAGGTCAGATATTATTGTCTTTGTTCAATCACAGCTTGACAGATGGAGAGCTGGTTTATCTCACCTACTTGAAGAAGTTACACTTCTCCAATGTAAATGGTTGAGGTGGACTTTACAAGCCTTTTTGTTCAGTGGCCATTTATTAGAAAGGATTTTCTATTCAGCAGCTACAGAGGAACTAAATTTTTATCAGTGGGGTTGTCTTCTGATCTTTTATCTAGTTTTGAAGTTTTCCCTAGTTCTAAATGTATCTAATGATGTCTCCTAAAGTAGTTATGGTCTTTTGTCTTCAACAGTGGGTGATTTTAATGTTTTTCTTTTTAGGACAGGAAAATTTGGAACAGGCTTATCAAAAATGTATAGTTTTACACAGTCAGTAGTTGAACAGACATGGCTCCATTAGAATTTCCCAGCAGTGTTACACATAAAGAAAATATTTACATATGATCTAAAAGATTTTTATACCTCAAATAATGGGGTTATCATTTTTGGAAGTTTGGCAACATTGAAGAATCTATCAAATGTACTTTTTAATTCTCTTCACTAAAAACCCATTCTAAAGCAATGCTACAAATTTACTCACTGGGAAACACTAACTTTTAATAAATATTATCACTACAAGCCATCTCTTCTGCTGAAGACTCCAGACATGTCATAGTACTACCTGATGCCAGAAAAGGGGAAGAGTATGGCTCTTACTGTTTGCAGTGCTTTGCAAACTTTATCATAGTAATATAGAGCATAAGCTTTAGGGAGCTAAGGAAGTTTATAGGAGTTTAGGTCCATTTCACAAATGTGCTGATTTTAGCAAGCAAAGGATGGAACTTTGGTGCCATTTCCTATATTGGCTATGGAAGTATTAAATAAAGTATACATTTATAAAACATCTTTAGGTTCTGCTAGAATGTCAGATAGAAGATAATAAAAGACAGGGAAGTCCTCAGGAAGCTAGGCTTCGCAACAGTATGTTTCAGAGGTGACAACTTTGGATCCACAATCATGTATGTCATTTACACAGATTCAGAAGTGACAGTTTAGGAATTTGAGAAAAATCTCTTAAATTCTCAGAGCCTTAATTTTATCATCTGTAAAATGGAATGTGATACTGGTGATAATAATAAAAATAATAATAACAGCTTCTTTTCCTCAGTGAGCAGTTATCATGCTCAGATAAGGTATATGAGCCAGTTTGCAAGCTGTTAACTGATATGCAAATGTAACTTATTATTAGCGCAACTTCCAACTTCCATCAGCCACACACCACTCCCTGGCTCCTAATCCCTATTCCCATCATTGAGATCCTATACAAGATATTAGCATAACTCTTCCTTTCCAGGATTTTCTTTTTTTACTTGCAAGGCTGAGGGTGGGACTCTACTTAACTCAAGTGGGTTCAATCCAAACCAGAAAAGCAACACCCACCATCCTGATCGACCCTCGAAGAATATGGGGGTGAGCCCCACTCCTGACCACGGCATAGAATTCTCTCTCTCAGATACAATCCATGAATTTACATCTTTTTAAAAAAATATTTATTTATTTTTGAGAGAGAGAGAGAGAGAGAGACAGCGCAAGCAGGGGAGGAGCAGAGAGAAAAGGAGACACAGGATCTAAAGCAGCTCCAGACACTGAGCCATCAGCACATGGCCTGATGTGGGGCTTGAACCCATGAACTGTGAGATCATGACCTGAGCCAAAATCCAATCCTTAACCGATGGAGCCACCCACATGCCCCCCACAAATTTATATCTTTTAATCATCTGTCCCCTCAAGTTTAGGTGGAGTCATGAAATAATGTCCTCCATGCACCTATAAGGAGAAAGCCCAATCTGGCTGACAACCCATGTCTAGGGGATCACCTCCAAACTTCCATAATCCCAGTGAAATGCAGTGGTGCTGTCTCCTAAGTCAGGCAGATCAATAGTTTGATTCTCACTTGCCTGGCATACATCCTTCTCTGCTAGAGTCATGAAACGTAGAACCAAAATCCTACACGCATCAGGCGTGACACTCTCTGGCTGGCAGGGGGCGGGGACCATGTACGCACAGTGTGAAAGAGCAGGAGCCACTGGGAGAGGTTGAGTAATGTGCCCTCTGACCATATTTCAAGCCACCAGAATTGCAAAGTTGTTGGTAAATGCTAAAGGGAAAAGTGGATTTTCCTGCCCCTTTCTGAAACCCCTGATGTCCTTTCCAGGAAACGATACTCTAGCAATAATAAGTATTCGGCATACAGTTATTTGGTATCAAGGGCATTTTATCCAAGGAACACAGGAAAAAGAAGATCACCAAAGAGCTGAGGTTCTTCTAACTCAGCTTCCACTTGGGTAGAAAACAATGCCCGTGTGACGGTGAAGATTTAAGTGACTTATCAACTTGAGATGAGAGTGGGAAAAGGGCAAGAACCCAGGCCCGTCGTGAACAAGGTTCTGTACATAGCTCACCCTTGGGGATCTGGATTTGCAGCCTGTGCCACACGAACACCTATCTTCACAGCCTTCCCCTCGTGCTGACATTGAAACGCACACGTCATCTGTCGCAGGCATGCTGAGCCTCTAACTAGAGCGGTGTCAAGTCTGGAGCAACTGGGAGCATCAGGACTGATGCATTAGTGGGCTCAAATATGCACTGCCCACCGGAAATGTCTAAGGGTCTGAATCAAAGTGTGTGAAACGGCTAGAGGAGCCAGTAGCATTTTCACAGGCTTGAAATACCGGCATGCAGTCAAACATAGGCCATGTTAAGTATAAAACTTCATTATCGTTATCCTTGATAAAAATAAGTATGCTCATTATATTATGCTTCCCTGATTTTTGTCTTTCTGTAACTTTGGCAAACACAGAAACGGATCTGACTCCTCGATACCAGGGAGCAGCATCAGGGAAAATGCTGGAATGGAAGAAACCATCGGGGAAGAGCGATGGTGAGCCGCCTTGGAGGCCTCTGCCAGGTCACCAGTGGTGAGCGGGCCACAGTGTGAAGACGGCCAGGGAAAACTGCACACTTGAGGAAAAAGCTAATGCAGCTGCCAAATTGAAAATAAGTATGGTCGACTTTCAATTATCCCAAGTGGTTTAACCACACGGCTTCCTTCTTCCCACTGCCCAACCTCAGTCTGGGCTGAGACCCAGACACCGAGCAGGGTGGGGGTCTGCAGTCTCAATGGAGTGTCTGTGCGTGGAGGTGTGGCCCCAGCCCTACTGAACTGTGACTTTTCTTTCATGAACCAAGATTCAAAGCTCTCTTCTAACAATAGGGACAGCTGCAATACATATGAAGGAATATTGTTAATAAACGCTACGTTACCTACCTTCTTTTGAATGTTATAGAAGAATAAAGTTCTACAACATCCTAGGCAGATGCTTAGTAGATGACAGAAAAAAACTACAAAATTTGCTCATCCATTTCTTCACTCATTCATTAACTCAGAAAGTTTTATTAGATCTGTACCATGTTGTCTGCTGGACACTGTCTCGGACACTCCAGACATAAAGATAAAGGTAATTCAGTTCCTACTCATGGGGTTCACTGTTTATACTGATTATGAAACACACAGAATTTAAAAATCATGCTTTCTCAATCTAAAATATCCATTTTGATTAATATTGCACTGTCCTTGAAGTAAATGTAATTTATCTGGCAGCTTTACAGGATGAGACGGTTTAGTGTGTGTCTCAAAGGTGACATATACAAAAAAATGTTTCATTGGGGTCAAAAGTGAAGTCTTAGCTGTAGGTGGGATCTGTGATGTTCGGCCTCACCTTGTGCCCTTGAGCACAGAAGCCCAGCTTGAGTGCTTGTCCCTCTTTTAACTGTATGTTTATTTATTTTGAGAGAGAAAGAATGAGAGCGGGGGAGGGGTGGAGATGGGGAGAAGCCCAAAGCGGGGCTCATCCCACAATCCTAAGACCTGAGCCAAAATGAAGAGACTTTTAACTGACGGAGCCACCCAGGTGCCCCTGCTAATCCCTCTTTTAAAACTAAATTTCTATAATAAATAAATAAATAAATAAATTCCTATGTTAACCATCACCCTCCTTTTTAAATCTCTCACAACCCATTCTCCTACAACAACATATTCAGCAACCCAATTTGCTCAATCAAATAAATGTGCACCATAAGCGTATATGATTAATGAAGACTGAAACCTCTACTGGGGTTTTCTCTTTTTAAAAAAACAGGCCCCTTTTCCAAAAATCTCTAGCTGATGAAATATGTGGGAGAAAACATGTTTAGTTGAAAGGAGTATTTCCTGGTATCACTTACTCTAGATATTTATGACCTACAAACCAAAAGAAGTTACTGAAGCTCTCAATAAATTGAGTTTCTTCATTTGTAAAATGGGAATAATAATAATAAGACTCAAAAGGTTATTGAGAAAATTACATGAGATAATTCATGAAAGCATGTAGCCTGGTATCTGTCTTTTAAAAAATAAACTGTTACCATTTATCATCATCATTTAAATATTATTGCTATTAAATAAATAGTAATTTGGCAATTTCTTCTTTTTTTCAAAGATTCATTTTTTAAGCAATCTCTACACCCAAAATGGAGCTCAACCTCACAAACCCAAGGATCAAGAGTCACAGGCTCTCAGGGATGCCTGAGGGCTCAGTTGGTTGAGTGTCTGGCTTCAACTCAGGTCATGATCTCATGGTTCGTGGGTTCGAGCCCCACATCAGGCTCTGTGCTGACAGCTAGCTCAAAGCCTAGCCTGTCTTCAGATTCTGTGTCTACCTCATCTCTGACCCCCCTCTGCTCATGCTGTCTCTCTCTCTCTAAAATAAATACAACATTAAAAAAATGTTCAGAAGAGTCACGTGCTCTCTACTGACTGAGCCAGCCAGGCGCCCCTTGGCAATGTATTCGAAACTGTAAACAACCACTGATTCAAAGAGCAAGATAATCACAGAACCAAAATTTTCTCAATATCATTAAGGATTCACAATGACTGGGAAGCACAATATTATTACACCATTGTTATGGTCTCCTTAAAAAATGGACACTGCTTGTTTTTTAAGTTAACATATGCAATGCATCGTAAAGCCCTAGAAACTTTTAACTATGGAGGCAGCATTTATTAGGGTATATCCTCAAGTGAGAGAGAGAGAAAGAGGGTGCTGTGAATGTGGGGGGGGTGGTAAGCTCCTTAACAGAAAGTCACAAATAACCACACTTGATAAATTCTGTTTAGTGTAACTTTTACATGGTTTAGTCTAAAAAAGAAAAGAAAAGAAAAGAAAAAGCTTATCCCTTAACTGGCCGGACACATGAACAACCCAAAAAGTCCCTGAACTTATCCAATTCAGTTCACTCAACCAGGGAAGTGGGAAGAAGGTTATACTAAGATACCAATAAGCCACAAGAGTGTACAAACTTCCTTCCTAATACAGCATACTCCCTGCAATCTATTTCCTTGCTTGAAATTTATTGCTATAAATACAGAGCATGAAAAATGTGAAATGATGCCAGTTCAGCCATCACTTTGGCCCCGATCCTTTGCTAAATTTATGCATCTCTCTAGCTTGCTTAAATGCCAAAGAGCTAGGCAAACTAGAAGAATATTATGCTCTTCCCTTCAGTAAAGAAGTCCACCTGAGCAATGCACGCAGATGGAGATGAGAGCCCAGGGAAAAGGAATAAAAACGTTCACTTTGCAGATGAGAACAACAGGTTTGAGTGTCTAATCAGGAAAGACTGAACGAAAATTATCTCTCAATACAATCTTTGGAAACCCTGCACATTCCCCAATGCCATATCCATTCTTCCAGCCTTTGTACAATAATGGGTGTGTGTGTGTGTGTGTGTGTGTAAGAGAATTCGGTATGATTCAACATGAGAAAAGTCAGAGATGCATGGGCCATACAAGAAAGCACCTATAAATAAAGATATAACTCAATAAAAATAGTTTTTCATGATTCAGGACTGTGGTAGATGCTGCAAAAATGTGTATATGCCAACAAGCCTCTCACGTTCATGTCCACCCCCGATCTGAGGTTAACAATAATAATTGAAGCTCTACTGAGAAATGTTCAGGGAGAAAAAGTTACACTCAAAATTTGGACTTGAGGAAACTAATGATTTTTCCCTGAATTAACAGGGACACCACAATCCAGCAGAACTGGGTGGTCATACTGCCCTGGTGACCTACCTCAGGGGCAACTGGAAGATTTTTCTTGAGTTTGCCTACCTTCCCTTGACAATCTTATTCCACACGAGAAACCGCATTTCCTGCTGCAGAGAGGAGGGGGCCTGGGCTGCGGGAGCCACGGGTCTTCTATCCTTCCCCGTGATTCTGTCACCCTTATTATCGTGGCTGGCTACCACCAGTTTCTGTCCAACAAAACTGGACCCCCGCACGAGGAGAACCTTGAGGATCTTACGATGTACTTATAATCAAGAATATCTACAACAGTGCTGGTACAAACAGAAAGATACCTGGAAGGAAACACACCGAGGCGTCCATGATCATTGTTTTTAGCCGGTAGAACTGCGCAGGATTTCTCTTCCATCTTCCTCTATTTTCCAAATGACCTATAATAAGCTCATATTATTTTTTATGATAAAAGTACTTAAAAACTAAGATATTCGTTTTGAGCCTAGATTCATAGCATGTGGTGTACTTCAAAGGCTAGCCGGTTCTTGCTTTCAAAGAGATGATATGGAAAAATGAAATTAAAAAAAAATAATAATATACTAACACCTTTTAGGGGAGAGGAACGTATTTAACCCTAAATGATTAATGACAGATTCCAGAAGAGCAAATATGGACACAAATAACTACTTTTACAGAATAAACAAGTTTCCATTTCCTAAAATCAAACAGGTAAATTTGACGGACAATGTGGCCCTCTCAAGGGAGAGCTATTTTCCTGTAAAAAATTAACTTCTTAATATCATTAGAATGCAGTACATCAATTTCTGAAAACAAAGGACATATTTGATTTTTTCGTTTCCAAGCTCCCTGAATTCACCAGTTCTTTGGGGTCCTGCTCCAGTGCGGCAGGAAATCCATCGCCTTCCCAGGCAGCGCTGGGAACGACTTCTCTGTCTGGTCATCTAATTACAGGGCCTGTTACCATGACGAGCCTCACTCACGACTTTCTCTTAAACATCTCACAAAATAAGTGTTTTTCAATTGTCCACTACTAATCCCCAAGAAACCAAGGGCTCATATCTGAGCCCTTTATAGTGTTTTAAATCTTGGACTCTAGATATGTTGGTTAAAAAATTTTAAATCACATTCAATTATAAAACTTAATATGTACTGTATGGAAAGTAACAATGGGAAGAAAAGCCAGGATAGTTCATATAAGAATAATAGCAAGCCACCTATTACAGGCTAGAGACCTTATATGCAATATTCTTCCACTACCAAGCCTATCACATCCTACTACTATTCCTGTTTTACAGACGGCCAATTAGGCCTTGGAGAGACTAAGTAGCTTGTCTAAAGTCACAAGGCACAGCTCCAAACTCAGATCTTCCTGACTCCAAAGACCATGCTTCTCATACATCAAACTGCTTCCCCCTGAATAAAAAAGAGTGCGAGTTGGGGTCTTTTCAAAATTAAAAAACAAAGCCAACAGAAGACAGAAAACCCAACCGAATGGTCTTTTCCTCCTCAGGCTTTTAAACCACTACCTATTTCCTCTTCCTCTGCTGAGTTCATTCTTAGTCTGGCTAGAACCAAGCTGCACTCAGGCAGAGCACGGCGGAAAGAATGGCAAACTGGTCAGAACCTTCTGGCAGCAGGGTCTTCAGATGCAAGGACTTATTGGTGTATAAGGACAAGAGTTTGACCATAATGCTGTGAACAAAAAAAAAAAAAAAAAAGAAAAGAAAAGAAAAAAGAAAGGGATGATCAGTTGTAAGGAAACTTCAGAGTAGCTAAGTGGCCTCTCTTGGCTAAATATTAAAGAAAGAAAGCACTTGACCCAATCCTGCTATACTGTGGCTCTACCGAGAACTCTCACTTTTAAAAAAGTACTTCACATGTTGTAGACAGTGCCTTTCCTTATCCTTTCATGAGAAGCTGAGGGGGAAGAAAGGTTTAGTACATTTACAAGGCATACCTCTTATCCGATATGCTGAGTGAAACTTTGTTTGGTTCTGTTTTTCCTCAGCAAAATACCACACAAACATCAAGGTGGGATGTGCACATTTGTCCCCAAAATGATAACTCATGGGAATGTTATTAACATGGAAGCACATCCTAATCTCTGAAATACTCGTGTGGGAGGAAATAAAAGGCCTTTGCCTCACCAAAGCTAAGGGAGGCAGAAACAGTGAATGCAATGGTAGCACCAGAGAAGGCTTTTCATTCATGAATCACTTTGCTGTTGGTGCCACAGAAGTCCCACTTCGTAGGAGAGAGAGTCACAGGAATGCCATCTGGGCACATCTTAACAGTGTCTCTGTGGCCAAAGATGAGCGCTCACAGTTCCATCTTTCCCTGGGCTCCTTCTGCACGTCCAGGCTACCAACTAACCCGGAATGTCCTAGGAGTACCCAGGTTGCTTTTTAATGACAGTTACCAGGTTGGGAAGGGAGTCACATGTGAGTGGAATTAGTAAAGCTTTCTGGGATACAATCATAAAGTTGAAAGGGGAAAGGAAAGGACAGGAAAATATGTACATCACAGTTAAACAGTTTTAAATGGCCTCGTGCACTTGTTTTTAAATTTAAAAATCATGGGGAAAGAACAAATAGGGGTATATGTGAAATGAGTCTACTGCTCACTACTCGGGAATAACTTCCCAGTGAGGGTCTACTTAAATCTGAGAAAAATAAAATGGCCAGAGAAAAATGCCAGTTGGTCCTCAGACCAATTCACTTAATTTCATTTTGAAATCTTACAAATTGTACAAAATTTTGAAGGTCTTCTCATCCAACTTCTCAAGCCATCTCAGCTGCAAAAGCTCTCAACTGCTTCACCAGAACCGCTGCCTCCCAGATACGGGGCCCCCAGCTTCTTAACAAGCCTCGTCCACTTTAGGCTCCTTCATTTAATGCAACGACCTTCTTCACACTGATTTGATTCCTGTCTGCCTCTAACTCCCTGGCATTCATCCTAGATATATACCTGCAGCTCTCAGGAGTCACTTACTCTTTGATATGACAGTTCTTCAAAACCACAGGGATGGTGGTCTCAATGCAAAGGTTTGTAGGCTAAAATGCAATGATGTGTGTGTGTGTGTGTTTCCATGGGGTGTGTTTGGGAGTATAAAGATGGGCAGAAGAAAGCAGTTCTGAAAGACAAAGCAGAGAAGTGGAGCTGTGTGACTCTCTTCATTCTTTTCAAAAGTTAGTACCTAATGAATTCATATTTCCCTAGAACATGCCTTGAATTGTTAAAATGCTTTCTGGTAACATCCAAAGAAGGAAAGATTCCATCTCGTCAAAGGATGCACAGCAAAGGAGGAAGTATGTATCTCTGAGGTCACACTGACAAATATGATCAAAACTGGGGAAGGACAATTTTCAGATTGACTTCTAATCATGCTTATGACTGAAAGAGATAACACGCTTATGACTGAAAGAGATAACATGCCAGTCACTGGTTTCATAAAGCCCACAGAAGCCCAACCAGTTTTCTGTCCTGTCAACACAGTGAAATTGGGCTGATCAGAAGTCTTGCTAGCTGCCAAGGTAGTAACTATGCCTTTTCTTCCTAGTAATGGCTGCCATGAAACCTTGAAAACTTCTCAGCAAGAAACTATGTGTCCAGTCAGACAGATTCCCTATGTTGATAGAAAGACTGGTTTCAAATGAATACAAAATACTGAAAAGTAAAACACTTTCACCTGTGAAAAGTCACTAAAAATGGGGGCGCCTGGGTGGCTCGGCAGGTAAGTGTCTGACTTCAGCTCAGGTCCTGATCTCACAGTTCATGAGTTTGAGCCCCGCGTCGGGCTCTATGCTGACAGCTCAGAGCCTAGAGCCTGCTTTGGATTCTGTGTCTCCCTCTCTCTCTGTTCCTGCCTCACTGATGCTCTGTCTCTCTGTCTCTCTCTCTCTCTCAAAAATAAATAAACATTTTAAAACATTTTGTAAGTTACATATAAATGAGTTTTGTGTCTACAAAATCCTGCAAAATAGAGTAAAACCTCACTGCAGGACATTTGTTGAATATTATAAAACTGCGAACTGATGTAAAACACTGAGGCCATGTCCGCAGTGAAACAAATTCCGAACCACTGAGTGTACCGGGGTTCTAGGTTCATTCGCAGACCTCTTCGCTCCGTCTCTTCTGGTAACCGAGGGGTGAGCTGTGCCAGTCTCACAGCTTCCCAACCTTCAACTTTCACATTTTAAATAGTTCTTAATATTTTATTTATTTATCTGGGGGAAGGGGCAGAGAGAGAGGGAGAGAGAGAATTCCAAGCAGGCTCATGAACTATGAGACCATGACCTGAGCCGAAATCAAGATTCCAATGCTTAGCTGACTAAGCCACCCAGGTGCCCACAGTGTTCACAATTTTAAAATGAAGAATCCGTGGGGCGCCTGGGTGGCTCAGTCAGTTAAGCCTCCGACTTAGGCTCGGGTCGGGTCTCACATTTGTGGGTTCGAGCCCTGCGTCAGGCTCTGTGCTGACAGCTAGCTCAGAGCCTGGAGCCTGCTTCCAGTTCTGTGTCTCCTTCTCTCTCTGCCCCTCCCCCTCTCATGTTCTGTCTCTCCTGTATCAAAAATAAATAAAACATTAAAAAAAAAAGAATTCTAAAAAATAAAAAATAAAAAAATATAAAATGAAGAATCCAGTGGCTAGATCATCCCAGGGACTGTAAATTTGCCTGATTCTAAAATTTTCTGTATTTTGATATCATCATTATAATACCTATGAGAAAGCCTCATTTCTGAGAGCTGGCATTCCAGAAAATCTGTTAAATGAACCTTTAGAAAAATTGAAATGCTATGTATCTTTTAGGCTAAGCCTTTTTAAAAGTCTTAGGCAATTTAGCATAACATCAAGAGGACCAAAATAAATAAATAAATAAATAAATAAAAATAGAAGGGTCCCAGGCTCTGAGTTGAAGACTAGCCAGGTTCAAATCCGGTTCTACAACTTACGTACTAACAGCATGCCTCGAACAAATTGATTCACCTCTTGTGTTCCAGTTTCCTCATCTGTCGAAGGGGGAAAATAGTGGCATGACTTCATAGGTAGCCACTAAGGACATACCTGAATCGACAGCAAAATAAACTTATAACTGGCAAAGGACTGTGAAGCAATCAATGTGTCATAGCGCTAAGAAAATTACATTGGAGCTAGTCGAGTACAGCCTCAGTGCCTAGAAGAGTGGGGGGCTGGAGTAAGCAGCTGCTGAGTGGATGAAGGAGCAAGCTCTGAGAGAAAACAGCTAAGTGTTGGCGGTATGCTCCCGCGTGAGCCAGAGGGACGCTCGCACAGCAACGGGATCGTGGGCTGCCGCTGTCCACGCTCACCAGCCCTGTAGGTGAGAACAGCAGCTAAGTTTGTTCTGCTAAAGTGAAGCCCAGTATCCAACGTCCACATAGCTTCGTGAACTTCAGTAACTGCATTGACCCAAGGGGTCCCTAACGTGGGCCAAGGCAGATACAGAACCAACCAACAAACATCCACAACTAGAAATTCAACCAAACACCAGTGCATGTTTGCTTCTTTGTCTTTACAAGAAATGAAGATAGCTACAAATAAGAAGAAACTCACTTCACAAGTCACCTAGGATGACACAGTGAAGGCACCTTTTTAAAATATAAGGGGTCCTCCTGCTGTGCCTAGTCTCAGGTTCTACCCTTTAGGGGGATTTACATGCACGCTCTAAATCCAAATGATGTATGGGTCAGACTGACTATAGCAAGTTACGTGGCCCAGGACAACCTCCCAAGATTTAGGTGTGAATCAGCTCAAGCCTGAAGAACTCGGAGTCTGTCAGCTAACCAGCTTCAGTCCACTCCTCACAACCTAAGTTTAATTCTGATCCTTTGAGTCTGTGCTTACATAGATAAAAATCTGAAGACAAGAAACAAAATCAGAGGTTTCTTCTAGACTAGCTCCACTTAGAGGGGGCCAGACGGAAAGTAGAGGTCATTCTGATGAGAACAGTTTGGAAGGAGAAAGGCTCTTGTTCCAATACAGGATTTCATAAACTGCTAAGAAGCTAGTGGGGAAAACAAAATCCTTTAGAATTTATGGAAGGGGGATTCACAGGAACGTCTGTAAAGAAACAACTTCTTGAGTCCAAAATGAGTATTCGCAGGCACCAGCAAATACACACACACCTTAAGACCTACCCTGAGACATGAGGTCAAAGAGTCCCATTGGAGCCTGGAAACTGGCCATGAGCCTGGAGATGTACAGATTTCCCTAAATGTATCCTCACCACTTTATGGCCTGGCTCCTACTGAAGCAGATTTTTCCCCTTTTCAGTCCAAACAACAGTTACTGAGCACTCACCACTACAGAGAGCGGTCACGTGCACTAAGAAAACAGATCCAGCGTGGAAGACCAACTTTCGTACATTTAAATACAAATGCAAACCAGACTAAGCTATCATAAGGCACCCAAGGCCTGTGCAGTTATGGGTCAAAGGAGAAGGAAGAAGGCTAGTCATGGAAGGCGGAGCAGCAGAAGAAACATGTACTCCCTGTCTCATTCCACAATAGGTTGGAGGCGGCTTGAAGGCTGAGCAGGATTTCTACAGGCAGAGGAAGAACTGAGCACCCCGGACACCGACTAGGCGGAGAGAAAGGTGAGGGGGACAAGTCAGGTGTAAAAGACGGATCTGTTTTGTAAATAAGGGACGGTGGTGAGCAGTCTCATGGAACATCCTGCTTTGATTCTGACGTGCACACTTGAGCATCCGGAGTGTTAGCATTTGCACTGTCTCCCTAGTAATAATATTATTGATAGGTTCAAAGTATTTCTGAACTCATTCCAGTATAAAATTCCCCTGCCTACAGTGTCTTTTCTACCATTTGACTCCTTCATTTAGACATGGCAGGCTTTAAAACATGGCTCGTGGAGAAACGTGAAACCGTTGGCACCAATGGATCTCAGAATAAAAAACACATTTTGAAATAAAATAAAGGTTAAGCTCTCATACCAATAGACCTTGCTAGATCAGCAAAAATGTAGGTGTTACAGGAAATCGTTATATTGTGTAATCCCCATTCCACTCTCCACAAAATTGCACTATAATTCAAAATAAGTGAAGCAACAATTGGATGGATGACCAGTTTTTGTTGTTTACATAGTTTAATGCACAAATGTGCAGTTTCCATGACTTTCAGAATGACGTGATTTACATGAGGCTTTAACAATAAATAAACTTGAAGTGCTGTATATAGTTAGCATATGGTGGAATTTTTAAGCAAACTTTTTCTCCCGCTCCCTCCAAGACATTTAAAATATTCTCCCCTGTTGAGGGTTTCTTTTTCCCTTTGGTCTTTAATTTACACCCCGCTAATTTTCCTGTGCAAATATAAAATTTTTGTTTTATAAATAAAATTTAAGGGTGGAAAACAAACAAAACAAGATGAATGTTCTTTACACATTAATGCCACAATAATCAGTAACAACTGCACATAGACTGTACAGATATTTATAACTTTGCCATTCTAAAAGTTAGTCATGGATACTACAAATACTTATATTACTATGTAATAATTTATGGCATTTCCATAGACCTGGTATATGTCATCCTTCTTTAACCACCTGGCATGCCAAAATACCTAGAAAAGATTAACAGAATTACTTGCAATAAATCCCAAAAACATACTTTCTGAGGAACAGACACAAATCCTTAAACAACAAAGGAGTCTATTGTCAGTTTTTTAAGAAACCCTTCCATAGGGATCTCATATATGCCCGATTCCCTAGGGTCTTACTGAACATATTTTGACCAAGGTTAAGGTCGTATCTTTTATTGCATCCTCCTTTCCCCAATTTCACGTGGTGCTCTTTTTCCTTTTCACCTACTTGAATTTCGTATCAAAGAATTTTGAAAAGTTTATGACCACAGTTACTGTAGGGAGGTAACACTTTCAATCCCTCTTATCAGAACCAGAAAACATGCCCTGATGTCATGTTTTGAATCTCAATTTTGAGATTGGAAATCGCAATCTAAAGTCATCATTGGCATTGATCTCAAATGTGAGATTTCAAATCTCAGTCTGAAGTCATCGTTGGCGTCTACCCTTCTGGAGTGCCAGGACGGATGATGGGTTTGCAATGCTAACGTCGGGTGTGACGGATCACATGTCCAAGACGGGAGTTGAACAAGGACTATAGTTTGATGTGCATGCTGACAAACTGAAGAATGCACTGGCATCTGACTTTTAAAAAAGAGAGAAAATGGTTATCTTGCTGTGAGAGTTGTTCACCAAAATTATCATTAAGGAATACCAACATTCGAGTATTTTATAGAATAGTCTTGATTCAGAAATTGCCACTGGAGCCTCTTGACCGCTCTTGCTTTGCGCTACATTTCTATTCCCACTCGCTACAAATCTTGTACCTGAAATACTTTGTGTGGAAACTCATTAAAATGCTCTTGTGAAAGGAGAGCACAACACTAGCGCCTTCCCTTTGTCTAATGGCACAGGACTCTCTCATAAATTCATTCTAATTAAATTACGCTTCTCAAGGTGCTCCCTCTCATACAATCCTTATGTAATTGTACCTAATATTTTCTCCACAATTGATGTTACATTAAACAGGCTTTTACTACCTGCTATCCTCCTAATGGCCCTCACTCTTTCTTTTTTTTTCTTTTAAAAATTTTTTTAGCTCAAAGGAGGCAGGAATTTGACATGACAAATTCTATTTTAAGGGTTTGCCTTGAGCTTTTATCAAGTTCTGTGTAATTTTCTTAATGATACATAATATACACAAAGGCTCAAACAAATATGTCTCTTTGAACACTGGAGAGAGCATTGCATTTTAAAGCTCAATGAAAGAAAGAAAACAGGTCAGTTAATGGGTCATTAGCCAGTTTTATCTCAAGGCACCGATGTTCTAGGTGGGAGGATGTGTGGATTAAAATAAGTATTATGCACCCTACAAAAACTATCAACAATCACTGTATTTTCCATAGATGTAGTAAAGGATACTGATTCCTTCAGCTATCAGGACGTATTTCCTTCCATATGATACTTGGAGTTAAAAAAAAAAAAAAGCCAAATCTGAGAATGTATGTGAAATCATAATACATATCTTGGGCTGTGTTGCAGAGTCTCATCAGAATTTTCTATTTTTAAATAAAATGTAGAGGGAGTAGTTGTTTTCTCCTTCACACTCTGCTGTGTTTCAGCAACCCTGAAGAATACAGGGGAGTCTTACAAGAAATGAATAGTTTGTGGTTGAAAAGATTATAGATGATAGAATTTCATAACTTTGCTAAGTATGTAAATAACTTGTCTAGAGCCATAAGAGAAGCTACTTGAATGTGTCCCGACAATTTCTACTACTGATACTCTCATTGTTAGAAATATTACTATTAGCATTATATACATTAGCAACATTTCTGGGCATTTTTCTGTTTATGTGTTCAGCTTTTCCTCATCATTTTGTCATTACTGGGAGATGAGTATAAATTTAGTTATGTAGTTGTGACAATTCACTGTATTGAATACGGAAATATTCTAGAGCCTTGGTTGAAACCTAAATGAGTAGGTATGTCTTGTCTACCAGCATGACTGACAGCTTTTTAAGGTTTGTGACCCTATTTTTTGTTTTGGGCATTCCATACACCGTTTCATGTACACTTGCTGACTGGCAGATCAGATTAGGAGGGTAACTTGTCTTATTTAGTCAGATGCTTTTAAAAGGCTTATGTTTGAATATTTTGAGAATATTTTCAGAATTTTCCATAGGATAGTTTGATTAATCTTCTTGAAAAATAACTTATTTTTTCTGTCAGTTGTTAAATGTGATGATTATGTGGAGCTAACGTTTGTTGAGTACCTGCAATGTTCTAGGAGCAATGTTCTGAAGCGTCTTACATGGAATAACTTCCACTATCATCCCTCTTATATGGATGGAGAAATGGAGACACAGGGAGGTCAACTGGCCTGCCAAAGATTATAATGCTGGTAAAATGGGAAGGGGGGATCTGAACCCGCAATCGGGTCCCAGAGTCCACACTAATGCCCATGCTGCCTCCTTAGGTAGTCACCAGCCTCTTAGATAATAGGAAGAAACCCACTTGTATGCCTGTTTCTGTAGATGAGTGGCCTCCCCATTAACCATAAGGTAGTAAGTAAATAAATACATAAACTCTATGGGGTGTATTTGATCAGCCACGTAAGCCCGAGCAGTGACATCTTGGGCAATCATGTTCTCTTAGAGATTAATGTGGGAGTTCATCAGAGATTTAAAATAAACTGCAGGTACATTTCACCACGAGACAGCACGATCCTAACCTGGCTGTGGCTGAAAATACCCCTGACTCATCATCATTGCAAATGGCGGCTAGGAGTTGACAGGAAACAAATCACGTAATTCCAGCTCAACTTCTCAAGCATATCAGCAAAACTTACCAAGACTACACACACAAATGCTTATACTTGGAGGTATACCTCCTACCTACGCAACCTGGGTTGGGATAACCAGAAAAACAACTTGCATTTTCTTTCCAGAGAGGAAGGAGTATAATATGTCTCCAAACAGATGTGGGTTCAAATCCCATCTCTATTACACACTAAGTGTGTTAACTTGGAAAAGCTTCATATGCAAGCCACAGTACGTTTATCACTGGTGTGAGGACCCTGGCAGCTGTGATACAGCAGGGCTGGTGTGATAACTAAATGAAGCGACATCCGTAAATTGATTTGTGTTTTCCTTAGCATGTTGTAAATGACCAACAAATGGTGGCTACTAATAGACACGATCTCCAACCAGTAGTATGTTTTTCTGCTTTAAACAGAGGGACCTATTTCCATAGAATTTCGCTGTTATTGTGTTCCAGTCAAATTTCATCTAATTCTTTCTTAAAATTTCAAATGTAAACACACAAAGATGTATATGCATATAGAATGTATATACAATATATATACAGAGAATGGACAGCACAGAAAAAATACTGATACTCATTAATACCACTTCACACTTTCTAATCCAAAAATATAAATATTTATCGTAATAAACAAGCTTCATTTAAAAATTTTTACACTATGTTTAAGGGATAGTAATATTCACTTTTTAAATTTCTTTTGAGGAAAGAGAGGTATAAACTGAAGGGTAGCCTGTAAAAGCCACTGGTGAAACAGGGATTACATTTCTGGTCTTCAGAATTTTAGTAGAGGCCACCAGCCACATTTTTTCATACCCCTCCTTGTCCCTTAAAATAGACTATTCTTCCTTCAAAATGGGAGGGGAACAAATCAGAGAATGATGGTTTTTTAGTGAGGAAAGGCCGTTCCCCAACCCCTGCCTCAGGATGGCAAACATAACACCTCAGAGTGACGGAGGAGGGGGACTGGCCGGGGTGGGGAGGTCTCTGCCTTTTAAGCAAGCCAGCCAGCAAACACAAATGCATGCAATTTGAAATTTTAATTAGGGTGCCATGTGCTGGTGACATATGGCGACACACTGACAGCTGGGCGTCCAGGTTCAGGAACAGACCTGGGTTCTGAAGTCACAGTTGGCAGCAGCAAAGTTCTCCGCTTGTGCGCTAGGTGCTAGCATGCCTGGAAAGTGCTCTGCCAACATCGCCCCCCCTAGACAGCACTGCCTTCCACGGCGCGTAGACGCTGCCTGCCAGGGACCTCTGCTGCAACTCAGAGTGAAGAGCAAATAGAAAGAAATAAAAAGATTAAACCCCATCACCACCACGCCTTGTTCGCAGTTTTAAGCCAGGAAATGTCCCAAATAGCAGAGCCACTGATTTGTGGGTGGGTGACTTCTGGGTCTCAGAGACCCTGGGACTTCCACAGGAAATCACCCTCGCAGGAAGCACTCTCTGTGTGTCTGGGAGAGGACCCATCAAGGCATGGCGATTAAGAAGTGTGTTACCTGCTCCAAAGTCCAAAGCATTAAGTCCTTATACAAAACCAAATATGATTTAAAAGTCACATTTACATAGATTAGAAGATGAATCATGTTAGCAAAGTATCAAGATGGAATAAAAACATTTTAAGACAACTTGTTAAGCATTAAAGGTCAAGTTGGCTAACTTATTTCTTCCACCAGAATTTTTTTTCCTCCTGATGAATTAAATGTTGGTCAGTTTGACCTTTGAAGCTGAACACGTTGTCTGAAATTGTCTTAAAATGGGTTAATGAATTGCCTTGTGGCTTCTTCCGCTCTTCCTTGTCCCACTGTGCCTCTGTAGCCCATCTGAAGTGGGAATAGTCGAAGTCTGCTGTTTCTAGGCAAGTCTAGGACCCACTGGAAACAGGATAACAAGAGGGTTTCCTAGCCAAACCATGCAATATGAAGGAGACCATTCTTTAGATCTTTCTCTACCTACAGACTCCTTCTGAGCTATAAATCTTTGACTGCAAAGACCCAGAGTAAGTAAATGTACATGCCAAATTGTACCATCTACAACTCTGTGGGAAATCTGAGTTTCTAGCCAGTAAGCAACGAAATTCTTCTGAGATATTATAAACATGAGGGCCAAATCCTTATCTCTTCCTTGCATTCCAAATACTACTATCAAATCAGCCAAATGAATTTAAGGTAGAACTATCATTGAAGTGGAAATTCAAAATTCATCAATTTGATTAAAAGCCAGCAATTTACTGCTCCCTCCTATTCAATTAAACACACACACACACACACACACACACACACACATGCACACGCACACACACATGCACACTCCTTTCAAGTTTTTAAACAGCGTGACATACAGGAAATTTCACTTTATATTTTACTATCAATATTGCTATTATGATGCAGAGCAATTGATTTACATCACATTTTATTCTACTTCAACTTAATTTTTGGAAAGCAACAAAACAAGCTGAAGATTAACATCAGCCGTTTCGGGCTTCAGACAACACTGCTGCAAGCTGGAAAGTACAGATACTAGAATTTACACCCTCTAGTTGTAAGCCCATTAACTAGTCTGGACAGCAAATATGCATTCTGCATACAGCTACCCTTAAGAAAAAATAAAGCCTGCTGAGAAAAAACAAACAAAATATACTGTAGCCTTCTATATATTTATTACCATGAGCTCTCTGAAATAAAATACCACTGCTCAGTCACGTTGCCTATAAAATTTGCTCAGAGAAAACCAAAGACACATATATATTCTCAAGTCTAGGTCTTTTCCAAATCTATCTCAAACTAGCTGTAACTGGTTTGAGTGAAGATTCTTGTAACTTGAGGAAGGGCCTAAGTAGGACTGGATACTGCCTTGGCGAAACAAATTTTTCATCCTACTAAATTCCTCTTTAAATTAACCCAAATTTCTTGTCCAAATCAACTGTTAGGAACTGATTCCCAGCCCTAGGTTTTCAATAGCACCCCATAGCTATAATTTTCTCAAAAGACACCACTCAATTTCATCTAAAATCCACCTCAGCACCTACCTACACACAAAAGAACAAACACACCCCCAAAGCAAACTCAGTTCTATTTTTCTTTATAAAATTAAAAACTTACAAAAGTGTGAACTGTAGAGTTTAAAATAAAATACACTTTCCAATCAAAATTAGTAGACACAGAATCCACATGTAGACAGATAAACCAAAATCGATCCAAAAAGATCAGGTTTGTGTTACAGAAAAAATTGGCTCATCAAAGTACTCTTCAATATAGTATTTTACTCTGCTTTATTTATACATTAATTTTTTTCTGACAACATAACTAGGTTAACAAAAACTAAAACTGAATTTCTAGTCTCCAAAATATGATAAAGTAACATTTAAAACAGGTATTTCTTGGGGCGCCTGGGTGACTCAGTAAGTTAAATGTCCAACTCTTGATTTCAGTCCAGGTCATGGTCTCATGGTCCTTGTGTTGGGCTCTGTGCTGAGAACACAGAGCCTGCTTGGGATTCTCTCTCTCTCTCTCTCTCTCTCTCTCTTCTTCTCCCTCTCTCTCTCTTTCTCTCCCCAGCTCTCTCTTTCTCTAAATTAATAAAAATCTACTTAAAAAACATATTTCTTATGGCTTAAAAAAACATCGACTGTTGATTAAGTATAAATTTCCCCTGCATCTCACAGAATGGCAAATTACAGAATATTTACCAAAAAAATAAGTATCGCTTTTGAATAGGTTAAAACTGTCAGAGGATAAAATTATTCATAAATCTGATACAAATGTAAAATGTCTAATGTTTAAGACAGTTTAAATACAGATAATGTGAAGAAGGCCATAAATTGTATTTTTAAATTTCTTAACTTTTGGCAAGAAAATACAACCAAAAATAAGAAAAAGACAAATCTACAGAGGCAAGTATGCAAGAAAGAGGGCAGATGATGGATTAGACCTTAAAATACAAAGGATCCAGGAAAATGAAAGTTTAGGTGAAAACCCTTTGGGCTGCATTTCACATACAAATTGCGTATATTGGTAATTTTCTTTTAACTAACAAGGGGAAGATATTCATGACTGCCTAAAACTCTGTGATTAGAGTGGTTTTGAAAAATGAATCTCAGTTGATTAAAATTAACATCTGATAAAAGAGAAAAGGAAAATCTGTAAATGCACACCTAGAAGCCCAGGAATGTCCCTACCGCAGACCAAATAAGAACGAACGGCCAGTCTTTCACTATAGGTTCCTGGCTACCATTATCTTCCATGTGGCAGAGCAGCATATGTGACCAGCAGTGGTGATAGAGGGAAGCAGAGGTCTGTAGAATTGATTTCTCGGAGAGCTGCATAGAAAGAGCCAAGATTTTCAAAAGAGGAAATTGATAGGAACTTGTTATGGATTCTATGCTGTACTGCTTGATATGGTCGGGGTATCTGGGTTTAATCTGGATACACTCATTAAACAGTGTGGGGAACCCCTAGAACTTAAGAGCTATGAGCAACTTGTCAATAAGAGGCCAGGAATGAAGCGTTTTTAATTACAAAGAGAAGTGATCAGCATGGTGTAGGAGCGAGGGCACTGAACTCAAATCTGCTTCGCCAGCCCTGCTACTAACTACACAGAACCTGAACACAGTTCTGCTTCACTTTATCAAATAACGGTGGCACCAGGCCACCATCTCTATGACCTAATCTCTGCCTTGACTACCTTACTGAGGTTTTGTGAAATTAAAATAAGCTTGTGTAGAAATTATCACATGTTCTTATTATAAAAGAACTGGGGTGCCCAGGTGGCTCAGTCAGTTGAGCGTCTGGCTTCGGCTCAGGTCATGATCTCACGGTTCATGGGTTCGAGCCCCACATCGGGCTCTGTGCTGACAGCTCAGAGCCTGAAGCCTGCTTCAAATTCTGTGTCTTCTTCCTCTCTCTCTCTGACCCTCCCCTGCTCGTGCTCTGACCCTCTCTCTCTCAAAAATAAATAAAAAACGGAAAATAAAATTTTTAATAAAAAAATAAATAAAATACAGGAATTACTGTTAGGACCTAAAGTTGATGCAAATATGGGATGGATGAGTGTTTCAGCTGCAATAGGTGGAAACAGCTGAGAGATGATGTGATGCTTACCCTACTCATGTCTTTGGACACAGAAGGCACTCTCTGCTCACTCAGGAATCTGACAGTGAGCTGAGACACGGTACCTTTTGGAGGGCACATATTTTAAAATCCTAGAACATAACAAAAGGGACTGTTGCCTACTGGTGACTTTGGGCCAAGTGTGCTAAGCACTTAGTGATCTCACTAAGCCTCACAGCACTCTTACCAGGTACATGCTATTATGCCATTTTAACAGATGGGGGAAATGACACTGAAAATGTTTAAGGCAAAGTCATCTAGCTAATATGGATTTGAACCCAGGTCTCTGACTGACACTAAATTATCTTGTTAATCAAATTATCAAATGGATTAATTATCACATCAAATCAATCTTGTTAATCTTAACTACCGCATTATACTAATGCGGTTCCTCTCTGCACAAGCACTTCCCCTATTTTAATTAAATTCATCAGGCCAATCAGTTAATTGGGTCAAAAGTTAAGTTGATTCTGGATGTATACAAAGTCCTGAATAAAAATGGAAGCATAAAGGAGACCTACTCTTAAGAATCTGCCCTACAATTATCAGTCCTAGTATAGTAGGAAGCTTGCCTTTTGGTGTTTCCATTAAAGGCAATAAAGACATTAAAGGGGACATTTTTAAAAGGAAAGGTGGGCAGATGGTGAAATAAATACTTTAACCATCAGAACTTATTTCTGAGATGTAGCAGGTTTACAGCTTGTCCAGTAAATATACCGTGTTTGTATATCCTCTTTGGTAGAAGCAAAATACAGATGACTTTGGAGGATAACCCTTCTTCATCTGTTTTTCACCACATAAGCAGAGAAAACATTCACAGAATAACTTTGAAAAGTTCCTACTGCACTTTTTTCCAATAGACAATGACTAATTTTGATTAAGAAAATTTTTTAATGTTTATTTATTTTCAAGAGAGACACAGAGTGTGAGCAGGGGAGGGGCAGAGACAGAGGGAGACACAGAATTTGAAGCAGGCTCCAGGCTCTGAGCTGTCAGCACAGAGCCTTATGCAGGCCTCGAACCCACAGACTGTGAGATCATGACCTAAGCTGAA
Organism: Suricata suricatta; assembly: GCF_006229205.1. NCBI lineage: Eukaryota > Metazoa > Chordata > Mammalia > Carnivora > Herpestidae > Suricata > Suricata suricatta. The sequence continues at coordinate 93,310,575 of NC_043707.1, forward strand.
GTCGGAAACGTAACTGACTGAGCCACCCAGGCACCCCCAACTAATTTTGACTTTCCATTGGAAGCCATTTAATTGCTACACCTAATTCAGAAACCATTCTGTCCTTCTTTGGATGGGGAAAGTAGGGAGTCACAGAACAATACGAGGCAGAGTAAGTCCAGTTACTACACTATGTAACTCTAAGAGACTTAGCAAAAGTTGGAAATGAAAAAGACTCTTCTCAGCACTTAGTGATCAAAGGAGAGAAGTACTGGAAGTCACAGAAAAGCTTCTTTCCTTAAGCTGTTCTGCTCAATTTTATACTCAAGTATTCTGAATAGCAGAGATTAAAATTTTCATAAACACATGAACATTTTATAAATTGGTCCAAACCAAACACATGATCACCTGCCAAATTTGGTACGTTTTGCAGGCACATTCAATGATAATAGCCATGTTTTTTTCCTCATATCAGAGGATTCTGGCAGTGCCTCCCAGTAGTAAACTCTATATTAACCTCATCTGGAGAATACTTAACAGATTTTAAGAATCTCAGTATAAAAGTTTTCAAGAGTGAAAAACAAATGTTCAAATTTTGAAATGCAGGTTACGGCCAGGTATGTGGTCAAAAGCCAGGATCCCTGATGAAAGTGGTCAACACCTCCTTGGAATACCAAATGAGACACATTACCATGGATGATTTATGGAATTTCCTCTTTAGATCAGAAATACTTCCAAAACCACCTCCCACTTGGTGCTTTAGCACTTCCAGTAAATGAAGTCAAAAGTGAAAATATACACAAATCCCTCCTTATTTTGACATTTCAAACCTCAATAAAGGCTCGGTTCCACACGGTGGCTTAAAATTAGACAAAGTTTTGTAGAATAAAGAAAGAAAAGGAAGTTTTTTATTGGGTTATTTTTTAATATGCTTTAAAGCTCATTCAATCCTTTTTTGTAAATTTTGAGACACAGTTTAGAAAGAGGAAACAGGTCCCTGCAGGGGCAAACTAAATTCCAAACTTGCAGACTCAAAATATTATTTAGCATATAAAAGAAAAGTGATGGCTTCTTAATGATTTACCAATATTTGTAACCCAAGGCAGATCTTGGGTTTGATCAGTGTAATCACCTCCGCTTTTTGTGATAGAAGAGGAAGGAAAGAGAGAGAGAAGAGAGAGGAGGGAGGATGAGAGATAGGAGCAGAGGGGAAAGGGAGAAAAATTGATTGATTGATTTGAAAGTCAACAGGTAAGAAGGGATTCGAATCCAGAAAGACGCACATCACAACACCCTCACAGAGTTTCCCCAAACAGAGCTACTGTCTACATACCAGAAGCTGATGGAATCAAAAACCTTCAGCACTATCTCTGCTAATTGAATTGGTACATGTAATGGGAGGAAGCTGTTTCTCAGAACCGAAATGAGCGGTGCTGGGAAAAGGAGGCCAACAAGGCAGGCTGGAGACAAACAGAATTGGTAGAACAAGCACCCAGATTCTCCAGAAAGCAAATCCTGTTTAGCCCTTATCCATCCAGGTCACGGTGAAGCCTGTATCATAGCAACTTGCGCCTTTAAATACTACTATTCATTCAGTCATTAATTTCTCTTGGTTCCTTTCATTTACCCGTATTTTTGATAGCCAAATCCTTAAATGAAAGCAGAGGCTATGAGAATGTTGTCAAATTTCAATAATGCTCAAGGGGGGGAAAATCGCCAATCTCCTAATGGTTCCCTCTAACATTCTTTCTGGAGTTACCCAGTAACAGATTAATGTAGCTAAGCATTGTAACATTGAGTACTGAGGAAACATGCCTGAAATTTACAAGTAGGCCCCACGCGCTAGTTTAAAAAAAAAAAAACCACTTCCCGCATTTTCACTGCCATGTTTCTTTATTTATTTATCTTTAATTTATTGTGGTGTCAAAACCCATGTCTGGTCTTAGAAGAATTTTGGCACAAAGTTGGCTTTTTATAGTACCAGACCATTAAAACTACAAAACTTCAATTAAAAAAGTGCCAGAAGAGTTTGGTGCTCAGTACCAAAAATGATATAAAGCCTGCAGATGGGGAAGGAAAGAAAAGGAGCCACTCTTGCAAGAAATCCAAGTCTAAGTCATGTAACTAAAATCCTTGGTGCTCCAGCAACCAAATATAGTCTATGTGTTCAGTATATTATCCAATTCATATTCCCAGGTCCTGATTTTGCACATATTCTAATCCCAAACTTTGTAACTCCCTAACAGGCAGGAAACCTTTTTGTTTGTTTTGTTTATCTGTTTGTTCTGGTGAATGCTCCAAATCTAACCCAGTCAGTTACCTCAGAGGATGTATAAATGATAAAATTTGTAACAAATCCTGAAATAGATTGGCTACCATTCTGCCCCACTGGTTCCCCACAGCCTCGTGTTTGGAGCTGCTCTGGAAGCCTGTTAGATCTGGTCCGTAAAGCCAACCAACATGACAACTGAACAGGAATCGGTGTGATGATCCCCAGTCCTGATAAAGCCCAACCCTTATTTAAAAAAAAAAAAAAAATCAATGATTAAATGCAAATCATCCTATCAGGTGTATGCGTCTGTTACAAGCACAAGATCGGATCTTTACACTGCAGTTCTGACTGAAGACCTGCTCAGGAAAACAATCCAGCCTCCAGGAATGGTTCCACATTCCAGTCCATGCCTAGCCCAACACTGGTAGCCCAAGAATAATAAAAAGCACAGGAGGAATAATAGTACCTCACTCAGGGGGATACTGTGACGATTAAATCAGATAACTGATAGATTTAGAAGACTGCCTGTTTGCCACACAGCAGTCTTGGATAAATGCTAGTAACATCACTAAAATTCAATAGCATTATAATCTGAAAAAGCAATATGGGGCATTTCCCCTTATCCTAAAACGAAATATCCCAGATATGATCCAAACCCAATCAATCCACCAGTAGGTGGTTACTGAGTGCTTATGAGGCAGAATCCTACCACTCCTCTCAGCCAGCTCTTCTTACAGGTAAAAAGACAAGGAAATTGTTTTCAATATAAGCAAATCATTCCGTGTAACAAAACCCTGCTAGTGAACTTCCTGATTGAGAGACAAGGTGCTTATCTGAAGACTGGGGAAGCGACCTGCAGCCTATCTTTGAACCACGTTTTAGAACCTTCTCTCTGTACCTATCCTCTAGTTCCGAAATGCTGTGCCACCTAAGCAGAGGACAGAAAGACAAGCAGAAGCCCAGGAGCTACTGCCCAAAGACTAGGCCCCACGCCTCTCTAATGTTCAGGATTCCTGGCCTCATCTGCCTTAGCTTCCAAATCTGTGTCCTCTCTGTTTTGTACACCCTTTGCCTTGCTTTCTCCTGGCCACAGAAGACTACTCACCTTTTCTACCACCTCACCCCCCTACGCCAGCTGACTCTAGGACTTCAAACTGATCACAGATGATGTGGCTGGCTCCTTACCGGCTTGACTGCCTGACCAGCCGTGATGCCCCTGAGTTTGTGAAAGGCACCGAATGGGCTATTTTTGCCTCTGTTATGTGTTATCTTCACAGCGAGCCTGTTACAAGACTGTTATATAGGTATTCCTACCCTTACTTTACGGACAAGGAAACATGTACTGCACCTACGTTATACAACTTGCCCCTGGACAGAATCAGACGTTCAGGGCTTTGGATATAAGGCCCCGATTACCATGACCTCACGTGATCTATTCAACTTGGAAAAAATACAAACCAGATACGGCCTGGTCGCAACAAGTATCGTAAAATGATCATTAAAACTGGCCCAAGCACTTAGGTACAATGAGTGATTAGTAACTTAGAAGAACAGATTTCTACCCATTGTAAATGCCCCCGAAGATTATACAAGGCACCTAAATAGCAATCAATAGCGACAATAACAACAGCACAGAGCTAAATAGTTTGCCTAAAATCAACCAATTGCCAAGTGATCAGCCCAGGACTGGAATCTGCATTATTAAATTATCCTGTTTAAGACCAAAAAGTAAGTGCACTATACATATGTGGAAAACAAATTTTTCAGGCTAAAATTAAAAAAGAAAGGGAAGAAAAGGAATCTCTAGTATCTTGTTCTTGGTTCCCCGTTTATATCTTGCTTTGCAGCACACCACACAATGGACACTTTTGTTCAGCTCAGCAGGGCGATTTATGTGTTGTAACGCTCAGTGCCTTTGGGGACTGTGTTCTTCCTTCTCTGAAATCTAAAGATGGGTGTGTAAGAAAACGTCCAGGGCAAGCTAACTCCGTTTCAGCTGAACAGCTAGCCATGCCAGGCCCACCACCTCTGGGAACACGACCCCACCTCCAATGGGAAAGCAAAGTATGAGAGGCCGCTTCGCCTCCTCCTTGCAAGACTGCCCTGTCCCAGTCACAGAGAGAGAGGGCACAGTCCCCTCTCCAAGAAACCCACTTCGACAAAAGGCAAATAGAAATGGGGCTGTGGGGAGCCCTGCCCTGGTTTTCAGCAGGCACAGAACACTCGCTTTCTGAAACAGGGGCATCCACCCAGTCTGAAAGGTCTTGAAGGAACAGAAACGTGAGATGCCTTTGTAAAAATGTGCACCGGAGAAACAAGAAACAGAGGCAAGTTGTGGGCAATCAGTACTTCCCTCCTGCTGTAGATAAGCAAAGTCATGGAGGATCGCCGGTCTGCGGCACCGAGTGTGCGAGGGGAAGGAACAGATCTTTCTGAGACTGTTCTCTGACACTGCTGAGGGAGTGGGTGGCAATATTGAGTCTAAACCGAGCGCGTCTCCGTACCACCACCACAGCGCCTTACACTTCCCCAGGAAAACAAACTGCCTCACAGATGCATCGATTTCTGAGCTGAAATATAAAACGGGAAGAGTAATTTTTAAATACTAAGGCAGCTCTGGCAGTTGGAGAGGCAGCTGAGGGACGGTGCGAGCAACCTGGGGAGCATGCCATTTCAACTGCCACGATCTTGCTCTCTTTGGAGGCGGATATCCCAGGGCGGAGGTGAGCCTGAGGAGAGAGGCCCCTGACGGTCACAGGGGGTCGCGGATCTCATTTCGATAGGGCTAAGGAATAATAATAACAATAATAAGGCGAACATTTGTTAAAGGCATACCATATGCCAAGCAATATGCTAAGCACTTCACCTGAATTATCTCATTTAAGCTCATAATCACTCCACAAGGTAGGTGGACATTTTACCAAATAAGGCAACAGGGCTAACAAGGTGAAGCCTGCTTGTGAAAGAATCCTTTTAGGGCTTCCGTGCGTTATGAAAGTAAAAGTGGAGCACTCCTGGAACGCCAAAGTGCCTCAGGAGGGGTGGTACTAACTAAAACATGTGTAAGTTCTCAGGACTGACATTTAATAGCTGTGTGACCTTGGGCAGGCTGCTTTACCTCTCTGTGGCTCAGTTTCCTTCTCTGTAAAATGGGGAGGATGATGGGAGAATGGCACTACTTCACAGGGCTGCTGAGAAGATTAAATGAGATAATACATGTATAATGTCAGAGTTTTGCGTATCAGTAAAAGAAGTACGTAGGAATAAGCTGCTATTACTTTATTATTGTCTCTAAGGAACATATTTTACCTAAAAGCCTACTTCATCTGGCTCAAATGCTACTTCCTCTAAAGCACCTTTCCTGTCTACCAAACGGTAGTTGTTCCCCCTTTTGTGTTTTATGCCCTGTTCAGGTGTTGTTAGAGCTATTGGCACAAATGTAGGCATTTCACCTACAATGGGTAATTTACACATGCGTCTTCTCTACTGACGAACTATTTAATGGAGAGGCCTGTGTCTTACTACGGTTGCACTCTGGCTGCCAGTACTGAGCCCACCACACTGTTACTAATTAACAGCATCAGCAACAAAAATCGCAACAGTTAACATTTTTGTCATAAGAGTTTTACATATGACATCACATTTAATCTTTACAACAATCTTATAACGTAGGAATTATTTTGAATCCTACTTTACAGCCAAGGAAACTGAAATGTAGGGGCTGAGTCACCTTGCTTCGGCTCACATAGCTAATCAATGGCGGGGCCAAGATTCCAGTGCAGGCCACCTGACGATCTGCAAGCTTTGAACTCTCTGAACAAATATGATCTACTGACTCTTGGTGGAGAACTGAAAGCATTAGTTTAACAAGGCATTCTATGATAAAAGTTTTGTGAGTATAGGTAATAAAATATGGGATGCTTCAGTGAAATTAAGGCATATGACATATAGATTTTGGAGTGCTCTAACTTAACCATTTCATTCCCAACGTGCTTAGGTACAATACAAAAAGAAAAGAGTGGAAAATATGACTCTTGTCATTGTAGGACTGAAAACAGGTATCAAATGAGTAATCAATCAACAAGACTGTTCCAGATTACTAAAAGCGCTTTGAAAAACCATAACTATGAAGGCCAATTTTAGATAGAATGCTCCTCTGCAAATTTATCATTTAACTGAGGGCTGAAGGGTGAAAGTAAGCTAACCGCAGCAAGAGCTGGGAAATGTGCATTCTAAGCAGTCAACAAGTAGCAAAGAGTTGGCAGGTTCCAAAAACCAAATGGAGACCAGTAAAGCATCCAGGGAGTCAGTAATATACCGTGAGGTTGGAGAGGGTAGCATCTGTAGGCCATGGCAACAAGTTGGATTTTATTCTAAATCCATGGGAAACCGTGAAAGGCTTTTAGGCAGAGGAATGATAAAAACTAATTCTCTGAAGACCAGTCTGGCTACTGTGTGAGGATGCAAGAACAGAATAAGAGGGGGGATACTCAGGATTACTGACACAGTCTCAGCAAGGATGATGGTGGCTTGGACTAGAGATACTTTCTTTTTTCTCTTTGGACTGGCAAATTTCCATACAAAAACAGGAGATGTGTTCTATACGTACTCTAGTTATTTATCCAAATTTAACTTCCAGTGTCTTCGGAGTGCAGAGAGATCTTAACTTTCCTCTCTGTTGCCTTCATGGCACATAGGTAGAAACTGTGAGGTTCAGAGAGCTTACCAGACACACTAAACTTCACTTCACGTAAGTAATTTATAGCAGACTTCACCCACTTAAAGTCAGACGTCAGGGGGCAAAGGCATAATAAAACACTTAGGTTTACAAAATGTTCTGTTGTTCCTAAAAAGCCTGCCAAGATTCCATATTTGAAATCTGCAGCTCTCCTTCCGTTTCAGTCTTTGTACGTGTTTAAACCGCACTTTAACTCTCATTATGAATGTTACGTAGTCCAGCATTCGGCTCAGACACACAGATGGAGCCTACAGGGTTAAAAGAATGTAAGTAGAGTCAAGTCAGAGAATTGCGGGTTATGTCTGGGAGAAGTTCATAAAAGTAATTTTAAACTCTTCTGCTTTCTTTTAGTTCCTTCCTCCGTGTTTATGTGTAAATTATACCTTACTCTCTAGGTTGCATTTTGCCATTTTCCTCTCGTTTCCCCAAGAAAGCTCCCCAAAGTGACAATGCTTTAAAAAAAAAGGGCCAGTATGAAGTTCCTCCGAGTTCCTGCTCTCTTCGAGCATGGCTCCTATCACACAATAATGTGTTATTTTGTTGAATTTTGGCATCCATCTCGCTTGTTTGGTCAGAAGCCAAAAAATTAGAGTGTGTCGGTCCACCAGTTTCTCAGCAGAGAAGCTCTCTTCTCACCCAGCGAGTGTGCTGTACCCTTGGCCTCTGGCCAAGAAGGGAAATCCATTTTACATAAAGAATGCACAAAGCTCAAGTGCTCAGAGACTTTTTACCTACTAAAATAACTTTATGGACAAATGCCAGTCTGCTAGACACATTCTGCAGGAACATTTGGCATGCAAAACAAGGTAAAGTGCTCTGTGGAGGTAGCAAGATTTTTAGAAACAAGGAAATGGCTGTGCGTGCCCTCGTGGCACGTCACGTGGCTTGGCACGGCCGGCGTGATTGGCTGCCGCCGAGTAAATACAGCCGCCATGTAAGGAGCGGACCGTCGCCCTTCGCTGGCTTCTTAAAATGGCGGCCTGAGCCCGCACCAGGAGAAGCAAGCTGAGTCCCTCTCTCAATTTCCCCCCTGAAGTTTTTTGTTTTTGTTTTTGTTTTTAAATAAACCTTACGGATTTGAGTAGAAACAGATTTCTCACAACTTGCTTCCCCGGCTCAATTTCACAGTTCGGCATACACTCAGGCTCTGTCAAAAGCTTGACAATGTTCCAGGGAAAATATTAACTGTAAACTTTCCAAGAGGAATTAAAGGAGCAGGCAGAAATGTCAGGAAGCCTTCCTTTTTGAAACCACATCCCAAGTTTGCCGCCTGTATGTGTTTTGCAAAGAAGGACATGCAGCCCGGGCTCCAATGACCTCCAGGATGGTCCCACTTCACATGTCACACAGTGGAAAGGGGAAGGGGGAAAAAAAAAAAAAAAAAAGGACACATCCTCTTTGGCGAAAAGGCACGGAGGTCTCTCCCTCTCCCTCTCAGGCCTGACCAGTTGAACACTGCACACTCTGATGTATAAATATTTGCCTCTGGCTAAAGTTCAAGCAGCCCAGTGTGGCTGCCAGACACAACAGAAAACCAACATCCAAGGGAAAGTGTTTACTGCAGTGGTGGCCAAAGGAGCAACTGCCAGCAAAAGAGCACATCTGATTGGCTGGGCCTGCCTGTGGTGTTATCATAAAGCACCTGGCCACTGGCCACTGGCCACTGGGGTGTTCCCACCCTTTCAGTAATGGTTATGTCCTTTAATGCACAGCCTTGCCACAGTTAATACAAGACCAAAAGACATGCTGATGGTTTTACATGTGTTCCCCCACAGCAAGGGGCCTGAATGAGCCAAACCACCCATATATCTGCTACCACTACTGCATAGCAAGGGTTTGCTCCGTGAAACTACCCAGGTAGGGCCGGTGACATTTTCACACGCTCCCGCCTCGCAAAACCACGGGCATGTCGCAGGTCCATCATCATCTGCACACCTCCAGTTCTCATCCCTATGTGTTCTACAACTAGATTCCTCAATCAGCATCATTGGATGAATTTAAGCATCTTTGAAATTCCTGCAAGAGGGGTGCCTGGGTGGCTCAGTTAAGCCTCCAGCTTCAGCTCAGGTCACGATCTCATGGTTCGTGGGTTCGAGCCCCGCGTCGGGCTCTGTGCTGACAGCTAGCTCAGAGCCTGGAGCCTGCTTCAGATTCTGTGTCTCCCTCTCTCTCTGACCCTCCCTGCTCACACTGTCTCTGTCTCTCAAAAATTAAAAAAAAAAAAAGGAAAAAAAGAAATTCCTGCAAGAAAATAAATTAGGAGTGACCTCTGATAGATTGCTACAATAGGATATTTTAAATAAAGCCATGCATCCTTCAATTTCTCTCCAAAAACCAAAATACACACTGTGCTATTTTACTGGTTCTACAGTTCTAAAATAGGTAGAAATAAGAGAAGCTGCCCATCAAAAGATTAAGATCTTTAATAGGGATGAAGGAACTGAAAGAGAAAAGGATCTCGAAGAAGATCTTTTCGGAGAAGTTATGAATTCATAGTTTATGCTGAGCATGTAGCCAGCAGGGCAAAGTCTTTTCATGGTGTTTGGTATTCAGGGCAGTTCGAGAACAATCAACGTAAGTCACAAAATTTTTAAATCACTGTCATCCATCTAACATTTCTATCTTCATAAACTGTAATGAATGAATCAAACATTTCCTTAATGTTACAAATGAAATGTTTCTGTTTAGTTGAACTGAAAAGTTATATGAACAGGACAGAAAAATCAAGGACTATGAAGGTAAGAACTTCTTTTAAGTAAAATTTTTGATGTAATGGAACAATAATTTAGGTAAAGCAAGCCAAGCTGTTATGATTTCATCTGTTTCAAATAAAATACACATTTGCTTAATTGAAACGTTTGCTGTTTGTTGAAAATAAAGAAGATTTTACATCCGTACACAATTTAAAGTTCTAACTTTGAACATTCAAGGTCCTGAATCTTGGCTGATCTTAGGCTTAAAGAAATTTCTGCATCTGAATTTGTTGCAAAACTAAAAATAATATGCCAAATAATTCTGTTTTTAATCGTCTGTAAAACTTTAACGATTATATTGGTCCTGTGTAATCTAATTCTTAACCAAACGTGTCACTAAGGTTGATCTGTGTTTGACTCTGAAGCCCAGGACTTAGAGTATCAAGTTTGGCTTCCAAGAGATCCGAACGAATCATAGGCAAGCGAATCACAGAGGAATGTTCTGTTCCCAGCTGTGAACAAGACAGAATTAACTGAGGCGCTTCCTCCTGCTGCCCTGGTGGACAGAAAGGTCAAGATGGTTAGCTCCTCCAGTCTCAGGACCAACCGTCAAAACAACACACATGTTAAAAATAGATTGTCTGTAGGCAACTAAAATATAAATGTAGAAAAAATTTTAAATAAAAATAGTCTTAATAGATCTAAACCTCAGCTTCAAGTACTTTAAAGACTGTAACATGAAACCGAGGAGAAAAAGGATAGAACAATAATTTTCCCAAGTGTATTAACTTCACAAACTTTGTGTCTTAAAATTTAAAAAAAACAACCGTTCTGACCCACGGATGACACTTTTCTTAGGAAATTCCTTGGATTCACAAGTAATTCATTGGGAATTAAAGCACAAGAGGCAAATTTACCACTTTTATTTGTTTGTATTTTGATAACTGCATTTTTCTCAACTCGATTTCTATGGAAATAAAAATTCTGTTTACTGTCAGAGGAATTTCTTTATCTATCAGTGGGGAATAGAGTTGAAATACTAGGAGTTTTTTTTTAATGCAGTGAAATAATCAAGACATTCCAAGGTGCTATGATACATTGGTTCTATGATAACCACATAGAAAGCCAGGGGCAACTGCTGTTTTATATATAAGTAGATACTTAGGACTTATCACCAAAAGGCATGTTTCATAGCCTTTGGCATTTCTATGATAAAATGTTAAAACATTAATAAAACTAAACTGGTGATAAAAGTAATTCTATCTTACAGACTTACACGCTGAACAGAAATGTACTTTCTAAATAAAAATGTTACAAATGTAAATATTCCTTTGAAAGCTGCTGAATGCATCACTTTACTAGGAAAGGCTTAGTTATGTTATTTGCAATTCCCTCATTGCACAACAATGTACATTACTGTCTGTAAGCTCTAATTTGGCATGGCGCATCATTAATGACCTGAATGGTGGCTGTTTCACACATACATATTTAATTACAACAGCTGAACAAATTACATATTTATGCTTTATAAAGGGGATTGCCAGTCTAATTCATTTGCTATGCATGCAGGTACAGGACTCCATCTGCAACAGCATCTGCACGACAAGAGCTAACAATTATCCATTGTACAGCGAGTAAGCATATCTGGGGAAACCTGTAAGGGAGGCAGTCACATTAACCATTTCACTGCCTCGGGCCCTGTAATTGTTTTAGAGGGTCAAAATCCTTTAAGGCAGAAATTGTACCCCTTATAGGGCCACCCAGTCATTTCACAGAATCTACCAACCCTCTCATCCGTCCTAATTTCCAGTGGCCTTAGGATGAGGGAGGTGAGTAATCTAAATCCGACAGGAAAGCTGTGCTTCGTGTGGCTGCTTCTAGCGAGGAGACATTTCCTTGGGACACTTGCACCTCCAGAAGCACGGATCCTGAACAGCCCACCAACAGCCTTTGCTGCCACGTCAGCAGGGCTTGTCTTCATCCAAGACAGAGGTTATGTCTGTGTGACCACACCGTCCGTCACACCACAGACCTGCGCATTTATACAGGATGGGCCTCAAGAACTTTCTTAAGAGAAAGCACACTCTGAGCCCCTTCTGAGAGCCCTAAGACCTCTACTCAGCCATTCTTGTCATCAGTATACTTTCCAGCGAAGCCACAACTAAAAGCTACTATTCCCTCTTTTGGTAATAAAGTCCTATTCACCAGTGTTGCAACCTCATCTTAAATGGCTTCAGGACTTTCGTATGTTTAATTTAATATATCCAATGAGTAATATAAATATTCTGGACCATCACTTCTACTTCAAAACCCAAAGAGGAAGAATTAAGAGTCAGCCAATCAATAGTGAGGTTTCCCATTATCATTTAAGGCTCTTGCTAGGCAATAAAGAGGCTCCATGGTGATGGCCCCTAAAAGCTCCTTACGGCGTCTTTGCCTCTTTAGGCCACAAAATCAAAGCATGAGTCAGAGGTGTGGGTTTTTTAATGTTCCCTCTTGAGTGATGGAGTTCAAGCCAGGGTCTGACTGGGTGAGTGGGGTGAAAGTGCAGCAGTTCTGGGCATGGTGCTGGATGTGAGGGGGTATAGTCAGAGCCTCTGCCCTCCTCTTTGGAGTCTGACTCCTGAGGAGCCAAGGGGCCCTGAAGGATGGACACCAACATGTGCTCCCAGCCATCCATGTAGCTCTTGGCTCTGTTAGGGCTAAATTCACATGTGGAGGGAGTCCTAATTCACTTGACATCAGCCACCTGTGGATGAGTCAGCCTTTGGTCAGAAACCATAGCTGATGGACCTTTAGAAGAACAGTGCTTTGGTTCATGGATTCAAGCCCCACATTGGGCTCTGTGCTGACGGTGCAGAATCTACTTGGGATTCTCTTTCCTGCTCTCTCCCTCTTTTTCTGTCCCTCCCCTGTTTGCGCTTGCTCTCTCTCTCTCTCTCCCAGAATAAACAAACACTAACAACAACAACAAAAACAAACCTCAGTGCTTTCTCAAATTCAAAATCATTCCCCCTCCCAAAAAAAAGTGCACTCCACAGGGAATTATCAGAAATACAATCTCACTGTGGTGCAGAATTGGGGCCACCAATTCCCAGTTGGCCAGAAACCATACTGAGGAGGGGCCTAGATAGAGTCTGAACTTACCCATGACCTGTAAAGTGTCAGAATATTAGAAGACAGGCTTCCTGAGGTGTTGAGATGGCCTTCAAGGAGCTTCACATAAAGCAAACAGCTGCCCTCAAGTTCTACTAGCGCCCGGTACTCCATCGGATGCCTATCAGGAGCCCCAGTGGGAATAGTGCGAAGGCTGCATAATTTACAAAGGCTTTTATGAATGTTGTAAGGCAGCTGTGTCCACTTTATAGATGAGAAAACTGAGGCTGTGGGAAATTAAGTGACTCACCCAACACAGAGCTAACAGGTGGCAGAACAGGGACCAAAGCCCAAGTTTGCCTAACTACGCCAAGTCCTCTTTCGGCCCCTAAGTCTGATTTTAGCTTCACTGCCCACTCCCCTTGCTGCCTTGCTTTACTTATATAAGGTTGTTAACCCCCTAGTCAGGCTCACCAGTCTGGATGCAACTTCATTAGCCCTAGTATTGGTTTCAAAAACAAACAGAACAGAAACTACTGGTGCCCTTCCCACAGGCTGCCCCCCACCCTGGAGGTCACCCACAGCTGGGGTGGACGTGCTTTCCAGTCTCACACACAAACACCGGAGTCTCTCTGCCTTGGGGCTTTCTCTGTCCACAGGGCAGAGTGGGGCAGGCTGCAAGCGCAGGAGAATTAATGTACCCAAGAGTGCCCCTGAACCAATAAAGGACACGAGGTGGCCCTCAGTGAAACAAGTGTGAGTTATGTTCTGTAGTCTCTAAGGGGGTGGGGGGTGGGAAGAAGGCTTGAGCCTCAATTGTTCACAGCAATAATCTGCTCACTAAGACCTCTTTTATTGGACTTACCTCCTCCTCATACTCCCTGGGATCACCTCCCAAATAAACTATTTGCACCCAAACCTTTATTTCAGGGTCTGCTAGCAAGAGAACCCAAACTATAAAAACAAACATCAGCACTATTAGCAACGTAAGTCTGGCTTCGAGGTCCACTGCTAACCGTAACCGAATGCTAGTATTCTGCCTTGATTAATTTGTTACCAGAATGCTATGTACAAACATCCTTCATACTGTGAGCGATTCTAGTAAAGCTGTAGCTTTGCCAAAAGATGGTCACAGAGGCAAATGTTGCAGGCACTTGGTTTTGACTCCTGATTCTGCCCTTTTGTTTATATATTCTTCAGCACATTATTTAACCTTAGTGGTGATCAGCTCCTCACGTGAGCAATGAAGATAATGGTTCCTACATCATGGTAGGATTGTTAAGAAAAAATAGGGCAGTTGTAAAAACACCCAGCATAGAGCCTAGGTTCATAAAAGTTCATCGTTATCATTGTTATTGGACTAACAATGAAGCCAATATGATGTGGACAAATGTTAAAGAGGAAAAAATTCTCCAGTGGTAGGATACAAGGTAAGAAACTTCTCCCCCCTACTGTTTTGTCTATCCTGTAAGCCACCTTTAATTAACCAAGAGTAATTCAAATGCTTTAGCAAACTAACTCCTTTGCTGGTGTGGGGGATATCACCCTAAAAGTTATGGGTGATACTCAGCACCACTCTCTGTAAGTCAATGCCACAGGCACCTCGGCTGACCTTGGCAACTTTCGAAGCACAAAGCCATACTCTAACGCACTTCAGCCTCGATCTCTGGTGATCTAGGGGAAGTGGGCAGAGGGAATGACTAGGGACCCACGGAAGATAAATGAGCTCTTGTAAGGTGCCACATACCAATTCATGCGCTCTAAGGAAGAGATGAATGGTGCCTTGAAAGAGCTGATTTACTGTCTAAGGAGAAAGTCTCCTATAGATCTTCATTAAGAATGCTAACTTCCCAAGGTTGATTTGCAAGAGTGGCTACTGTGTGGGACAAAAGACAAAAAAAATAAAGTTTGCAAATGTCAAGGTCTTACAGAACCAATAACAGAGCTGGCTTATTAGAGCTGCTCTTTATTCAGGATACCTTAAATCTGAGGAGGAGGCTTATGGACAGGGGAGTCTGACGAGCTTAAAGTCAAGGAGGATTTGCATAGAAAGCACGGTCTTCCAAAACCTACCCACAGGGGATAGAAAATATTTTTAATATAAACACTGTACTAAAATAAAACTTTCTTTAATGATTCATTTAATGATTCAGAACATACCTGAGTATCGTGGTATAGGGTTGATGTCTCAATACTGCAGAATTTTCCTGTCTTTAGAATACTGATAACAGTACTGAACTGTTAAGAATAAAATGAAGTCATGTACATGACATCACTAGGTAAGTGGTGTATAACTATTTTAAGTCAGGGTTATTATTATGACTGTCATCATGAATTTACTAAATACTGTTTAAATTCTTAAATAGATGGTATGGGAAACTGGAATAATTTAACCATATGACATACATTTGAACTTATTTTTGAACTAAGTCCTGATAAGCTTCTTTTGAATTTTCTCATAAATACAGAAAACCAACTGCAGGAAGGAGAGAAATACAGCTCATTCTATTTTGCTCATTTTGGTATTCCCAATAATTGTCAGTTTCCTATAAAGGATTTAGAAGGCTTATTTTGCCCTGGAAACATCATAATACAAATATCTTTTGAATAGGTAGATTTTTAAAATCAATTTATTATAATATGATCCCACTTTTATTCAAAAATGCATAGAAAGAATGGAAGAAAAATGAAAAAAATGGGACAGAATTACAGTTGCTTTTCATATTCCTCTATTGGTTTTTTCTAAATTTTCTAGACTAGAGATAATACTACCTATTTACAATAAGAAATACGTTATTTTTGATATCAACACATTTTATATGAAAAACTTTACTTTTTTATTTTTATTCTTTTTAAGTTCATTTATTTTGAGAGAGAAAGAGAGTGAGAACATGAAGGGGGTAGAGGCAGAGAGAGAGTGAGAGAGAATCCGAAGCAGGCTTCTCGCTGACACAGTGCAGAGCCCGAGGCAGGGCTCAAAGTCAAGAACTGTGAGATCATGACCGGAGCTGAAATCAAGAGACAGATGCCTGACCGACTGAGCCACCCAGGCACCCCTGAAATAAAACTTTAAATAGAAGTAAGCAATTAGGAGGGAGAAAAATTCACTATTTCATTTCTATCCTACAGAATATCTCCTGAGATGAAAGAAGGAACTTAGTAGAACTCCTTTAATAAGGAGATTTAAAGGCGCTTACCATTCACTAACTCATGCCTGCCCCCGTCATCCTGTGAAGTTTATGACCCAACTTAAAACAATAACATTTACAATAAAGACAGTGGTAACATTTTAAAAGGGGGAAAAATTAGTATCTGGGAAAGGGGAAGTATGGCCCATCCAGTGGCCTTTCCCAGCCTCTAGGTGGCTTTCGGCTCTTGGTGACACAGCCATTAACCAAAGGGCAGAGAAGGACCTAAGGATTTTCACAAACGGACTCTTGCCTTCCTCTTGGGCCCCATGCTGAACCGGACACAACTTCTGGAACCTCTGGGCTTTTCTGTACACATGCTATTCTTGCTACCTCCTCCCGTAACAGACCTCTGTGCCCTTGGATTCCCACTCATCCTCTAAAACTAAGCTGGAGGAAACTCCTTTCAGAGATAACCCCGAGAACTGCATTTAAGTCTCTCACGAAGCAAGCTTTTATTATTCCCTTTTCGGTCTGTCTGTTGGACAGTGAGCTCCTTGATGACAGGAGCACGCCAGCACCATGCAAGGCGCACAGAAGGTGTGACAATGACCCAACAAGAGTCTGTGGTTACATGATGTTACACAGTAACACAGGAAGACTTAGTTGATAAGTCAAGAGTGAATAATATTTTGGCAACTAGTCTGTTAACACCCATACCGTCTTTGAGATGTATTTTTTGAAACCCTTGACATTGTCATTAGAGAGAAGGCCAGGCTTTCAAGAAAACCAATATTTAATACGTGTTCTTGTGACAGAGGGTGCTCCTCAGTGCATGCCAGGGTGCCCCTCAAAAGCACAAATCATCGGTGCCCTATCCAAAAAGTTCGTCTCCAAATCCTAACTTTCACAATTCAAGGCCTAACTTCAGCCCCATCAAATGGGGCTCCAACGAATCTTCTCCAAGACAAGATCTGGGTCTTCCCTTCTTATACCCTAGGCACACAGCACAGTGTCTGGGCCATCAGAGGCCCGCAGGTTATCAGACAGAACCAGCCCAATCTGCCTTCCCGCTTTATCCTGCAGGGACAAAGGCAGAAACACACCCCCTCCTTCTCAGTTTTCAATGCAAATGGCAGGTGCCTGCTTACTAATTAGCTCTGGACCACATGGTAGTGTTCCTCCACTCGCTTCCCCTCCCTCACTGCCCACCCCACGGCCAGACACCAGAGATGACAAATTCTTGTACAAGCTGTGGGGTACCATGTCTCTATCCGTGGACTGGAATTCCCCAACCCAGTCCATTAAAAGTCCATTTCATTTTTAGACCACATGGAAAATAAAAGAAACCATCTGCCTCGTGAAGTGTGTGTGGGCACGCACGTCACTTTTGGAGAAGGTACCTCTGCCTGGGGAAAGCCTCCCAGCGGCTCCGCAGGCCCCCCTGGCCTGCTGAGAGCACACGTGTTCCAAAACCGAGGAAGGCGGAGAACAGACCCAGGCCGGAGCTTCTAGAAGTGAATTTAGCCCTGGACCCCTCCATCTGCATGACGCCTTCACCTCCTACGTTGCCTTTTCCTTTAAGACACCTCATATCTGGGAGGGAAAAAGATGGGAGACAAAATGAAAGCTGAAAGATAATAAAATAAACAGTGTTTAAAGCGGAGAAAACGGCCGGATCCCAAAGCCGTCCCTCTCTCCATCTACTTCTCTCCTCAGCTCTGCCCCTACCATCAATCCTTACTCGCTTTTCCCTAACACGGAATACTCATTGAGAGTGTACTGAGTGGCGGTCACCACGCACCATTACCTCACTCAGTCCCCTCAGGTATCACCCTCAGGCCTGCTTGCCGGAGCAGTAACATGCTGAGGGAGGTGAAGTCACCTGTCCCAGGTCACACAGCTGCAAAGTGACTGAGCTGGGCTACTGGCTCTAACTCTGATGCTCCTTCCATGGCACACCCTCACCTCTGACAGGAAATACTTGGGAACATCTCCACCAGTCCTGTCCAGAGAGGTGAGAGAAAGCAAACACAGGAGAATCACAAAGAGTAAAGGATTGACTGAAGGCAACTAAAGCTATTCCCTACTCTTCCCTTGAGGGTAGACTTGAGGGCCCCGGAAATGGAAAACGATTGCTTCTCCACCTCCCACCTCAAACGTAGCATAGTGATACCACCTTTCATATATGAATGCACATCATCCCAAGGAACACTCATAGAAATTACTTCTCTGTCATCTTCACCACAGAAATGCTTGATGGGATGGCTGTGGCAGATTAGAGACTGTCATCTTTGGAGAAATTAAAAGAGAATTCTCAGACATGGAGAAGTGAAGTGACTTGCCCACAATCACACAGGGAGTGGCCCAGGGAGAGAAGCCGAGTCCCTTGACCTCCTTGGTCTTTTCTCATTTTACTTATTAGCCAGTAAAACTCTCTCAGATCTGTCTCTCCCAGCAGACTTCCATGTTCCTCAGCAAGAGCTGCCAATTTTTCTTTCCTAGATGAGCAATGAACCTTCCAAGGGTATCAAAACAAACAGTGAAAAGAGCACTGGCCTCTGGGCCAGAATAAAATCGAGGGGGCTCAAGTCCCAGGCCTTTGACTGGTTGTGAAACCCTGGGCAGGATTCACAAGCACTTAGGTTTCAGGTTCCTCATCTGTAATTTGGAGGTAACAGTACCTGCCCTCTCCACCCCATAGAGTTGTCAGAAAAATCAAATGAGGGAATGGATGGGAAGAGTCCCTTATAAAACTGCAAATCCTGTACAAATATAAAGGATTATTATTTTTGGATTCAATAGACTTTCTCAATTGAAAGAAGCCCTGTGTAGCTGGATGGTCAAGTAATGTTATAAATAACCAAGAAAAATGTTCTGGTTCCTGAAACAATTTTACCAGCCTGCTCGCTCCCACGAAAGGACACTGGTTGTAAAATGAATTAAATCAGCACTCTTTGCTACCTTCGGGACATAAATTGTTACTAGCTGAGGATAGGTAGGGGAATGGCTATTTTCAAAGGCATACAGACCTCTGCCTATAAAAAGCTGACCTTCTCTAGTCTAGAACACAGAGCATGGGGGCAAGATGGAAAAACAAAGGGGCTGCCTGCTGGTTTTAAAACAAGAATTACCCAACGTGGACTGCCTGATCTCCAACAATGGTTAAAAGAGCTCATATGCTAAACTCAGCTTCTTGTTAAATATTTCAAGGATGCTAATGGAACCAAAAGATCAACTCCGTTATGCATCAACAGGCTGGCTTTATCCTAAAACCAATTATAAATAAACTTCTAAATACAGCCTGCTTTAAATATGCATTTAAAAAAAAAAACATACCCAATCTTCATGCCATCCGTCACCAGCTCATATCTGACTCCTCTAAAACCCACTGGCTTCAGGGACCCAGTCCTGTGCCTCTGTGACCATTTGCCTTCAGAATCACAGCTAGTACAGCATTATTTCTAATAACTTCTAAAGGTTCCTTTCTCTTTAGGAAGCAGAAATTCACTGCCAAACACACTGCTTCCATTCACAAGATTATTTATGGCACTGATAATTGAATTCCGGTCACATGACTAAGGAAGACTGGGTTCAGAGGGAAAAGAACCTAACCATAATTTCTAGAGAGATCCATAAATTACTGCTTTTCTCCCCTGGAGGTTGAAGTCCTTGGAGCTCTATGGATTCTTCCCCAGCATTTATGCTAAGTTTGGAATCCTCATACAAATTCTTCTCTCGGCACTCAGTGGCGAAGCTCCTAAGGTAAATGCTTTGAAATCACCCTTTGCATCAAACCCTGAGAAACCCTAAGGAGGGGGCAAAGGACACCCCCCCCCCTTTTCTCAAGGATCACAAGTTGCTATCTCCAGCAGAGCACAGCCTTCCTAAGGAGTACGTCAGTTTAGAATTAAGGGTATATAAATCGACTCCAATATTCTCTTTCCCCAACAAAAGCACACATCACATCCATACCCAAAGCAGCACAGGACCATGGACGTGGTGGCCACAGAGAGGTGGGTTCTCTTGTGCCTTCTTCGATTAGATCAGCAGGGCACTTCCTTCATTACTTTAAGGAAGACTTACAAAAAATCTTTCCTAAATAAGCAACTCCTCCTCCTCCCAAATCCGATATTTAATGTTTTAACAAAGATGAGGCTTTAATGATTCAATGCAGCCTGCATTACAGATAACATTTATCTCTTATTATCCTTTGGCTCAACCAGAGAAGAAATGTCACTATAGTTACTTTCAAAATATTTTCAAATTACGCTTAAAATAAAAATACAATGAATAATAGCAGTCTAGAGAGAACATCAAACATTTTTTTTTCCTCTAAGAAATGTCCTCTTAAATATATCGCATTTCCATTTGCTTGGCTTCTTATTTCAAATAGATGGGTTAAATAGCATCATCCCATTGTAATACTTTCAGCCTGGAATAAATTTAGCATTTTAGAATTTTTCCACACTCCCTTTTATTTAACATCTCCGAGAACATAATAAACAGTATTTGATAAAAGATTGGGAATAAAAGAAATTGAGATGATAAATAAATCTTCCAAGGTTACAAAGCCAATCTGGTATCCATTCAAAGGCTAAGTATGAACTCAAGCAGCGTGTGTGCATGCACACGCACACACACACACACACACACCATGGAGCAAAGGCAGATACTGTGTTAGTAGTTCAGGCATTATTTTCTATAAACTTTCTGTCCTTCTCTATTTAGAAATAATTCCCTCTCATTTTTTTTAATGAAACTGAAAAAGTCCAGGAGCTGTTTAAAACAAACAAACAAACAAAGTCTGCTTCTTTAGAAGCTTATCAAGACCAAACACCTTTGCGGGTGCACCATCACTGATGTTGGCACAGTGTGGTGATAAGTGTCCAGCCGTTGAAAAGGCAGTGACACTAATTTTTGCTCAGCTCAGACCGTCTTCTGAAGTTCCCGAGTAAAGAAATAATACTTCCCACTACACTCGGTGAAGAACATCACTGCAGGGAAGTTCCAATGTTACTGATAGTTATCTTATTGTCATTTAGATGGCAGAAGCAGGCTGGGGGTGGGGGAAGCATACTCCCAGGAAAGAGTTTCAGTTAGGTTACAGTCCTAAACATGCAGAAATCCTACACTGGCTGGAGTACAGGGAAAATGCCAAATGCTACAGTCAGGCTGTAAGCTACCGTCACAGACCATTTACTAGCAAGCTGGATTTCTGGGGCTAGCCTAATAATGTAGGTCATAGTCATAATTTGCCCAAGATCCCTACAGCTCCAGGAGAGTCATCTTTAGTCTGCCTATCTACCTACATTTACAGGTGTTCTTCCTCCCCCGTGCAGGAAAGAGTAAATTCTGCCACTCTGCTATGGATCAGAGCCAACTGTGAACCTGTCCAAATGCTACCTACATTTTCGGTCCTTCAGGGGGACAAGTGTGAACTTACTCATTCACCTACCCTCTTTTGCATCATGGATGCCTTTGGGAACTTGCTGAAAGCTACAGCTGATGATATCCAGAGGCTGCAGTCGGACAGTTGTGTCTGCATAAGGATTCCCAAGGTAGCCCTGTGGGGCTGGATGAAGAGGCCAACACAGTGTCTACTGGTACTCAATAAAATTCTGCCTGCCTGCCCTATGCTGGCCATTACTGTGCCTTCCAAGATAAACAGTGAACATCTAAGAGTACGTGGCAGGGGCAGTGGCAAAGCCTTCCTTTATATAGCACAGAAAGATCACAGTATAATTGGAGATGGCATTAATAACATTACTTTAATTCAAATCCCAAAGAAGAAAGCCAATTTCTGCTGTTAAAATTCAATCTGGGAAAAAAACAACAGGTTGAGTCCACTGATTTGACTAGATGAACATTTATTGAGTAGCTACTATGTGCAAGAAGATAAGATTTGCAGAGGCTACCAGAGAATCATGAGGCTGTTTCTATCCATTGGAAATTCAGAGCCAAGTTGGGAAGAGAAAAGACCAAGAGGTAATGATATCACAGGACATGTTTTTTAAACCTTATGATTTCTCCCATAAGTAATAGCTAATAACTATCTGTTGATCACTGAATGCTACTAAATACACAAATAACTAAAACACAAGGCAGGAAACAATACTATGGAGCCAACCACCAAGTAGGTAAGGTGACTGCACTGGAAAGCAGGGAGAGTTGGGGAATTGTTGGAGACTTCGGGAAGAGAAGGCATTTACCACGCAGGCTGAGGTGGAAAGAAGTGAGGGTGGGAAGAAGGGCATATCTGGAGAGACTGGCAGACCACAGTGTGAAAAGTGTCCCAGAAACAAACAGCGAGTAACCGAGTTGACTAGAGCACAGAATAGATTAAGGGACAGGGATGGGGGAAATACATATTTAGAATCTCTATTCTGTGCTTGTTACACAGTTGGAAAAACCAGGCTTCAGACTGTCTATGTTGCTTTTTAAGCTTGCAGCAGCAGGGGGAAGAAACTTGTAATATTTATCTAGAAGCTTTCAAGATTCACTAAAATTATTTTTTTTTTCCTTTCAGGAGGAATCAACTGAATTTTGTAAATAAAAGATGCCCTTAAACAGAGTCAGGGCTAAGTTTAACAAGTTGCTGTTTTATCCATTTAGGCTTCCCACAAACAGAGGCCCGATATGAGGAGCAAAGGATTCACAGGTTTGTTCTCTGTTTTATGTAGCCACATCTTGGCTCCAACAAAATTACGATAAGACAGACTTTGTTTTCTAAACAAGCGTGGGGCCTTCCATAAGCAAAGGAAGCAAGTCTTGCTGCAAAAAAAGGAAAATGCTGATAATTGGAGAAAAGGAAAATATTTAAGAGCCATTCATAATTAACCTTTAAAAAAACTTGGGATCAAAGCTAAGAGCTTACAGGAAACACCAGGACTGTGACAGCTAGGACGTAATGTGACAGCCAGGGCTTAATTTTTCCACCCCTAGGAAAGAGGCATGTAACCTCTACGCCAGAAGCATGAAACCATCCTTGGATAACACAAATATAATGTCGCTTTAAATAAATCTAACAGGAGAAGTTTTCATTGAATATCTTCAAGAATCATAGCCACAGAAAATGCTAGTGTCCATTTATCTCCACATATCTCCAGTTTGGGAAGCTAAAACTATTCCTTAAAGGGATCTGAAAAAAGATTTTTTTTTTAAGGCTCACCCAGCTGTATATTTAGCTTGAGTTTATGTTATAAATAATGCTCTTTTATTTTTATATAATCTTTCCTCAACATAAAAATGAAAGTGCGATTTACTTCAGTATTTTCTGTGTCAAAATCTATTATCTTTTCATCTCGATTTCTCGATATACACCTATAATATACATGCACACACAGAGATAGAGCACTTGAACAGAAGTAGATGTACCTAAAATCAGTTGCTACAGAAAAATAATGTAAATATAGCTCAATTCTTGAGCTCCAACAAAAGCAGTAGTTGTTACAAGTCTTGTACATAGTATCTGCACAATTGGTTAGGACTTTTCGTGTATCAGTAGGACTTTATTCCACAAGCTTGTATGACTGCTGATGCTTCAATACTTAACATAAATGTATTTGTCAAACTTAGCTTACGTGTGGATGCATAAGGTAACACTGGAATCTTTTCGTAAAAAAGCCCTGATAATGTTCCTCTCATCAAAACCCAGACCCATTAACACTTCCACAGTCCTTTGTCTGACCCATCATGTAAATGAAAGGTATCAATTGGCATGAAATCTTCATACCTTATTAACTTTACATCAAAATCTGTGCATGTGGAGAGTATCCAATTTTGGAATTTAAATAACCTTCAAGATTTGAGCTAGGGGGTTTTCCAGACACACCCAGAAATCTACTGGAAAAGAGGATATGCTGTGACCCGCTTTTGAAAGATTGGAGGCAGAAGAAAATGAAACAAGAATTAAAAGGACCATAACAGCTAAGACCTGCAAATGTTTTAATGGGAAATGGCACCATTTCTAGTTTACAGAAACGACAGGATTAACAATTGCAGATTTGTCCCTTCTACTGAGAACCTTTTTCAAATTATTCCAAATGAATACATGAAGGATTGATTTTTAAACCCATGTAAAATTCTTAGAGACAATGCAGACTGACTTAATTATAATCAATAAAATCTACAGACGTTGACGCAACCCAGCAGAAACACTGCTACCAAAAAGCACGGTATAAAAATCACTCCATAGCTCCCTTTGTACGCAACAGTGATATGACCTTAATAAATATTTCATTACTCACAGCGAATAACCAAGCATCAAGATGGCAAATTTTAATAGTTAGGAAACAATCTCATAATGATTCTATGAAGAAAATGCCTCATTTAGATCAAAGCAAACTTATTCTAACTTCTAGCCATCATTCCCAAAATATACTCCAAATCAGCTTGTAATCCTAAATAAGAGTACACCTACCTATCCCTTCCACATACAGATGGATGAATTGCTTCAAGAGGTTTTACAGGGGACTTTTCTCACTATAGGGACATTTGAAAAGTCATAGGGGAAAAGATGTAAGTTCAAGTACATTTTCTTTCCATCTTCACACGAAGAAGTACTGAACAAATACTCCTCAATTAATTGACTTTAGGGGATGGCCAATGGTCAGGTCCTGTGACAGCCTATACATTGACTTCCAGGTTTCTTTTGTGAGTTGGAATTAGTAGCTAAGAGCTCATATCCTGCAAATAGTTTGGATTATTTCTTTGTTAAGTACATTATTGAACACATACACACACTTAAGTCCATCTGCTATTTTTGCGTCTCACTTGCCCAATGTGGGTGGATCTTCCGATGGAGGGGAAACTGCATATGGAACACAGACAGAGCTCGATTCAAAGGTCAAGTCCAAAATGTACAGTCATACTTCCGGCAAGTCACTCAAGTACTCAGAGCCTGGATATCCTTAACAGGGCAATGGGGCCACAATACTCAATTTATAAAGTTGCTTTGAGGATTAAGGGACAAGTTTAATGCATCTGGTACAGTCTCTCACATTATGGGTACTAACTGGACACACACTATATTTCCCCATACAAATAACTCCCATGTTCTTTTCCTTGTCTCCGAAATAGTCCTCATTACAAGTCCATTGTGATATAGCATCTGGACAATATTTTATGTTTAACACTAAGTAGATGATTTAGGGTGGTGGGCTGGATCACCTATCTACTTACCTCCTTAAATAATTTCATAAAGATTGTCTTGTCATAGTCTCCCCAATAAACACCACTTTGCCACTTACATTCTCGCTTCTGGTTACTAATTATTTAATTGCATTATCCTAGTATTATGAGAGATTTCACTAACTTGCTCGGCCTGACAAAGTGATTAGATATTGGAATTACAGGAGTGTTGTAAAGCTCTCCATGCTTCGGGTGCGCAGTAGGTGGCCAGTCCACTCTGCAATACCTTCCTATATCAAGGAGGAATCCCTTCAGATGATCTAGAGTTGTTGTTTTGGTTTGGGGTATTTTTTTCCACTTAAAAAATAATTAACATCTAGATCTTGAAAACTCAAATTAATAACTCAGAGAAGACATGATCAGGATCAAATTGGCAGAAATATTTTCTCTCAATTTATGTACACATGGTGGCTTCCCGAATTTGTCAAGGGCATTAAGGAGCAGCTAGTTCAGCAATAAGCTGCAAAAAGGTGTAAGCAAAAATGTCACTGATGAGTTGATTGGCTGGAATCAAACAGATAGGATCTTCCCTATGATTAAGAGTTCTTCCAAGTTCCATAATTCTTGAGTTTAATTAACTAAAATAGATACCTGGTTTGTGGCAGTTCAACTCTATGCATATAAATAAAACATGCTTTGAATCAGCCTGAAATGGCTGTTTGTGTAAAGCATTTTGGAAGAGTGTCCCAGTGTTTGAGTTAAATATACAGATAAATAAAAAGACAAAAAAGATTTCCTTCCAATAAAAGTTATTAAAATCTGGGGCACCTGGGTGGCTCGGCCAGTTAAGTGGCTGACTTCCGCTCAGGTCATGATCTCACAGTTCATGAGTTGGAGCCCCAGGTCGGACTCAAGGCTGACAGGTCAGAGCCTGGAGCCTGCTTGAAGTTTCATGTTTCCATCTCTCTGCCCGTCCCCTGCTCACGCTCTGTCTCTGTCTCTCTCAAAAATGGATAAAACATTTAAAAAAGTTATTACAATCAGATGTGAATGACTTACAAAACAGATTTATTGTAGAATAAAAATAATTTTTTCAAAAATCTGGTTTATTCGTAAATTTTAAAAAAGGAAAATACGAGTTAAGAATTTTATTATAATGCAGGAATACAGAAATAACATCGAATGGCATATTCTTAACTTTTCTACTAAAATTCTAAATATGAACTTCTCCAAGAATTATATAAACTCATTTACTATTCCCTCAACAGTTTGTTCATCATTAGCAATGACCTACCCCATATAATGCAACAGCATTTTGTTAAAAAAATAAAGCACCGGCCTTCCCCTGAATGATACTTGCCCTTTATAATGGTCAAATCTGGAGATTCTGATGCACACTGGAGGTCACAGGGTCTCCAGGCCCTGCATCTGGGTTTCCTGTTGAGATCGTTTTTGTGGCAGGCCCTGTTCCCTGGCAAATACCACCACCATTTACAATCTCCTCATCTCTGCCCACGACAGGGACTAGAAAGCTGCATAGTCATTTCCCTGAATTTCCTTACAGCAAGTGATCCAGTTTTAACCAGTGAATCATAAAGAGATGCCACCTGTGTAGTTTCTGGAGACGTTTTCCCTTCCCTGATAATGGGAACAAACTAGGCTAGTGTGACCCAACTCTCCCATCATCCTACCTTAAACACACATATGGCAACCATAATATGACAAGAATTACAAAATATAAGTCAACGAATAAGCATGTCAGGACGAAAAATAGGGAAGGTGCCTGGATTCTTGCTGGTTTGAGTGAGCAAATAAGCCACACGCAGTTACCACCTCTGTGCTTGCCATTATGTAAGAAAAATCATTCTTCATCTCAACCACTGGTTTGTGTTTCTTACAACCAACAGCCTTCTCTCAAGACCCAGCTTTCATTATTTAAAATATTCTTTAATTCATATCAAAAATCTGGATTTCCAGATTCTTGAAGAAGAAGAAGAAGAAGAAGAAGAAGAAGAAGAAGAAGAAGAAGAAGAAGAAGAATAGGAAGGAGGAGAAAAAGAAGAAGAAAAGCAACTGACACATTGGATCCAGGTTTCCACAGAACACCCAACACCAACTGGCTAGAGCTAAGGGGCCCTTCAAGAGGACTCACTGGCTTTCAATGGGACTTGGGCTCTCTCTGTTCAAAGACCACTTCTTTAGTCATGTCTGTAGCTGCTTGAAGTATCTAAACATGAGGCCCTACACACAGCCTACAAAACTAGATACTATGTACTATAAAAACAAAGTGCTACTATAACCAACAAAAGATTTGCTTTTTTGCTACCTACTGCATAGGCAGTCATACTCAAACTCATGAAAATATATCTTCTTTTTCTGACTCCTCACTTTTTCAGTAGACATACCGTTTTTGGTTCTCACAGCACACTCATACAGAGAGGGGAAAGATCTCATGTCACCAGAGGGCTATAAATTACCGGTTAGGGCAAAAGACAGTATGACAGTGATAATGATGGTAATAATATCTACTATTTACTGAGATTGTTGTGAGACTCTAGGCAATGTGCTAAGTGCTTTACAAATACTATGCCACTTAATCCTGAAAGGAAATATATTAGGTACGTATTATCTTTATTTTGAAAATAAAGAAAGTGAGTATCAGAGAAAGTAACTTCCAAAATCACGCAGCTAGCAAACAGTAGAAGGAAAATTTAATCTCAGTCTTTCTAAGACACATACTATTCAACCACAGGTTACGCTGCTTCACAAAGAAGTCCAAAAATGGCTTTTTTGAGGAATAGTAGGATTTCTAGGACCCTATGTCTCACTCCTATGAAGCTATATTCCAACATGAACATTATATCAGATATTTGATTTTTAATACCCACTAGTAGAAGTCTTGTTTCCGGTATAGGATTTTTTTTCTCCAAGAGGCACTTCCTTCTTAAGCATAACTGACCTGGTACAATAAATTCTCAAGATTCAAAAGTGACTCATTTCCAAAGCTCCACACATTAGCAGCTGGTATTATTCAATCTGAGATTTAAATTTATAATGTACTCTTGATAATGTACTCCCAATACATTTTTCACTTCTCTATCTCGTGAATGACACAAGATAAAAGATCTTTAAGGTATAAATATTTTATACAAACTTTCACTCTGTTTTTTCTCAGCCATTTTCCATTTGCAAACACTAGACATCATGCAAAAAAAAAAAAAAAAGGTTGAAAGAGTTTTATGGATTATGCTCGGGGGCTGAGAACTGCTGATCCATTCTGCTGTGGCAGCACACACCACAGCTCCCGGCCCGACGGCCCTTGCTGGCTAATCAGAATGTTCCACCCTAAATGGGGTCTGATTCAAAGTACTATCTTTTCATGGGGCAGAGTGTGGGCTGGAAGGGAACAAATTCCCAGCATCATCTACAGAGATAAACTGAGTTTGTGCAGGGCACTGGCGGTGCCAATGGAACCCTGGGACTGAGACGTCTCGTTCGGCTGGAAGGCTCAGGACACAGCCATTCCTCCCAGGCATGATCAGAGGAACAGAATCTTACCAGAAATCAAAGACTTTCACAAGGTATATGGCTTCTGGCAAGTCGGTTATTAAGTCCAAGGCTCTCTTTTCACATTTATAAAATGAGGAGGTGGACCCAATGAAGGTTTTCAAACTATCTGCACAGATCCTTCAGGGCCTTGCTACTCAAGTTGTGATCATTGTCTGTTTAACACCTCAGGAGGTTATTAAAAATGCAGAGTCCCAGGTTCCACCCCAGAATTACAGAATCATAATTTCCTTATAAGGGGTTTCCTAGGTGATTCCTTGCCCTAGGGATCAGTTCCAACTAGGGCTGCTTTAGGAAGAAAGGCTAGATGGGCCCAGCTGACACACTTTTTCACTGTATGTACGTATGTGTGTATGGCTTTCCCATGAATTTGGTTCTGAAGATCTTTATTTAAAGAAAATCTAAAACCCCTGGATAAAAAGATCTATAAGATCCTTCATAACTAGAACTGTCTATGATTTTACAAATTTGCAAAAGTACCCACATTTATCACAAACAAATAAGAGCTATTTGTTTTCTAGATTAACTCATTATGGAGAGAAATATTCTATAATTTATAACCAATATCCTTATATACAGAAACATAATTTGATCTTTTCCTAAAGATATCAAGAACATGAGTTACATGAGGACACCCAGGTGGCTCAGTTGGCTAAGAATCCAACTTTGGCTCAGGTCATGGTCTCGTGGTTCATGAGTTTGAGCCCCAGGTCGGGCTCCGTGCTGACAGCTCAGAGCCTGGAGTCTGCTTCAGATTCTGTCTCTCCCTCTGCCCCTCCCCCACTTATGCTCTGTCTCTGTCTCAAAAATAAATAATCATTTTTAAAAATTTAAAAAAAGAACATGAGTTACGCAGAAGTGTTCTATTACTGTTAATACCCAAAAAAGTTACTTAGGAATATTAGCATATAGGATATTTGTGGTGCACATATATAAAAATAAATATGCATGTGTAAATACATATATACCATATATATATATACCTGTATATATATTTATACATGTATATACATAGACACACATATAAACACTATATGTTTATTTCTGTATATGCATACATACACACATACGCATGTGCAGTCTACATTTACTTTTATATCGTGCACACACGCATGAACACAGATGTGTATATCTAGAGAGAGGACCTCAAGCCACTGATCAGCTCCGCCTTGTATGTGTTCTACTTCTGACAGCGTCTCCGTGTCTTCTCTCCCTGTTCAAGCTGCCAGCTAAGACCTCTCGTTTGTTTCCGCTTTCCAGGCTCAAGCACCTGTCTGTTATGACTTTATTTGCTGCTCTGGAATGAAAAATCAGACTCGGACAGGAGTTAGGCTTCACTGATGGGCTCTTTTGAGCAAAAGATCAAGAGCTTTTGTGCTCGAACCTGATAAAAGCTACTTTGGACCAATGGAGGCTGGCTGTGCTTTTTTTTCTAGCTATCAGATGTACTCCCAAATATAAAAACAGAAAAACAAAACCAGAGGTATGTGAGGTCTCTCTGAAAATGATTTTAAGGAAAAGATTCCTTTTATTTCCTTGGTTCTCCTCATCTCCTGGCTATGCAAACAGATTGCGATAATCTTTATGAAGGTGCCTGAAAAGTGCTGAAAAATGTCCGGTGGTGCTACATCGTGCTGACCACCAACAGGGGAATCAGAGTTAGGTAAGGAGGAGGGGCGCCTGGGTGGCTCAGTAGGTCTCTTACCTAGTCAAGAAATTCAGAGAAGGCTTCCTGGAGGAGGGGTATTTGAACTGGACAGCAAGATGGGGAGTGTGGTGGGGAGACTGAGAGCAGCACATCTAGGGCAGAGGGGCAAAGGAAAAGGGGGCCCACTGCAGATGACTGTTTGCTTAGATACACATCTGAGTCTTGGCCTGGAATAAAATTCCCCAAAAAGTGTAATTTGCTTTCATCAAAAACAATCTCCCTGGGGCACCTGGGTGGCTCCGTAGGTTAAGTGTCCGGCTTCAGCTCAGGTCATGACCTCATGGTTCGTGGGTTCGAGCCCCATCTCAGGCTCTGTGCTGACAGCTCAGAGCCTGGAGCCTGCTTCAGATTCTGTGTCTCCCTCCCTCTCTGACCCTCCCCTGCTCCAGCTGTCTCTCTCTGTCTCTCAAAAATAAATAAAAAACATTACAAAAAAAATTTTTTTTAAAGAGTTAGGAAGGGAGGAGAACAACGGAGAACCCCTCCGCCCGCACGCTCTGCTCTGGCTTAGCCCGCTGCCACGGGCCTCGAGAGCAGCCCCAAGGCCGCTAAGCTGGGGGGCTGGGGGCCGGTGCAGTTATCATCTCCTGACTCGCAGGCAGGCCGGGGTTAAAACCCAGGTGGTGGCTCCTCCTTCCCACACGCGCGGCGGTCAGCCTCGGAGAACACTCAACTCCCGATTCATCTCTGCCTGCGAGGAAGGGCACTGCCTCACACAGGAGAGCATTCCCACGACTGAACCTGTGCGGAGAAATGCTTCAATATCCCATTTCAAAGCTGGAGGACACTTCAGAGTGGTCTCAAAATCCAGCGTGCACCAGAATCACCGGAAGTGATTGCTGGGCCCCAGCCCCAGAATTTCCGATTCACTAGGTCTGTGAAAGGACTGGACATCCGCTCTTCCAGCTGGTTTCCAAGTGATGCTGAGGCCACTTCACGACCCATTAATCCAGGTCAGGCCCTTATTTTAAAGAGGACCAGGAGGGTGGAGTGATCTGGCCCAAGGAACATAGTGGAAGAAGGAAGTGAGGAGTCCAGTCCCTCCCCCTACCGCACACTCAGGATGCTTCCTATCACAGAAGGAGGCTCACACTGATTCGATGAAAGGTATGCCAAGAATGTCTTTATCTATAAGTAAAGATCCTTGGTGTCTAATACTTAGGTAGCCTTTTAAAATTTCATCCACATTATCTCATCTGAGTTTCATAACAGCCTCATGAGACAGGCAAAGATTAACGTCCCTATTTTAGAGATTAGGAAAGTGAGACGCAGAGCTGTTGGGTAGTCTCTCCAAAGCCACCAAGTTGGGTAAGTTCTGTAAAAGATTGCTGCTATAAGGGGTACGGTCTGGAGCCTTACAGCTTGGACATCAGCATCGCAAGAAGCCTGTTAGCAAGGCAGGATCTTGGGCTGCACCACACACCTACTGAGTCAGACTCTGCCGTTCAACACTATCCTCAGTTTATTCACAGACATACTGAAGTTTGAAAAGCACTGGTACATAGAGGCCTGGAAACCAGGTCAACTAATTCTGAAATCAATGCTCTCTCTCCCCTCTCTCTCTCTGAATGTACTGCTCAGTGTCATAGTTTGACTTGTTTTTCAACATAACCTAATTATGATGTTAACTCCCATCAGGTAACTCTTACCAGAAAAGAAGTTAACTCTCACCAGGTAAAGAACACTTAGTGTTTTGTCTTTAAAAAGAAAAATACTAAACTAAACCAGGCTAAATTACCTTGATTACCAGTCTTCGTAATTCCTCTGTAGTCATTTTCTTGACTGATGTATAGACTCCCCCCCGCCCATGAAATGAATCCTCTGAGAAGATGGAGAAAAAAGAAAGAAAGAAACAAGACAGTGATCAATGGGTTCAATTAGTTACAGTATAATTCTACTAAGATGAAAAAAAAGATCAAGACGCGACGCATCTACTCCAGGGTGACTAAAATATTTTATCCAGAAAGTACACTGTTTCTTTCCCACCTTCTTCAACTATTAAGTTCAGAAAAGCCCAAAACAGCTGCTCCGAAGACACTTGGGGAAATAACCACAGTGAATGCAAGGCTCCTCGCGACTGGAAGTATTTAAATATGTTTTAGTGACCCAGGCAAGATGACAACTGCATTTCTTCACATACAGGAAGTGTTCTACAGACCGATTTCTTCAATGACAGCTAAGTAAATCCCTCTCGCGACATACAGTCAACCAAGAAGTTAACTCAGTGGTTACCGTAAGACCACAGTTTTGAAACATGTTATGCAGGTTTTTCCTTCAACTTTTCAAATCAATTCTTTCGATTGAGATTCTTTGTTGAAAGGAAACCAGAATGCTGATACAGTGCACCTGTGAAAAGCTGCTGACTTCAGCATGGCAAAATGTAAATTCAAATGACTTTTTAAAAATATATCAATCCTAGGCATTCGGATGAGTAAATATAAACACAAATACACAAGGGTTTGGGTTTTTTTTGTTTTGTTTTGTTTTGTTTTTTGCGGGGGTGCGGGGTGTTTGTTGGTAATTTCAGAGTTGCTCTATGC
Organism: Suricata suricatta; assembly: GCF_006229205.1. Taxonomy (NCBI): domain Eukaryota; kingdom Metazoa; phylum Chordata; class Mammalia; order Carnivora; family Herpestidae; genus Suricata; species Suricata suricatta. Next base: position 93,343,428 of record NC_043707.1, read on the forward strand.
AAACATATAATTAGTTCATCAGAATAGTAAGAATCCAATCATTAAAATTAATGCTCAGGGCACACCAACAACCATTTATAACAGCGGAGGAGGTCAGCATATGAAATAACACCTCTGTACTGCAAAAACTATTATTTTAGAAAGATGAGAATCTATTCAAAGGAAAGTTTCTTCCCTAGTTTAAAAATAATGTGATGAATAAAGTTGATTGAGTGATTAATAGAATCCACGATCTTAACCTTAGTATTTGCAAAGATGAAAAGGCTTTTTCTGCCAAGAGCCAAGTGTCTCCATTTGCTTCATAACAATAAAATCTGATTGACTGTGATCTACCTACTCTCTCTGAGATAATTTGGCATGGGCACACCTTTAATTCTCCTTGTATTTCTTTATCAAGATACACAAAGCTGTTAGTGGTTTATCCCTCTGAAACCTGGGGATTCGTGTAAATAACTTTTAACAGTGGGATCGCATATAACAATTTACAGAGCACTGTGGCATAATGCAATTCAAAGTTGCTCTTGATTTAAAATGTTTAAAGTCCAACCACAGTGTCAGTCTGCCCAGAGAAATCTCTTATAAAAGTTTTCACACTCTGTTGGGTTAAGAGACAGTGGGTATTAATCCTATGGCTTCTACGCCAAACTTCCTTTTTGTGGTCAGCAGAGAAGCTATGTGGTTGGTCTGAAGGAGTCCAAAGTCTTTTTTCTGTGTTAAAACAAGGGAAAGTGGGCCGGTTACAGAGTAAAAGAAAAACCACAGCCAGCTCACTCTGCTGTAGCGTTTCCCTTAAATGTGGCCTAGAGCTATTCTGCTTTCCAAAAAAAGGTTTAATTTAAACCATACACAGTGCTGCAGGCTGCCACGTTTCCAAACTCAACATTCCTTTCTAATCTGTACACTTCAGAACCAGCATTCTCTGTTTCCAATGGTACTCAGATGAGCTTTAATAAATAAAATATCACTGCCCATCCATTACTTAATTTGATGATAATATACCCTTCCCCCCCCCCCCGCCCCCATTGACATTATTCTAAGTGCTTATTCAAGTGTGTTGAACTGTTGTAAACATCACCTCTAAAATATCAGTGCCCATTCTCTTTCGGGGAGTGAGTGGAAGGAAAAACGGGGACTCACGAGTGAGGGGGACTCATGAGTGCTAGTTGACAAGTGGTCCGGAGCTCAAGAAAACTACTGCTCTATGCGAAGGCTGTGTGTGCCAAAAATAACTTACCATCTTTACGTTAAAAAAGAAAGCAAGCTTGTTTAGTCCTCAGATGGGACCCTGGACTCTGCGCCGTTGATTCAACATGTCACTAGGAAAGACCACAGTCACAGCAGCTCCCAGCTACGAAGCAGCCACGTGACCAATACGGGTCTCTCCGGTCATCTGCGTGGCTGGTGCCGATCACCACCCTGGCCAGGGCCAGCCGAGTGAATGCTCCGCAGCTGGGGCCCTTTCAGGGTTTGCCTCCGTGCATTCACTCGGATGTTCGTTCAGAACTCCAACCGCAGCGGGAAGGCCGGCACACGGGTTCTATGTGAGTCACCATGCTCTATTATACATGACACTTGTCAATTAAAGAGGAAACCCTTTTAAAGCAAACCGAAGTTAAGCTGGTACTTTCTTCCACATCTGATTTACCGCTGCTGTTATCGTCCAAAGGGAAGTTTGTTTTAGAACAATGATAGCAGTAGTAATCCTCCTATTTCAGTAGTGAGGGATTTAAACACATTCAGGGCACTGGGGACCAGTCAAAAGGTTTCTTTCAACAGAACTATGTATTTTCAGTAGGAAAAGGAAGGTCTTACGGATGGGATAACTGCCAAGATTAGACAATTTTTCAGCCTAACAGTTTAAAGAATATCATTTTAAACTACCTGGTATAATACAAATGTGGCACAATAGATCAATGCAGTGAATTCTCTATAGTCAGTAAAATGCTCTCCCAAATAATGGAATCCATTAATAATGATTACTGCCCCTGTGCCTTTGCCACAAACGTAATGCCCAATGCTACATCTCCATAGTCTGTAATAAATACCTACAAGTCCCACCATAAGGACACACTCACAACATGGCAAAGAAGGGAGGATTCTGGTGAGAGGGCAAATTAAAAAGCCATTATGTTTAAAACGTATTTTACCTTGTAAAGTACACTTTCCTTTTCTGTAAAATGGGGCTTAGAGGACATGATCTCGTAAGTCCCTTCCAGCTCTATGTGTCCACGAGGGTTTAAAGTTTTTCCCAGGGTTTTAATTCTTAATGCACCCACTTTTTAAGGATTCCTATAGCACACCAATAATAATTAGTGTTAATAAGGGGCCGCGAAACTTTGGCAATGAAACTTTAATTTGGATTGATCTGGAGGGAAAAGATTTCAGCCTCAGATTTTTAGAGTTAAACACTACTTGTTTCCTCAGAAAACTGAAAGCAGCACATTTAGACTGCTGAAACATACAATTTCCTGGAAAGGTAGGTAAGTGACCTAGCATGGATGGGTCTTTCTTTCTTAAGAAAGCATATCGTAAGTATACCCTTAAACTCTTAAAAAGACAAAACAAAACAAAACATAACCTCAAAGCTCAGGAATCTATTTCAGCTATGTCCCAGCTAATAATGATAACTAATATGCATTGTTTATTCTATTACCAACATGATAAATACTTTGTGTAAATTATTCCCCTTACTCTTTACAACATGCTATAATTATCCCTAGGTTATAAACGAGGAAACTGAGGCTTAGGGAGAGTTAGGTAATCTCTTCAAGGTGAGGACTGGTAAGGAACCAAGACAGAACTAAACCCAAATTAGTGGAACCCCAGAGACTAAACTTTTAGCCACAAAGTAGGCATTGCCTCTTGTTAAATTGTATCCATGTGATAATCTGGTTCAACTAGGTTGCTGTCTTCAAAAACTTTTTCCATCTGTGTGATACTGACCACCTTAAAGCCCAAGGGTCAGGCCTCACTAGTTTACCTGCAGATTATTTCTGTGCTACAGATCCTTAATTTGGTATTTAATTAAAATGTGTGCTGTTAATTTCTCAATCCACGATAGTCACTAACTGCCTGAGTTGAGATGGAAAGATTCTCTATAGTTTGGGAGTCAAGTATCAAATTGTCTTCCACTCTTTTTTTTTTTTTTAACAAACTTTCAAATGCCCTTGACTAAAGGGAGAGAATGTAACAAAGGTCTTCGGGGAAATTCATATTAGGAAGCTATTTTCCTTTAATCAAATGCAAAAGCCAGCTTGTATGGAGACGGCCCTCTCTAAGCTGACCGGGAAGAGAAGGCCACACTGAGATGCTTGCACTGCGTATACAAACAACTTACTTGAGGCTTTGAGGACAAGAGTAGTCCAGCAACTCGTAGAAGGATAAACTAGTAAGTGCTCACCTCGAGTCTGTAGAACTTCACAGGTCTAAAACGGCAGGAAGATCTAGCACCTATTTTTAGTAGATCAAAAGCTCACACAGAAACTACAGGCGGACTCAAGAAACAACTGCACAAGCTTGCTAACACATCAACCAACTCATTACACAAAAACTATTTCATGCCCTTACTGCTGATGGCTTGTTTGTATCTGTGAGCGCAGTTACAGACGTCTGTTTGCATTAAAAATAGGAAAACAAATTAATTATTAACCGATGCAGTTCGTCTAGAAGACAAAACTTTTCAAAACATGGAATCAAAAATAATAGCTGAGCTTCTTGGTGAGAGAAAGAATTGGAGAGGAGAGAAGTCAAACTGCAGCGAAAGGCACCTCGGGCTAACCTGATTCTCGGATTTAGATCCTTACAGTAATGACACAACAGAAGACCCCATCATAAAGGTGTAACTACGAGGAATCACAAACACTTACAGATGTGCAGACAGGAGGCTGAGGCAATTGCTGATACACTGTAACGGGCGATGGCAGGAGTGATGGCATACTAGAAAGCCCAGATTCCACCCCATAAGGTGTGCAGATTCAAACGTTTGAAAACATTGTGCTGGCAGCATTCACTTCACAGAACACCAGTTTACCAGACCTAAACTTATTTCAGCCATCAGGAAACTTGTTTTCTGAGAAGTAAAGTGACCTGACTTCATGCACGGGTTGGACTGGTTTACTCCCCACCATAAACAACGATCCGCCTGGAAACGATGCTTCCTGCTTTCCATCCTTGGGGGCATTTACCGAACAAACCCAAGTGCTTGCATGGGGCTGGCATCTCTGAAAAACACAGGACTTGAAAGACAAATGATTTAAGATGCCTGCTCTCACTCTCCTTAGAGGAGGAGACACAGACCAGGACACAAACATTACAATACAGAATGAACACTACAACGATTCTCTGGTCTCCCAACTGCAATGAAAGTGCAGAGCAGGGGACCAGAAGCTACTCTGGGGCATGCAGTCCTCAACATTCAGCGTCCAACCTTTGCAGGTATGTTCTCCCGTGTGGCAGTGTTTCTGGACTTAATATACATATATGTAATACATATTAATACATTCTTATATATTATATAATATTAATATATATATTTCTTAAGTATATTCTACAAACAAAACAAAACAAAACAAAAAGGTCTAACATGACACTCTTGGAAAGTCTTAGCCCAAGAAAACTTTAATGGCCCAGTTATAAATCTTCCAAAATGAGAATTTATAATAGAAATACTGACAGACCTTTAATTACGGCAGCACTGTGGGGCTTTGTATTATAAAGACCACATATTTTCGGCTTAGATCATTATTTATAGGATGCCTTGCAAAGGATTTGATTTGCAAGTGCCTGCCTGAATCAAGGAGGTGAAGTTTTACACAAGGAAAGGAAGTGCAAAGTACACTGTGTGAAAAAGCAGGGATTTACCTCCTGGGGTTCAGGAGGCCCAGGGACCAGGGGCTTCAGGCAGTGAATGATGATTTTGACTCCTCCAGTTTGTATAAAAGGTTGAAGTTCAGTCTGGCGCAGTGCAGCATTCCACAAGACCTGCTGCCTCTTTGAGCAGGCGATTAATCTCATGATCGATAGACCATATGATTAGGCACTAATAGCTGATAGGAGGAGAGAATAAACAACCATAAATTTGCTTTGTACCGAGTAATCCAAGTGTAAGCGGGGTCATTTAATGGCCACATCGGGTCATGTTACCTAAGGGGCCATATGGAATAAAAATGGAAGATACATACATTTTTTAAGATCTTCAATTACTAGCTCAGGGTTGTAGGGCCAGGGTGGGGCTATGGGAGCAACACCTATCAGTTTAGTATCCTTCGGCGACAAGATGCACCAGTTTCCATGTTCTGAGCATGGAGGGCTGACTGCAGAGAGAATAATGGAAAAGGCCCATTGTTGAAATAATTCCTCCATAAGCGCCATCGTCAATCACCCTCGGTATAACATGAGTGGCCCTGGGTGGTCCGTCTCCTCAGCTCGTGAAACCCCGGATTCTGTGCCTCCAGGGCGAACTGAGGGGAAGCAGGCTCAGAACCCAGCACAGGATCTTGTGTGTCTCTCAATCCAAGCAGTTGCTGCACTGTTTAATTCCTCCTTTGCATGCAGATCACTGCTCCGGGTTCCCGGGCTGGTTCTCAGGGTGTCATGAACTTCCAGTATTGGGAATGGTTACACGACATAAAGGCTGAGATCCAGAAGGTCATAAATCTCATTTTCTTTTCTCCTTTTCCCTGGCTTCTTCCCTAAGACTCTGACCTCCTCCATCAGCCCCTTGAAAGAAAGAAATCAATCACCCCCCAGACTAAAATGAAAACCTGAGCCTTCCCTAGGCGTTGGATGGCTTGCCCTTGTTTGTGACAAAATTCAAGAAAATCTGAAAAAAAAAAAAACCACATCAATTCCTTCTTACATGCGTCCTTCTCTCCACCACACCCTGGGCCCTGGGAAGCAAAAAGCCAGTAAGTTCTTTCTATCAATGACCATGAAAAAGAAAAGGAAGACACTTTGTTAGCCTAAAAGGAAATGTGTCAGAGAAAGTAATTGTTGGATAAAAAAGAACATCAACTGGTCCTGTGCTGGTTCTCAGCCCCTGGCCAACTACACAAATCTCTTTTCTTTTGAAAACTATCTGGGAAACAAACCCCTCCAATCACCCTCTCTACTTCTGAATGGCTCCTCCCAGCCCCCATTCTCTTCATCCCCCCCCCCACTAATATGGCCTTTGTTAATTTCCAAGCCTTAGGGAACAACTGTTTCCCACCATTCCTTCTAGTCTAATTGTTCAATACTGCTGATAGCTCTTGAGCTGACAGAAGAGTATTCCGTCGGCTCTTTGAGAAGAAAGCAGGAGCCTCAGATACCCTGGGGTTTGTGGGGGGAATTTTTGTTGATGCTATTCCCATGAGGCTGGGAAATTCATTCCCCAAATACAAGTATTATCAACGCCCCCCAAAGAAGTCCAGTGTGAGAAGGAATTGCTACCGCCAAACCACAGGAGAATTTTTAAATGTACCCTGAAATTCCCTTCTAGGTTTTACATTTATTCAAAGAGTTTCCGCTCACAGAGTATCTGAGCTGGAAGACTTTTGGGCCAGGTACATGGAACATTAAAGGGTGTCCCCAAATGTCAAATCACAAAGGAGACTCCAAGATCCAGCCATTTCTCTGCTGACAAGTTTTGGAACAATAAAACCAACGCAGCTGGGGCCACCCATCCTGACTCCCAGTCAGGAAGAAAGACTCGCCTTGGGAAGAAAGGAAACCAGAGGGCCAGAAAATCGTCTGCTCCCATGTGCTCCCAGCGGAGGGACACAGAGCACAGTGATGGAAGGGGACTTGGCAGAGAATGTGGAGCTGAGCATAGCCTTGACCCCTGGGAACACGGGTCAGTGCTCTTTCCTCTACACCACCCTGATTCCTAACGTGGATTTTTCTGAAGTTCTTCCTTAGTGACTAGTATCAATTTCTAGTCAACTCTGAAACACCCAGGACAGAGGGAAGACACTGTTCTGAATTCTTCCCCGGGGCGGGGGCGGGGGGGGGGGGCGGGGTGCAAACAAAAAAAGCAAAAAACCCTTTGCAGACAACCGAAGTCTGTTTAGATCAAATCAGCTATCCTGCCCTGATCTTGGTAGCTACCTGTAACCATGTCCTTGATGAAACCCTCAAGGGCCTATATCCAATATGGTTTATAGGAGTAATAGTCATCATAATAATGCCTTCATATATAAACTATAGCACTTACAAAATTGTTTCTAATTGTCAAACAGTCCTGAGTTAGTATTGCTCCCTCATTTTACAAGTGAAAAACAACAACCAGAGATGAAGGAACGCAGAGAGGTTGAACAACCTGCCTACAGTCACACAGACCCCGTCAGCAGCAGAGACAAGATTTAAATCACATCTATCTTGTCACAAAGGCTGATTTGTTTTCCAAGAGATTATGCTGTTCTACACACTGGATTAAGGATTTAAGGGTAAGACTGCCCTATAGTTCTCAGGAATTAGTTGGTACTGGTACCAAGAGCTGGCCTTTCTGGTTAACATTTTTCCAAGCATGAAAGCAATACAGTCTTACACCATTCCCATGGATACCAGAGTCTCATATCACTAAAGCAATCAGAAACAAGATGAGTCAGTCTTAGCAAAAGCACTAAGTATAGACTGAAGCTAGGGCTATGTGGGCAAAAAGGAGTGTGGAGTGAAAGAGACTATCTGAAAAAATTTTTAATCTTATTATAAAGCAAAAAAACAAAAAACTTTCATCCTCAGGAAATGTTAGCTGAGCACCTACTATGCACCAACCTTTCCTAAAGTGAATTAGAAAGGAAATGGTTCAATTTCCCAACTTCTGTTTGCCTTTGGACCCTTTGGTATCTGGCATACCAAAGGTAACACATCCATGGTTCTCCTTCGTCATCCCATTTTACTCCGAGGCTGATGCTCTGTAAATGCAAGAGACTCGGCTGTCTCATCGGACTATTTCTGTTCCTGTTCCTCTAGAGACATGTTTTGCCCATTGCTAAATGGAAAGTACAGGGTGCCCAGGGGGGCGGGGCGCTCAGTCGGTTGAGCATCTGACTGTCGATTTCGGCTCAGGTCATGATCTCACAGATACGGGATCAAGCCCCACATAGGGTTCCATGCTGAGCGTCGAGCCTGCTTGGAATTCCCCCTCTCTGTCCCTCCCCCACTCATGCTCACACTCTCTCGCAAAATAAATAAGTCAACATTTAATAAATAAATAACTAGATGACTCAAGCCTCTGACAATTATCCACATTGTCCTGCAAAGGAGGCTCAGATACACAGATCTCAACAGGTCCACTAGTCAGTAGCTTTCTGCTGTTATCCAAAGGTTCACAGAGATATGAAAAACAAACCAGGCCTTCAATCAGATACCAGCAATGACGCCTCCTGAAAGTCTTCTAAAAGGCACCAAATCATAGAGAACCAGCGGGAATTAGCCAGAGAAAGGGGTTGGAGGTGTGGGGGGAGAGGGCGTTTGAAGGAGAGAAAATGAAAAGTAAAGAGGTCCAAAGGGAAGAAGACTATGGAACACTTAACAAGGGACAGATAGTATATTATGGCTAGAAGGTGGAAGGCAAGAAGGCTTGAGAGGTAAGTGGAGGCGGTGTTTTTAAGAGACCTTGCAATAGTGAACCTTCGTGCATTCTTCTATTCATTTCTCAGAGGCTAATGAGCACCTACTATGTACCCGGCATGATGGCAGACCTCAGAGATACTGAGATGGGTTACCAATGCCTCTGATACTTGTTAGCACCACTCAGCGATGAGCTGTACCTTACATGGCTGGTTCACGTTCAACATATGAAATGTAAACTGGAACATAAGAAAATTCCCCTTGCTTTTCCTAATCCACCTACTAAATTGAATTATTCACATCTGCAGGGGAAAGACTCACTTGCATTGGTTTACAATGAACATTAGTCAACCCCCTAGGATAGCACTGGACTTTTGCCCACTCATCAATATTAATTGCAACATATATAGATGCACCCTGTGTTCTCCCATTTCTCCAATTTCAGCCCTCGCACCAAGGTAGGCTCTTAATCCAACTGAAGTTTCGGGGCACACACTTCGGTGCAGCTGGGACCGTAAAAATTCACATGGTATCATTAAGCACCACTAGGTGAAAAAAAACAAATGAAAATTACATGCTTTCCAACAACATAGAAAGCCCAAAGTCTACTTACAAAGAAAAAAAAAATCAGCCTGAATGTTATAAAAGAAGGCTAAATGAATTTTCAACAGTAACCATGCAGGACTCACAGATTTCTCCACGTAATAAGATTGAAGTTCTAAAAACTGAAATAAAATAAAATATCTCAATGACCAGAGGTCTGACTCCATTCAAGTAACCCTAAAAGTTATCAGGCCACAGAATCTGTTCTTTGGTAATGAAAACATATTTTAGTATTCAGTCATTCACCTTGATTTATATCATTATTTCTAAATATTAGGAATCGACCCGGTCTATAGTAGATTCACGATGACACTGAGGAAAGAAGAGTGTATAGCTTCAGGATTATATTCACTGGAAAGGAATCCTCCATAGGACTCACTAACTCACTACCCAGTCAGGTGTCCTAACCATGGGAAACGCCACATGATGCCAGTCCTGGCCACACTCCACTCTCAACTTCTGGTGAATATCTTATCAAGTGAAATTAGGTGAAACTCACCTCACGTGGTTTCTCAAAAACGTATGAGGGAAAAGAATCCTTTTGTGAGTACAGACACTTGTACCAAATACCTTCTAGTGCCTACCAGAAGCAGTCCCTGCCTGCAAAAAGTACACTATTTAGGGGAAAGCAGGCAATGTGGGGGCCAACGGGAGGCAAGTGAATCCACACAATTACAACAGCAAAGGTGCTGTCTTATAGTCACTTACGCAGAGAGGGCCGCAAATGAGGACCACTTCAAAAGCCCAAGGTAACCCAGGAAGGCTTCCTGGGGGCAAGGCTTTTGAGCTCAGTCTTGTAGAAGAAACAGGAATTAAGGAGATTTTCAGGTAGTTATGCATGTATAATTGACTCTGCTAAGTTAGCAGTATTTGCATTTTAGACTGTGCTCTGTTGGGCTGGGTTTTCTAGAATGGAAGAAACTACTTTAAAAAAAAATCCCGGGGCGCCTGGGTGGCTCAGTCGGTTAAGCATCTGACTTCGGCTCCGGTCATGA